>NC_053041.3:458189041-458492071 GCF_002575655.3 Aegilops tauschii subsp. strangulata | reverse complement strand
ATAAAATGCGGCAATTGCTAACATGATTCGGACGGACTTAAGCATCCCTACGGGTGAGAAGGTCTCATCGTAGTCAACTCCTTGAACTTGTCGAAAACCTTTTGCAACAAGTCGAGCTTTGTAGACAGTAATATTACTGTCAGCGTCAGTCTTCTTCTTGAAGATCCATTTATTCTCGATGGCTTGCCGATCATCGGGCAAGTCAACCAAAGTCCAAACTTTGTTCTCATACATGGATCCCATCTCAGATTTCATGGCCTCAAGCCATTTTGTGGCATCTGGGCTCATCATCGCTTCCTCATAGTTCGTAGGTTCGTCATGGTCAAGTAACATGACCTCCATAACAGGATTACCGTACCACTCTGCTGCGGATCTTACTCTGGTTGACCTACGAGGTTCAGTAGTAACTTGATCTGAAGTTACATGATCATCATCATTAGCTTCCTCACTAATTGGTGTAGAAGTCATAGGAACAGATTTCTATGATGAACTACTTTCCAATAAGGGAGCAGGTACAGTTACCTCATCAAGTTCTACTTTCCTCCCACTCACTTCTTTCGAGAGAAACTCCTTCTCTAGAAAGGATCCATTCTTAGCAACGAATGTCTTGCCTTCGGATCTGTGATCGAAGGTGTACCCAACAGTCTCGTTTGGGTATCCTATGAAGACACATTTCTCCGATTTAGGTTCGAGCTTATCAGGTTGAAGCTTTTTCACATAAGCATCGCAGCCCCAAACTTTAAGAAATGACAACTTTGGTTTCTGGCCAAACCATAGTTCATAAGGTGTCATCTCAACGGATTTATATGGTGCCCTATTTAATGTGAATGCAGCCGTCTCTAAAGCATAACCCCAAAACGATAGCAGTAAATCAGTAAGAGACATCATAGATCGCACCATATCTAGTAAAGTACGATTACGACGTTCAGACACACCATTATGTAGTGGTGTTCCGGGTGGCGTGAGTTGCGAAACTATTCCGCATTGTTTCAAATGAAGACCAAACTCGTAACTCAAATATTCTCCTCCACGATCAGATTGTAGAAACTTTATTTTCTTGTTACGATGATTTTCCACTTCACTCTGAAATTCTTTGAACTTTTCAAATGTTTCAGACTTATGTTTCATTAAGTAGATATACCCATATCTGCTCAAATCATCTGTGAAGGTGAGAAAATAACGATACCCGACACGAGCCTCAATATTCATCGGACCACATACATCAGTATGTATGATTTCCAACAAATCTGTTGCTCGCTCCATTGTTCCGGAGAAGGGCGTTTTAGTCATCTTGCCCATGAGGCATGGTTCGCAAGTACCAAGTGATTCATAATCAAGTGATTCCAAAAGTCCATCAGAATGGAGTTTCTTCATGCGCTTTACACCAATATGACCCAAACGGCAGTGCCACAAATAAGTTGCACTATCATTATCAACTCTGCATCTTTTGGCTTCAACATTATGAATATGTGTATCACTACTATCGAGATTCATTAAAAATAGACCACTCTTTAAGGGTGCATGACCATAAAAGATATTACTCATATAAATAGAACAACCATTATTCTCAGATTTAAATGAATAACCATCTCGCATCAAACAAGATCCAGATATAATGTTCATGCTCAACGCTGGCACCAAATAACAATTATTTAGGTCCAAAACTTATCCCGAAGGTAGATGTAGAGGTAGCGTGCCGACGTTGATCACATCGACTTTGGAACCATTTCCCACGCGCATCGTCACCTCATCCTTAGCGAATCTTCGTTTAATCCGTAGTTCCTATTTCGAGTTGCAAATATTAGCAACAGAACCAATATCAAATACCCAGGTGCTACTGCGAGCTTTAGTAAGGTACACATCAATAACATGTATATCACATATACCTTTGCTCATCTTGCCATCCTTCTTATCCGCGAAATACTTGGGGCAGTTCTGCTTCCAGTGTCCAGTCCCTTTGCAGTAGAAGCACTCAGTCTCAGGCTTAGGTCTAGACTTGGGTTTCTTCTCCTGAGCAGCAACTTGTTTGCCGTTCTTCTTGAAGTTCCCCTATTTCTTCCCTTTACCCTTTTTATTGATACTGGTGGTCTTGTTGACCATCAACACTTGATGCTCCTTCTTGATTTCTACCTCCGCAGCCTTTAGCATTGCGAAGAGCTCGGGAATTGTCTTATCCATCACTTGCATGTTATAGTTCATCACGAAGCTTTTGTAGCTTGGTGGCAGTGATTGAAGAATTCTGTCAATGACACTATCATCCGGAAGATTAACTCCCAGTTGAATCAAGTGATTGTTATACCCAGACATTTTGAGTATATGCTCACTGACAGAACTATTCTCCTCCATCTGGCAGCTATAGAACTTATTGGAGACTTCATATCTCTCAATCCGGGCATTTGCTTGAAATATTAACTTCAACTCCTGGAACATCTCATATGCTCCACGATGTTCAAAACGTCGTTGAAGTCTCGGTTCTAAGCCGTAAACATGGCACACTGAACTATCGAGTAGTCATCAGCTTTGCTCTGCCAGATGTTCATAACATCTGGTGTTGCTCCTGCAGCAGGTTTGGCACCTAGCGGTGCTTCCAGGACGTAATTCTTTTGTGCAGCAATGAGGATAATCCTCAAGTTACGGACCGAATCCGTATAATTGCTACCATCATCTTTCAACTTTGCTTTCTCAAGGAACGCATTAAAATTCAACGGAACAACAGCACGGGCCATCTATCTACAACAACATAGACATGCAAAATACTATCAGGTACTAAGTTCATGATAAATTAAAGTTCAATTAATCAAATTACTTAAGAACTCCCACTTAGATAGACATCCCTCTAATCATGTAAGTGATCACGTGATCCATATCAACTAAACCATGTCCGATCATCACGTGAGATGGAGTAGTTTCCAATGGTGAACATCACTATGTTGATCATATCTACTATATGATTCACGCTCGACCTTTCGGTCTCAGTGTTCCGAGGCCATATCTGCATATGCTAGGCTCGTCAAGTTTAACCCGAGTATTCTACGTGTGCAAAACTGGCTTGCACCCGTTGTATACGAACATAGAGCTTATCACACCCGATCATCACGTGGTGTCTCGGCATGACGAACTTTGGCAATGGTGCATACTCAGGGAGAACACTTGTACCTTGAAATTTAGTGAGAGATCATCTTATAATGCTACCGTCAATCAAAGCAGAATAAGATGCATAAAAGATAAACATCACATGCAATCAATATAAGTGATATGATATGGCCATCATCATCTTGTGCCTTTGATCTCCATCTCCAAAGCACTGTCATGATCACCATCGTCACCGGCGCGACACCTTGATCTCCATCGTAGCATCGTTGTCGTCTCGCCAACTATTGCTTCTACGACTATCGCTACCGCTTAGTGATAAAGTAAAGTAATTACAGGGCGATTTCATTGCATACAATAAAGCGACAACCATATGGCTCCTGCCAGTTGCCGATAACTCCATTACAAAACATGATCTTCTCATACAATAAAATATAGCATCATGCCTTGACCATATCACATCACAACATGCCCTGCAAAAACAAGTTAGACGTCCTCTACTTTGTAGTTGCAAGTTTTACGTGGCTGCTACGGGCTGAGCAAGAACCATTCTTACCTACGCATCAAAACCACAACGATATTTCGTCAAGTTAGTGCTGTTTTAACCTTCAACAAGGGCCGGGCGTAGTCACACTCGGTTCAACTAAAGTTGGAGAAACTGACTCCCGCCAGTCACCTGTGTGCAAAGCACGTCGGTAGAACCAGTCTCGCGCAAGTGTACGCGTAATGTCGGTCCGGGCCGCTTCATCCAACAATACCGCCGAACCAAAGTATGACATGCTGGTAAGCAGTATGACTTGTATCTCCCACAACTCACTTGTGTTCTACTCGTGCATATAACATCTACGCATAAACCTGGCTCGGATGCCACTGTTGGGGAACGTAGTAATTCTACGCACACGCAAGATCATGGTGATGCATAGCAACAAGAGGGGAGAGTGTCATCTACGTACACTCGTCGACCGTAAGCGGAAGCGTTATGAGAACGCGGTTGATGTAGTCGTACGTCTTCACGATCTGACCGATCCAAGTACCAAACGCACGGCACCTCTGAGTTCAGCACACGTTCAGCTCGGTGACGTCCCACGATCTCCGATCCAGCAGAGCTTCGCGGTTGAGTTCCGTCAACACGACGGTGTGATGACGGTGATGATGTTGCTACCGACACAGGGCTTCGCCTATGCACCGCTACGATATGGCCGAGGTGGATTATGGTGGAGGGGGGCACCACACACGGCTAAAAGATCAATGATCGACTTGTGTATCTATGGGGTCCCCCCTGGCCACGTATATAAAGGAGTGGAGGAGGGGGGAGAGGGCCAGCCCCTATGGCATGCCCTGGAGGAGTCCTACTCCCACCGGGAGTAGGATTCCCCCCTCCCTAGTTGGACTAGGAGAGAAGGAAGGGGGAGAGAGGGAGGAAGGAAAGGGGGGCTCCGCCCCCCCTCCTAGTCCAATTCGGACCAGAGGGGGAGGGGGCGCGCAGCCTGCCCTGGCCTCCTCTCTCTCTTTCTCCACTTTGTCCCATTAAGGCCCATACAATTACTGGTGGATTCCAGTAACCTCCCGGTACTCCGGTAAAATCCCGATTTCACCCGGAACCATTCCGATGTCCAAATATAGGCTTCCAATATATCGATCTTTACGTCTCGACCATTTCGAGACTCTTCGTCATGTCCGTGAGCATATTCGGGACTCCGAACTACCTTCGGTACATCAAAACACAAAAACTCATACTACCGATCATCACACAACTTTAAGCGTGCGGACCCTACGGGTTCGAGAACTATGTAGACATGACCGAGACACATCTCCGGTCAATAACCAATAGTGGAACCTGGATGCTCATATTGGTTCCTACATATTCTACGAAGATCTTTATCGGTCAAACCGAATAACAACATACGTTGTTCCTTTTGTCATTGGTATGTTATTTGCCCGAGATTCGATCGTCGGTATCTCAATACCTAGCTCACTCTCATTACCGGTAAGTCTCTTTACTCATTTCGTAATACATCATCCCGAAACTAACTCATTAGTTGCATTGCTTGCAAGGCTTATAGTGATGTGCATTACCGAGAGGGCCCAGAGATACCTCTCCGACAATCGGAGTGACAAATCTTAATCTCGATATATGCCAACTCAACAAGGACCATCGGAGACACCTGTAGAGCACCTTTATAATCACCCAGTTACGTTGTGACGTTTGGTAGCACACAAATTTTTCCTCCGATAATCGGGAGTTGCATAATCTCATACTCATAGGACACATGTATAAGTCATGAAGAAAGCAATGGCAGTAAACTAAAACGATCAAGTGCTAAGCTAACGGAATGGGTCAAGTCAATCACATCATTCTCCTAATGATGTGATCCTGTTTATCAAATGCCAACTCATGTCTATGGTTAGGAAACATAACCATCTTTGATCAACGAGCTAGTCAAGTAGAGGCATACTAGTGACACTATGTTTGTCTATGTATTCACACATGTATTATGTTTCCGGTTAATACAATTCTAGCATGAATAATAAACATTTAGCATGAAATAAGGAAATAAATAATAACTTTATTATTGCCTCTAGGGCATATTTCCTTCAGGAGGAGCACCTCGTCGAGCACGCAAAGCGCCTTACCGCCACCGTGGTCGCGGCACACGCCACCTCAGAGGCGAGGAATCAGGAGATCTACGAGGAGAACCACTGTTTCGAGAGGGGTCATCTGGAGCGGCAGACGGTGTTCGAGGTGAGCGTCGCTGAAGCTACAACAGCGGCAGGCACCGTATTGCGATTGCCCAGTTCGTCGGTAGGCTCCTCCTCCTCCGCCTCTTACTGAGCGCGCTCGGCAGAGGAGAGGCAGCCGGAAGTAGTAGAAAGCCCCTCCGCAGTAGTAGTAGAGTAGTAGTAGTAGTAGTAGTAGTAGTAGTAGTAGTATTAGTAGTAGTAGTAGTAGTAGTAGTAGTAGTAGTAGTAGTAGTAGTAGTAGTAGTAGTAGTAGTAGTAGTAGTAGTAGTAGTAGTAGTGTACTTAAAATTAGCTAGTATATATAGTTGAACTAGCTATTTCAGTACGTGGTTGGCAATAATTGGGGAAAATTTTGGTCGGTTCAGCTGTCGAGTTGAACTGTTTGTATAAATTAAGAACGAGTGCTTAATCTATGAATGAAATCTATGCTTAATTAATGAATTTTAGTTGCAAAAATTAGATACTGCTAGTGATTTTTAGCTTCATATTTTGACAAATCGCGGTGTTACAAGGCTGACAAATGGCAATGTTACTAGATCAACAAATGTCAATCTTTCTAGTTTGACAAATGGCAACATACCCAGTATGAAAGATGCAAATCTTACCAAATTGTTTGTAAGTGGTTGCACACGGGTCATCCAAAAGAACCTTTTGCGTTGAAGAGATGCACAAATTCTGCTCTCACTTTGCATCATGTCGTCCCGGGACCGAAGGGCGGGGCGCGGGAGGACGGCAGCTGGCGGCGCTGAGAGGTAGCGTTCGACGGCGGCCTCCCATGCCACCGAGGGGGCGCGCGCACGGAGAGGAAGGCGGGCGGCCATGGAAGTCAAATGGCTCGCTTCCAAGTGAGCCTGTGCAGCGTATAGCTCGCACGCTTCCCGGTGAGCCTGCGCATTCGAGGACAACTTGCACGCCTCTCGGTTAGCCTGCGCACCGGACTGTGTTCGCACGCATTCCGTTCAGTCAAGGTCAAGCAGCTGTCCACACGGCACCTCCTACAGCCATTAAAAACCAAGAAACGTGGCGTCACGTGAATGGTTAACAAAACGCACATGGTTTGAATTATACAAACGTTTGAGATATTAAAGTGGCAGCTATTTTTTCAAAATGCCTTTGTTGGCTGTCATTATTCGAGTGCGCCTTCTCTCAAAATGGACACGAAAAATACCACAACATGTCGGGTGCCAGTCCATGATAGCATGCCAAGTTTCATGAATTTCAGACGAGTTTTGGATTTCTAGAAATAAAGTATCTCAACATTTTGCCGGCAATCAACGGTGCTCTGGTGTTTGAAGTTCATTCCATTTCTTGCATGGGACTTAAGCATGCACCCAAGGACACATATTTGATTTTTCAACCAATTTACATCCACTGGAGCATGTGCATGTAGTTCAAATTTTAATTATGCACATAACTGCACGGAAAACTCAGTTAATGCATAAAAATGTCCAAACGAACCCCGAAAAATCACAAAAATTGACACAACACTCCTGTTGTTCTATGTTGACACGAGACATTTTTTGAAAGCAATAAGAGGCAATGGATATCGTTTCGTCCCCAAAGGTGGGACGTTCCCTACCGAAACCATCATGCTTGTTGTGAGAAGCTCTGGTTTGTGAGAAGCATATACCCAAACCTGCCCCAAATGGGACAAAAAATTTACCACGGCATGTTGATGCCGCTCCATGATAGCATGCCAAGTTTCATGATTTTCAGACGAGTTTTGGATTTACTACAATTTAAAAACCAGGTATCTCAATGTTTGCGGCCGAGTGACAGTGGCAGGGTGCTTGACATTCATTCCCATTTCTTGCACGGGACCTAAGCATGCAACCAAGAACACTATTTGAATTTTCAACAAATTTATATACTTGCATGAGCATGTAGTTCAAATTTGAATTATACACATGAATGCATTGAAAACTCAGTTAATGCATGAAAATGTCCAAACGAACCCCGAAAAATCACAAAAATTGACACAACACTCCTGTTGTTCTATGTTGACACGAGAAATTTTTTGAAAGCAATAAGAGGACATGGATATCGTTTCGTCCCCAAATGTGGGACGTTCCCTATCGAAACCATCATGCTTGTTGTGAGAAGCTTTGGTTTGTGAGAAGCATATACCCAAACCTGCCCCAAATGGGACAAAAAATTACCACGGCATGTTGATGCTGCTCCATGATAGCATGCCAAGTTTCATGAATTTCAGACGAGTTTTTGATTTAATAGAATTTAAAACCAGGTATCTCAATGTTTGCGGCGGAGTGACGGTGGCAGGGTGTTTGACATTCATTCCCATTTCTTGCATGGGACCTAAGCATGCAACCAAGGACATTTTTAACCAATTTATATGCATTAGAGCATGTGCATGTAGTTCAAATTTGAATTATGCACATAAATGCATTGAAAACTCAATGAATGCATAAAAATGTCCAAACGAACCCCGAAAAATCCCAAAAATTGACACAACACTCCTGTTGTTCTATGTTGACACTAGGAAAAAAATTGAAATCGAGAAGAGGCAATGGATATCGTTTCGTCCAGAAAGGTGAAACGTTCCCTACCGAAACCATCATGCTTATTGTGAGAAGCTCTGGTTTGTGAGAAGCATATCCCAAAACCTGCCCCAAATGGGACAACAAATTTACCACGGCATGTTGATGCCGCTCCATGACAGCATGCCAAGTTTCCTGAATTTTAGACGAGCTTTGGATTTATTAGAATTTAAAAACCAGGTATCTCAATGTTTGCAGCCGAGTGACGGTGGCAGGGTGTTTGACATAAATTCCCATTTCTTGCATGTGACCTAAGCAGGCAACCAAGGACACATATTTGAATTTTCAACTAATTTATATGCATTAGAGCATGTTCCTGTAGTTCAAATTTCAATTAGGCACATGAATGCATAGAAAACTCAGTTAATGTATAGAAATGTCCAAGCAAACCCCGAAAAATCCCAAATATTGACACAACACTCCTCTTGTTCTATGTTGACACTAGGAAAAAGTTTGAAACCGAGAAGAGGCAACGGATACGGATATCGTTTCGTCTAAAAAGGTGAAACGTTCCCTACCGAAACCATCACACTTGTTGTGAGAAGCTCTGGTTTATGAGAAGCTTATACCCAAACCTGCCCCAAATGGGACAAAAATATTACCACAGCAATATGATGCCTCTCCATGATAGCAAGCCAAGTTTCATGAATTTCCGACGAATTTTGGATTTACTAGAATTACAAAAGCAAGTACGTCGACATTTTCCGGAGAGCCACGGTGTCGTGGTGTTCGAATTTCATCCCCATTTCTTGCATGGGACATAAGCATAAACCCATGGACACATATATGATTTTACGACCCATGTTGGTGCACCGGAGCATGTGCATGTAGTTTAATTTTGAATTGTGCACCTGAAATGGCTAGAAAACCAATTTAATGTATAAAATGTTCAAACGAACCCTGAACAATTCCAATTCTTTTACGATACACATATAGTTGCATGTTCACTGTAGATAAAAGGTCTAGCAATTCAAACACCGTCCATTGCCACTCTGACCCCATTATGTATTTCAAATCAAGATGAAAAATCAAGTAGATCGCACACAGTTTATTATCACCAACCGTGTGAGATGCAACACAAAATATCCTGGAGCACCGTCGGTGTATAGTACGCCTATGGCTTATGCGAGAAGCTGCATCGGCTACAGTCCACAGCCAGCATCGCAAGCACACTAGCTCACTCCCCATATATCATTTCACTGTTCAATCATTGCCGGTGAAAGATGGGCACGTGGACCCGCGTCATGAGGGCAACTTCGGTGGCCCACTCCGGTGAGAGCGCGGCCGCAGCCGCCATGCGCGTGCTATAAAGGTGCATGAGCGCGGCCGCTATCTGCGACCGGGCAGCCAAGGTAGCCCAAACGCCCACTGTTGCTTCTCAGGTGGCGGCAGCAACATCTGCCTCGGGGATAGCAACTAGAGAGAGCGGCACAGCAGCTGTCCGTGCGGCCTTAGCCCTGATGGAGGCCTCCCACGACCATGTCGAGGCCGCCCATGCCCAGCTCATGGCGGTCACCGCACAAATCGAACGAAGCTTCTCCGACAACGGTCGGCAACCCACGGCCTAAGAGTTGGCAATCGCCGAGAGCGTTCGAGCAGCCGTCCGTTCCTTCGTCGCATACCTTGCGATGACGGAGCCCGTCCAAGCCCAGATCGCGGCCTCCCACGCCCAGCTCGTGGGGGCCTTTTCCAAAGAGATGGCGGACGCGGATGGCGAGATGCTTGCCGAGTATGGTGCGATGGATGCCATGGAGCCCCTTCCCCAGGAGACCGTCGGGCGCGAGCTGGACATGGAGGCGGTGATACGTCTCCAACGTATCTATAATTTTTTATTGTTCCATGCTATATTATATTCTGTTTTAGATGTTTAATGGGCTTTATTATACACTTTTATATCATTTTTGGGACTAACCTATTAACCGGAGGCCCAGCCCAGATTGCAGTTTTTTTGCCTATTTCAGTGTTTCGCAGAAAAGGAATATCAAACGGAGTCCAAACGGAATCAAACCTTCGGGAACGTGATTTTCGGAACGAACGTGATCTAGAGGACTTGGAGTACATGTCAAGAAAGCAATGAGGAGGGCACGAGGCAGGGGCGCGCCCTCCACCCTCGTGGGCCCCTAGTGGCTCCCCTGACCGACTTCTTTTGCCTATATATACCTACGTACCCCCAAACCATTAGAACAAGAGCCAAAACCCTATTTCCACCGCCGCAACCTTCTGTACCCGTGAGATCCCATCTTGAGGCCTTTTCCGGCGCTGCGCTGGAGGGGGCATTGATCACGGACGGCTTCTACATCAACACCATAGCCTCTCCGATGATGTGTGAGTAGTTTACCTCAGACCTTTGAGTCCATAGTTATTAGCTAGATGGCTTCTTATCTCTTTTTGGATCTCAATACCATGTTCTCCTCGATCTTCTTGGAGATCTATTCGATGTAATCTTCTTTTGCGGTGTGTTTGTCGAGATCCGGTGAATTGTGGGTTTATGATCAAGTTTATCTATGAACAATATTTGAATCTCCTCTGAATTATTTTATGTATGATTGGTTATCTTTGCAAGTCTCTTCGAATTATCAGTTTGGTTTGGCCTACTAGATTGATCATTCTTGCAATGGGAGAAGTGCTTAGCTTTGGGTTCAATCTTGCGGTGTCCTTTCCCAGTGACAGCAGGGGCTGCAAGGCACGAATTGTATTGTTGCCATCGAGGATAAAAAGATGGGGTTTGTATCATATTGCATGAGTTTATCCCTCTACATCATGTCATCTTACTTAAAGCATTACTCTGTTCTTATGAACTTAATACTCTAGATGCATGCTGGATAGCAGTCGATGTGTGGAGTAATAGTAGTAGATGCAGAATCGTTTCGGTCTACTTGTCGCGGACGTGATGCCCATATACATGATCATACCTAGATATTCTCATAACTATGCTCAATTCTATCAATTGCTCGATAGTAATTCATTTACCCAACGTAATACTTATGCTCTCGAGAGAAGCCACTAGTGAAACCTATGGCCCCCGGGTCTATTTTCCATCATATTAATCTTCCAACACTTAGCTATTTCTATTGCCGTTTATTTTACTTGCATCTTTATTTACTCTTTACTATAAAAATACCAAAAATATTATCTTATCATATCTATCAGATCTCACTCTCGTAAGTGACCGTGAAGGGATTGACAACCCCTTTATCACGTTGGTTGCGAGGTTCTTATTTGTTTCTGTAGGTGCGTGGGACACGCGCGTGGTCTCCTACTGGATTGATACCTTGGTTCTCAAAACTGAGGGAAATAAATACTTACGCTACTTTACTGCATCACCCTTTCCTCTTCAAGGGAAAACCAACGCAGTGCTCAAGAGGTAGCAAGAAGGATTATTGGCGCTGTTGCCGGGGAGATTTGCGCCAAGTCAAGTCAAGATTTGACTCCCGACAACGAGCCATTTCTGGCACCGTTGCCGGGGAGTCTACGCACAAGTCAAGACATACCAAGTACCCATCACAAACTCATCTCCCTCGCATTACATTATTTGCCATTTGCCTCTCGTTTCCCTCTCCCCACTTCACCCTTGCCGTTTTATTCGCCCTCTTTTTTTCCGTTCGCCTCTTTTTTGCTTGCTTCTTGTTTGCTTGTGTGTTGGATTGATTGCTTGTCACGATGGCTCAAGATAATACTAAATTGTGTGACTTTACCAATACCAACAATAATGATTTTCTTAGCACTCCGATTGCTCCTCTTACCGATGCTGAATCTTGTGAAATTAATGCTGCTTTGTTGAATCTTGTCATGAAAGATCAATTCGCCGGCCTTCCTAGTGAAGATGTCGCTACCCATCTAAATAGCTTCGTTCATTTGTGTGATATGCAAAAGAAGAAAGATGTGGACAATGATATTGTTAAATTGAAACTATTTCCTTTTTCACTTAGAGATCGTGCTAAAGCTTGGTTTTCTTCTTTGCCTAAAAATAGTATTGATTCATGGAATAAGTGCAAAGATGCTTTTATCTCTAAGTATTTTCCTCACGCTAAAATCATCTCTCTTAGAAACGATATTAAGAATTTTAAGCAACTTTATTATGAACATGTTGCACAAGCTTGGGAGAGGATGAAATTAATGATACGTAATTGCCCTACACATGGTTTGAATCTTTGGATGATTATACAAAAAAATATGCCGGATTGAATTTTGCTTCTAGAAATCTTTTAGATTCGGCCGCGGGAGGCACTTAATTTCATGGAAATCAATTTAGGAGAAGCTACTAAACTCGTAGATAATATTATGGTTAATTATGCTCAATGGCACACGGAAAGATCCACTAATAAAAAATTGCATGCGATGGAAGAAATTAATGTTTTGAGTGGAAAGATGGATGAGCTCATGAAATTGTTTGCTAATAAGAGTGTTTCTTCTGACCCTAATGATATGCCTTTGTCTACTTTGATTGAGAATAATAATGAATCTATGGATGTGAATTTTGTTGGTGAGAATAATTTTGGTAACAACGCGTATAGAGGAAACTTCAATCCTAGGCCGTTCCCTAGTAATTCCTCTAATAATTATGGTAATTCCTACAACAATTCTTATGGAAATTTTATAAGATGCCCTCTGAATTTGAGACTAGTGTTAAGGAGTTTATAAATTCGCAAAATAATTTCAATGCTTTGCTTAAAGAAAAATTGCTAAAGGTTGACAAATTGGCTAGGAACATTGATAGAATTTCTCTTGAGGTTGATTCTTTGAAACTTAGATCTATTCCACCTAAGCATGATATCAATGAGTCTCTCAAGGCCATGAGAATTTCCATTGATGAGTGCAAAGAAAGAACCGCTAGGATGCGTGCTAAGAAAGATTGCTTTGTGAAAGTGTGTTCTTCTAATTTTTATGAGAGTAAAGATGAAGATCTAAAAGTTATTGATGTGTCTCCTATTAAATCTTTGTTTTTCAACATGAATCTTGATAATGAAGGGACTGAACATGAGTCACCTTTACCTAGAAGGCGTTCCAAAAATTTGGAGTTTTTAGATCTTGATACGAAATTTGGTAAAAGTAGGATTGAAGAAGTCAAAACTCTAGATATCAATGAACCCACTATTTTGGATTTCAAGGAATTTAGTTATGATAATTGCTCTTTGATAGATTGTATTTCCTTGTTGCAATCCATGCTAAATTCTCCTCATGCTTATAGTCAAAATAAAGCTTTTACTAAACATATCGTTGATGCTTTGATGCAATCTTATGAAGAAAAACTTGAGTTGGAAGTCTTTATCCCTAGAAAACTTTATGATGAGTGGGAACCTACTATTAAAATTAAAATTAAAGATCATGAATGTTATGCTTTGTGTGATTTGGGTGCTAGTGTTTCTACTATCCCAAAAACTTTGTGTGATTTGCTAGGATTCCGTGAATTTGATGATTGTTCTTTAAACTTGCACCTTGTGGATTCCACCATTAAGAAACCTATGGGAAGAATTAATGATGTTCTTATTGTTGCAAATAGGAACTATGTGCCCACAGATATCATTGTTCTTGACATAGATTGCAATCCTTCGTGTCCTATTATTCTTGGTAGACCTTTCCTTAGAACGATTGGTGCAATTATTGATATGAAGGAAGGGAATATTAGATTTAAATTTCCATTAAGGAAAGGCATGGAACACTTTCCTAGAAAGAAAATAAAATTACCTTATGAATCTATTATGAGAGCCACTTATGGATTGCCTACCAAAGATGGCAATACTTAGATCTATCCGTGCTTTTATGCCTAGCTAAGGGCGTTAAACGATAGCGCTTGTTGGGAGGCAACCCAATTTTATTTTTAGTTTTTTTACTTTTTGCTTCTGTTTAGGAATAAATATTTGATCTAGCCTATGGTTAGATTTGTTTTTATGTTTTAATTAGTGTTTGTGCCAAGTTAAACCTATAGGATCTTCTTGGATGATAGTTATTTGATCTTGCAGAAAATTCCAGAAACTTGCTGTTCACGAAAACAATTGTTAAAAATCACCAGAACGTGATAAAATACTGATTCCAATTGATGATGATCAATAAACAAATTTTCTAGGTCTTCCTATTTTGGTATATTTTTATGAGTTCTAGAAGTTTGCGTTAGTTACAGATTACTACAGACTGTTCTGTTTTTGACAGATTCTGTTTTTCGTGTGTTGTTTGCTTATTTTGATGAATCTATGGCTAGTAAAATAGTTTATAAACCATAGAGAAGTTGGAATACAGTAGGTTTAACACCAATATAAATAAATAATGAGTTCAATACAGTACCTTCAAGTGGTGTTTTGTTTTCTTTCGCTAACGGAGCTCACGAGATTTTCTGTTAAGTTTTGTGTTGTGAAATTTTCAAGTTTTGGGTAAAAGATTTGATGGATTATGGAACAAGGAGTGGCAAGAGCCTAAGCTTGGGGATGCGCATGGCACCCCAAGATAATCTAAGGACACCAAAAAGCCAAGGCTTGGGGATGCCCCGGAAGGCATCCCCTCTTTCGTCTACGTCCATCGGTAACTTTACTTGGAGCTATATTATTATTCACCACATGATATGTGTTTTGCTTGGAGCGTCTTGTATGATTTGAGTCTTTGCTTTTTAGTTTACCACAATCATCCTTGCTGTTCAATCCTTTTGGAGAGACACACATGAATCGGAATTTATTAGAATACTCTATGTGCTTCATTTATATCTTTTGAGCTATATAGTTTTGCTCTAGTGCTTCACTTATATCTTTTAGAGCACGGTGGTGGTTTAATTTTATAGAAACTATTGATCTCTCATGCTTCACTTATATTAATTTGAGAGTCTTAAAACAGCATGGAAATTTTCTTTAATTATAATATCATGAGAAATTTGATGCTTGATAATTGTTTTGAGATATAAAGGTGGTAATATCATAGTTGTGCTAGTTGAGTAATTCTGAAATTGAGGAATAATTGTGTTGGAGTTTGTGATTCCTGTAGCATGCACGTATGGTGAACCGTTATGTAACAAAGTCGGTGCATGAGGTATTTATTGATTGTCATCCTTTGTGTGGCGGTCGAATCGCGCGATGGTTAACTCCTACCAACCCTTCCCCTAGGAGCATGCATAGTAGTACTTTGCTTCGAGGGCTAATAATTTTTTGCAATAAGTATATGAGTTCTTTATGACTAATGTGAGTCCATGGATTAAACGTACACTTACCTTTCCGCAATTTTCTAGCGTCTTCGGTACCATGCATTGCCCTTTCTCACCTTGAGAGTTGGTGCAAATTTCGCCGGTGCATCCAAACCCCGTGATATGATACGCTCTATCACACATAAACCTCCTTATACCTTCCTCAAAACAGCCACCATACCTACCTATTATGGCATTTCCATAGCCATTCCGAGATATACTGCCATGCAACTTTCTACCATTTCGTTTATCATGACACGCTCCATCATTATCATATTGCTATGCATGATCATGTAGTTGACATCGTATTTGTGGCAAAGCCACCGTTCATAATTCTATCATACATGTCACTCTTGATTCATTGCATATCCCGGTACACCGCCGGAGGCATTCACATAGAGTCATATTTTGTTCTGAGTATTGAGTTGTAATTCTTGAGTTGTAAAGTAAATAAAAGTGTGATGATCATCATTATTAGAGCATTGTCCGAAGTGAGGAAAGGATGCTGGAGACTATGATTCCCCCACAAGTCGGGATGAGACTCCGGACTAAATAAAAAAAGAAAAGAGGCCATGAAAAAAAAGAAGAGAAAAGGCCCAAATTAAAAAAATGAGAGAAAAAGAGAGAAGGGACAATGTTACTATCCTTTTACCACACTTGTGCTTCAAAGTAGCACCATGATCTTCATGATAGAGAGTCTCTCATTTTGTCACTTTCATATACTAGTGGGAAATTTCATTATAGAACTTGGCTTGTATATTCCAATGATGGGCTTCCTCAAATGCCCGAGGTCTTCGTGAGCAAGCAAGTTGGATGCACACCAACTTAGTTTCTTTTGTTGAGCTTTCATACACTTATAGCTCTAGTGCATCCGTTGCATGGCAATCCCTGCTCCTTGCATTAACATCAATTGATGGGCATCTCCATAGCCCGTTGATTAGCCTCATCGATGTGGGACTTTCTCCTTTTTCGTCTTCCCACATAACCCCTATCATTATACCTTATTCCACCATAGTGCTATATCCATGGCTTGCGCTCATGTATTGCGTAAAGGTTGAAAATACTGAAGCGCGTTAAAAAGTATGTACCAATTGCTTGGCTAAAATCGGGGTTGTACATGATATGAATATTTTGTGTGGTGAAGATAGAGCATAGCGAGACTATATGATTTGTAGGGATATCTTGCTTTGGCTATGTTATTTTGATAAGACATAATTGCTTGGTTAGCATGCTTGAAGTATTATTGTTTTTATGTCAACATTAAACTTTTATCTTCAATCATATCGAATCTGAACATTCGTGCCACAATAAGAAGAATTACATTGAAAATTATGCTAAGTAGCATTCCACATCAAAAATTCTGTTTTTATCATTTACCTACTCCAGGACGAGCATGAATTAAGCTTGGGGATGCTTGATACGTCTCCAACGTATGATTGTTCCATGCTATATTATATTCTGTTTTAGATGTTTAATGGGCTTTATTATACACTTTTATATTATTTTTGGGACTAACCTATTAACCGGAGGCCCAGCCAGATTGCTGTTTTTTTGCCTATTTCAGTGTTTCGCAGAAAAGGAATATCAAACGGAGTCCAAACGGAATGAAACATTCGGGAACGTGATTTTCGGACAGAACGTGATCCATAGGACTTGGAGTTCACGTAAAGAAAGCAGCGAGGAGGGCACGAGGCAGGGGTGCGCACCTACCCCCCTGGGCGTGCCCTCCACCCTCGTGGGCCCCTCGTGGCTCCCCTGACCGACATCTTTCGCCTATATATACCTACGTACCCCCAAACCATCAGAACAAGAGCCAAAACCCTATTTCCACCGCCGCAACCTTTTGTACCCGTGAGATCCCATCTTGGGGCCTTTTCCGGCGCTCCGCCGGAGGGGGCATTGATCACGGAGGGCTTCTACATCAACACGATAGCCTCTCCGATGATGTGTGAGTAGTTTACCTCAGACCTTCAGGTCCATAGTTATTAGCTAAATGGCTTCTTCTCTCTTTTTGGATCTCAATACCATGTTCTCCTCGATCTTCTTGGAGATCTATTCGATGTAATCTTCTTTTGCGGTGTGTTTGTCGACATCCGATGAATTGTGGGTTTATGATCAAGTTCATCTATGAACAATATTTGAATCTCCTCTGAATTCTTTTATGTAGGATTGGTTATCTTTGCAAGTCTCTTCGAATTATCAGTTTGGTTTGGCCTACTAGATTGATCTTTCGTGCAATGGGAGAAGTGCTTAGCTTTGGGTTCAATCTTGCGGTGTCCTTTCCCAGTGACAGCAAGGGCAGCATGGCACGTATTGTATTGTTGCCATCGAGGATAAAAAGATGGTGTTTATATCATATTGCATGAGTTTATCCCTCTACATCATGCCATCTTACTTAAATCATTACTCTGTTCTTATGAACTTAATACTCTAGATGCATGCTGGATAGTGGTCGATGTGTGGAGTAATAGTAGTAGATGCTGAAATTTTCGGTCTAGTTGTCGCGGACGTGATGCCTATATACATGATCATACCTAGATATTCTCATAGCTATGCTCAATTCTATCAATTGCTCGATAGTAATTCGTTTACCCACCGTAATACTTATGCTCTCGAGAGAAGCCACTAGTGAAACCTATGGCCCCCGGGTCTATTTTCCATCATATTAATCTTCCAACACTTAGCTATTTCTATTGCCGTTTATTTTACTTGCATCTTTATTTACTCTTTACTATAAAAATACCAAAAATATTATCTTATCATATCTATCAGATCTCACTCTCGTAAGCGACCATGAAGGGATTGACAACCCCTTTATCGCGTTGGTTGCGAGGTTCTTATTTGTTTGTGTAGGTGCGTGGGACTCGCGCGTGGTCTCCTACTGGATTGATACCTTGGTTCTCAAAACTGAGGGAAATACTTACGCTACTTTACTGCATCACCGTTTCCTCTTCAAGGGAAAACCAACGCAGTGCTCAAGAGGTAGCAGGCGGCGGCGGAGATCGACGAGCACCACTCATACTACTAGTACTCTTTGTTTTGTTTAATTAAGAGTGCAGGTATTTAATTTGTTAGAGTAATGTTTAGGTGAGCTAGCTCTGTTTAATTGCTGAACTTGCTCGATTAAGAAGTGTCGGTGTGTTGTAGTCTCCTTTGTGTACCCAAATTACGCAATGACGTGGATGGCCACTGTAACCATGGAAATTCGAACCAAAATTTTTGACGTTTAAACTCATCACACACGGGTTAAGCTATCTGAATCGTTTGTGATTTTCACATATCGTACACAGTTCTGAATAAGGGACTGTGTCTGATGACACTTTGCGCGCCAGTTTTTTCGCTGAAGCGATTCCAAATTTTCGGCTTCCGCGGAAATATCTACCTCCCCGCCCCCTCCCCCTTACCAAAAGCCACATTTCCCTTGTTTCCTCCTTCCTTTCCAAGTTGAAACCTTCACTCCTTGCTTGCAGCGCCGCCTCCTCGCCGGCCACCCTCCTTCACGCTACTCGGCCTCGTCTATCCAGGCAGGTAATCCACACCCGACCCCCATCCTCCTCCTCCTTCCACATCCCACATGCCCCGACCGTCGACGCGAGCGCGACACCTTCCACCCAAATCACCGACCCCTCCACCAAATGAGCGCCGCCCTAAGCCATGGTGCACGCAGTTTAGCTAGGATCTCAAGGAGCATTTGGCAGCAGAGAAGCAAATCGCGGCCGCACGCGCGGATGAGGTCGCGATGGCTGCCAATCGTGCCGACCTCCAGATCTTGGAGGAGCACCTTGCCATTTGCTAGCTACGCCATTTAAGCATGCTTGGTTTGCCCGTTGCGTGTGCTGCTCCTGCCTTTCCTCCACAAATTCTAGTGAATTGTGCTATCTAATTTTACCATGCAATATGTTGCTCTAGTGTATATGTTCTATATGTCGTGCAGTGTGCTGCTCACTTATTAACTGTTTTGTTAATTAGTTGTCATCTTCAGTTAACTGTTTGGTTCAGTTCTGCAAATGTGGTGTTCAATTCTTCAGGCTGCAATTTTGTATTGTCTTCCATGTGAGAAATAAATCGAATTTATCTTTACAAAATACATGAGAAACGAATACAATTGCCATATTTCCAAGTTGTCAAGCATGCTTGGTTTGGTTATACATTGTGCAATATGGTGCTCAGTTAAGGTTTGGTTCATTTGTGTTGTGGTGTTTAGTTAACTGTTTGGTTCAATTCTGCAATGCGATGTTCAATAGTTGTGGGTGCATTCTGTTATTGTATACCCTGTGAGGAATGAATTGAATGTGGCTATAGTAAATACATGAGAAACAAATACAAATGCTATATTTCCAAGTTGTTAAGCATGCTTGGTTTGGTTAACTGTCTGATCTTCTATTAGAAGTATGTTATATTGTGCAATGTGGTGCTCAGTTAATGTTTGGTTCATTTGTTGTGGTGTTTAGTTAACTGCTTGGTTCAAAATTCTGCAATGCGATGTCCAATTGTCGTGGGTAGAGTTTTGTATTATTGTGCATGTGAGGAATAAATCGAATTTGGCTGCACTTAATACATGAGAAACATATACAAGTGCTATATTTCCTAGTTCTTAATCATGCTTGGATTGGATAAATGGGTGTCGGGGGGAAATCGACACCTATGGAATCACTGGGATCCCTTCTACGGTTGGAGGGTGCGGGGTTGTGCAAATAGCGGGTCTGACAGGAAGCACACGGATCGTTTACCCAGTTCGGGCCGCGGAGATGCGTAATACCCTAGTCCTGCTTTGGTGGATGTATTTGAGTGTTCTTGTGTTCTTGAGCTAGCTACGGGGTGTGATTTTGCCCAAAAGATCTGAATCCTTCTCCTGGTCGCCTCGAGCATCCTTTTATAGGAAAAAGGGGCTGCCACAGTGGCACGTAGGAGGTGGAAAGGTGTATAGTGGATGAGTCTATCCTCTGGCACTGCTGGACAAACACATTTAATGCGCTGCCGACGTGCCCCTCTCGCTTTATCGGGGACGGCAAGGAAGCATGTCCCAGCTGTCGCCGCCTCGCCTAGTTCCGATGCGCGTCCGAGCTGACGAGGCGTTGTTGCGCCATGTTAGCCGGCTGCTGGGCTGGTGCGGTGGTGGATCCTTGATGAAGATCTGCATGCCACCACACAGGTGCTTGCTGGATTGGTGTAGAGGTCGCTCATCGCCATACAGGTGCCTGCCCAGCTGGTTGAGCTAGCAGCTACATGGGGACGGCGCTGGCGTCTTGGCAGACGTGGGCCTGGCTGCGGCCCCACTGGTGCCCTCGGCAAGGGTCTTGCCGGGGCCCTGGCAAGGGTCTTGCCGTGGCGTCGTGGTCGTCCCCGGCAAGGATCTTGCTGGGGGTCTTGTGGATTTCCTCGGCTAGGATCCCGCCGAGGGTCGTCGTCTTCTGGTCTTCATCTGATCTCATGTATTTATGATCTTGACAAAGATCTGCATGCCACCACGGAGGTGCCTCCCGAGCCTTGGTTCCAATGTAGTTATTGGCGGCGTTTGGAACTCTTGGGCTCAAGGGTGGCTCGCTCTACTGGCGTTGGTCAAGTTGCCCTGGCAAGGCTCTTGCCGGGGGATTCCACCTCACTCCTTTGCTCTCTTGGTGTTTCTGGTCTTGGCGTTGTCTTGATCGTCTCGTGCTCCGGCTTTCCTCCGGCTTCCCTCCTCTGCTCTGCTAAGTGTGGCCGCGGGCGCGGCTTTGACTGCCCGTGCACAAGTAAAGGGGTCAAAAGGAGAGCCCCTACTTTTGTACACCGGCAGGAGGCCCCGGGCCAGGGCCACACATATGTGTGACGCGTGGCCAGGCCCAGAACGGTGCGCGGGCAGGTGGGCGTATTTTACCGCAGTAAATTTTCGTCCGCTGCGCTTCTCCACGACCCGTGTTGAACGCGCGACGTGGAGGGTCGTGTGTGACGTGGCGGTCATGCGCGAGGCAGTTCCCGCGCGCATGCGTCACATCATGGTAAAGAGGTGGCTTGCACCTTCCCCATAAAAAGAAGGAGGCGCAGAGGCGCGGCTCATTTACTGAGTGGACTCGGGTCGTGTTCTTCAAGGCGTCCGCGCCCCACGATCACGGGGTGGGGAACAGTCGCCTCACCCGTCCCCTCGATTCTGCTTGCCCACCACGTGTCCCTCATGCAGGTGGCAGGCGGTGGAGGCGGGAAACCGGGCCATCGCTGATTGGAGCCGCGGGTCGGTCCCGATTCCCTGCGCCCCCGATGGCCGGATTGGTCGAGCGGGGTGGCCGAGCCCCGACCCTGCCCCTTTATAAGAAGGGGAGGGGGATGGCATCCCACATCCTTCCATTCATCCGTCTCCATTCACTTTGGCTCCTTTCTTCCATCTGCCATGGCGAGAGGAGGCGCCGGCCCTTCAACGGTAGCGGCGAGGGTCGCTGCTCGACAGCGTGTCCCTCCTCCCCAAGAGCTCGTGGCGGCGGAGCCAGCCACGAGAGGAAGGGGGAGGGGGCGAGGCCGAGGTCACCATGGCACTTGGGGAAGAGGGGGACGGGGCGGCGCACCGGCCTTGCCTCCGCCAACGATGCCTCCCCCGATGGAGGGCCACGCCGAGGACCAGCCTCGTGAGTTCTTCATTAGGCTGCGCCAGGCACCGCATCGCCGCCTCCGTCTCCCTGCCCCATTTGCTCGGGAGATGGAGCTCGATCCACCCCAGACCCTCAGGTTGCACATGAGGGGCTGCGGGAACGGCGGCACGCGGGTCGACGTCGACTTCCCCGCTCCTCACGTCATGTACCTCCGTCGCGGGTGGAAGACGTTCACCCGTGTCCACAGCCTAACGGCGGGGCTCGTCCTCTACTTCAAGTTAATGGAGGGCGGTCTGCTCTCCGTCAAGGTCTTTGGAGATCTTGGAACTCGCCTAAAGTGCTGCGTGGAGAGCTCCTCCGATGATGAAGATTCCTCCTTAAGCGGGAGTGACGAGGAGGACAGCGACAACAACGACGAGGGTGTCGAGCGGCGGGACGCCGACCTCGACTCCGACTGATCGCGTCGTCCCTCCCTCGGCCACGCGCCCTGCCGAGGGCCTTCCTCGTCAAGCTCTCTGTCGGCGTGCTCCCCATCGCCTTCTTGGGCAGCTGGCGTAGGAGGGCCGGAAAAGGCGAAGAAGGCGGGTGGCGGCCGTCAACTCAGAGTACGCGGGAACCGACGCCTTCGTCGTGTATTGTCGGCCCGCTGCCTCATCTTCCAGCTCCCTTCCCGGCACCGGGATGTTCTCTTGCTGCCTTCTGCTCCTCGCACCTCGCCTAGGCGCTCTTTTTGCCCTCCTGCTACCTTGTTCCACCTTCTGAGGAGAGGGACAAGAAAGGGATTACAGGCATCTTATCTCTTTTTAGTTTGTAAGCCTACGGGCACTTATTAGATTTAAAACTTTTAACCCCCTTGCTCATGTTTTTCATCCCGTATGAATTGTACCTGTATGGGATGTTTTTAATGAAAAAGGGTACTTGTCGGGTTCTTTGTGCGTGAGCGAGGCCCATGCCAAAGAACAGATCTTTGTTATTTTTAAGATAAACATTGTCGCCCGGCAATAGGCCTGGTCGTCCCCTTACTCCAGTCAACCATTCTCACGCTCTTCGCGGAGGCAGGGGCGAAGTAGAGTTAGGCCCCTCGTTTATTTCCTTGCCACCGCGACTATGACCCGTTTCGACCCAGGGACTTGGGTACAGGAAAAAAAAGGGGGAGCACGGTGGTCTAGGAGCAAAACGGGATTTCATATGTCCCAACTTCATACGGAAATGCACAATAGGGGATAAAAGACTTATTTGAATCTGCAGCCCCCGGCAGCCTTGGCTTGCCGAGGCCGGAGCGCCGGCTCGTTCTCTTTCTTCCAAACAGCTCAGCAGAAACATCCATGTACCCTGCGAACCAAAGAGGACGGAAAGGAACAGAGTAACGCACACTCGACCTCTATGCTAGGGGTCAGTCGCCGCTAAGCACTCAACCCTAACCGAGGGAGAGACTCAACCTAGCGTGCATGCTAAAACATAGGGCGCCAGTGCTTCATTTATTTATGCTCAGGGTCTGCGTCTGGCTTTGTACAGAGGGTTACATGCCTTGACGGCAAGGCTGGTACAAAAGGTGGTTTGCCGGGGGCCCCGGCAACCGCGCCTTATGGGTAAAACTTGCGAAGATGTTCAATGTTCCAGGAGTTGCTCACTTGAATAGCATCTTCGGTCTCCAGGCGGATAGTGCCGGGCCTGGTGACTCGTATTACCCGATAAGGGCCCTCCCACTTCGGCTCAACTTGTTGGAATTCTTGGCTGATTGAACGCGCCGAAGAACAAGGTCGCCTTCCTCAAAGCTTCGGGCATGAACCTTGCGCCTATGGTAGCGGCGCAAGGCTTGCTGGTAGCGCGCTGCTCTCACAACCGCCCGAAGATGATCTCCCTCGAGGAGCGTTGTGTCATCTTGCTGCAACTACTCTTGCTCAAGCTCGTCATAAGCGAGCACTCGAGGTGACCCATATGTGAGTTCCGTCGGGAGAACTGCTTCTGCCCTGTATACCAGGGCAAAGGGTGTCTGGCCGGTGGCTCGATTTGGCGTTGTTCTGATCGACCAAAGAACCGTCGGCAACTCATCAATCCAGCGCCTTCTGCTCTGGTGCAGCCTGTTGAAAGTCTTGGTCCTCAGGCCTCGCAGCACTTCAGCATTTGCCCTCTCCGCCTGGCCATTGCTCCGTGGGTGTGGCACGGAAGCGAAACTGACCTTGCTGTCGAGGTCTTGGATGTACTGCATGAAGGTGTGGCTTGTGAACTGCGTGCCGTTGTCAGTGATGACTCGGTTTGGCACACCAAAACGGCAGACTAACCCCTTGAAGAACTTGACGGCTGACTGTGTTGTCACTTTCCTCACTGCTTCCACCTCCGGCCACTTTGTGAACTTGTCGACTGCAACGTACAAGTACTCAAAGCCCCCGACAGCGCAGGGGAAAGGGCCCAGTATGTCGAGCCCCCAGACCAAAAATGGCCAGGAGAGAGGAATTGTTTGAAGGGCTTGAGCTGGCTGATGAAGCTTCTTCGAATGGAACTGACATGCTTCACACTTGGTTACTAGTGGCGTCGCATCCTGGAGAGCAATGGGCCAGAAGAAACCTTGCCGGAATGCCTTGCCGGCAAGGGCCCTCGACCCTATGTGGGAGCCACATATGCCCCCGTGTATTTCTGCCAATAGCTCCAGTCCTTCCTCTCGGGGAATGCACTTCAATTTCACACCGTTCGGTCTTTTCCTGTACAGGATGTCATCGACGAACTGATACATAGCAGACCGATGGGCTACTTTCTCTGCTTCTTCCTGCTCCTCAGGAAGCTCCCCTGTTTGGGGGAATCGGACGGTATGTTGTGCCCATGCCGGGGCCTAAGCTCGACAACAAGGACTAAAGGCATTTCTTCTGCCATGGGAGCGGACATCTCTATGGCTAGGGCTTGACGCCCTGCCGGGGTCAGTTGTCCCTCGGCAGGCTCAGTACCCACGGCAACATCCTTGCCGGCGGCCCCAAGGGGCTCGGCGGGAAAGTACTTGCCGGGGCCTGATTTCCTCCGCTTGTTCTGCTCTATTGATGGTTCAACGGATGGTTGAGTTAGATGAAGCACAAAAGTACCTGGTTCCACAGGTAGCTTGAACGTGGCGCGCTTCGACAGGTAATCGACGACGTTGTTCTCCACTCGGGGAACGTGCTCCGCTTGTATACTGTCAAAGCGCTCTTCCAGCTTCCTCACCTCATCTACGTAGGCCTCCATCAACGGGCTCTGATAATCTTTGTTTACTTGCCTGATGACAAGCTGTGAATCACCCCTGACGATGAGCTTCTTAATCCCGAGGTCTGCCGCGGTCCTGAGACCGGCAAGCAACCCCTCGTATTCGGCGGTGTTGTTTGTGGACATCTCCCTGGGAAAGTGCATCTGGATCACATACTTGAGGTGCCCTCCGGTGGGCGCGACAAGCAGCACACCAGCGCCGGCGCCTTGCAGCGAGAAAGCCCCGTCAAAGTACATGATCCAGTTGTGACTTGCTTCCTTGCCGGGGAGAGTGGTCTCCTGGATCTCTTCGTCGGGCGTTGAGGTCCATTCTGCAATGAACTCCGCAAGGACTCTGCTCTGGATTGTCGAAGTGCTTTCAAATGTCAAAGCAAAGCTCGACAGCTCCAAGGCCCACTCCACAATCCTCCCGGTTGCGTCTGGGTTATGCAGTATCCGTTGCAATGGGAGGCGGGTGACGACGGTGATTTCGTGGGCTTGGAAGTAATGACGCAGCTTCCTCGAGGCCATAAGGAGGCCGAAGAGCAATTTCTGCATACCTTGACCTAGCCCCCTACAAGAAGGAGCTGACAAAGTAAACCGGGTGCTGCATCATCTTCTTCTACACCACTTCATTTGGTCGCACGGGCCCTGTCCCGATGGCGTCAGACTCTGGCGGGGGCCTTTCCTTGACGGTGCCAAGCCCTGCCGGGGGGGCTCTGGCTCACCATCCGCCAGTCCTGTCGTTGCCACTGCCTCTTCATCGACCTCCCTCTGTGCCACTAGCGCGGCGCTGACCACTTGATTCGTTGCCGCTAGATACAGCAGCAATGGCTCTTGTGAATTAGGCTCTACTAGTATTGGCGTAGAGGAGAGGTACCTCTTCAAATCCTGCAGCGCTGCTTCAGCCTCTGGGGTCCATTCCATTGGTCCCGCCTTTTTCAAGATTTTAAAAAGGGGAGGGCACGCTCGGCAGACTTGGAGATGAACCTGCTCATGGCGGCAACGCAGCCAGTGAGCCGACGCACATCCTTGATCCGCTTGGGCGCCTCAATTTGCTCGATAGCCTTGATCTTGTCCGGGTTTGCCTCAATCCCACGCTGTGACACAAAGAACCCGAGAAGCTTGCCGGACGGAATGCCGAAGACACACTTCTCAGGGTTCAACTTGAGGTTGATCTTGCGCAGGTTTGCAAACGTCTCTTCTAAGTCTTGTACAAGTGTTGACTTGTCCTTGGTTTTGACCACTATGTGATCCATGTAAGCTTCCATATTTGTATGTAGCTGGGGCTCAAAACCAATTTGGACTGCCCTTGCAAACGTTGAGCCAACACTCTTCAACCCGAAAGGCATCCGTAAAAAGAAATACGTACCACATGGGGTGATGAATGTTGTCTTCTCTTCGTCTTCTCTTGTCATGAAGATCTGGTGGTAGCCCGAGTAGGCGTCAAGGAATGTCAACAGATCACACCCGGGAAGGCGTCCTTAGGACAAGCCTTATTGATATCTGTGAAGTCAATACACAACCTCCACTTCCCGTTTGCCTTGTGCACCACCACCGGATTGGCCAATCACGTCGGATGGAGCACTCCTCTCACCAAGCCTGCCGCTTCCAACTTCCTGATCTCCTCCGTGATGAACTCCTGCCGTTCCAGAGCCTGCTTCCTGACCTTCTGCTTGACGGGTCGCGCATGGGGACAAACAGCAAGATGGTGCTCAATCACTTCCCTGGGAACGCCGGGGATGTTGGATGCTTGCCATGCAAACACATCGACATTTGCCCGCCAGAAAGTGACGAGCGCGCTTTCCTATTTGCTGTCGAGGGTGGAGCTTATGGTGAAAGCCCCTCCCGTGCCATCCTCCTTGACGGACACCTTCTTGGTCTCTGGTGGTGCAGCTCTGGATTTCTTGTTCTTGCCGGTGGAGCTCTCTGGCACGTCCTCGACGGTAGCACAACACTTCGAAGAGGTGCGCTTGCCAGAGTGGGTGCGGGAGGTCTTGCCGGTCTTCTTCTTCCCTCCCGGGGCTTCAGCGGCAGGAGCAAGTGCCTTGGCGGCAGTTGCTGCAACTGCTTCCCGGTAGAGTAGGTCCGCGCAGTCAGCGCATCCTTCTTGTCACAGGGAACGGTGATGATGGTCATCGGCCCAGGCATCTTCAGCGTGTTATAGGCGTAATGTGATGCCGCCATGAACTTGGCTAGTGCCGGGCGGCCGAGGATCCCGTTCTAGGGCAAGGGGATCTCGGCTACATCGAAGACAATCCTCTCCGTTCTATAGTTCAACTCGCCTCCAAACGTCACAGGCAGCGTGACCTTGCCCTTTGGTTGACTCCTTCCCAGGTTGACCCCTTGAAACGTGCCCGTCTCTTCGAGGTCTCCATCAGGAATTTGCAGCCTCTTGATCACAACCCGCGAGATCAAGTTCAGACCGGCCCCGCCGTCGACCAGCATCTTGTTCACCTTGAGGTTGCGTGTCGTTGGCGAAACCAACAACAGCAAACACCAGACCGCAGTTGTGCGATCAGGGTGGTCCTCGGCGTCAAAGATGATAGGCGTGCTGGACCACTTCAGCGGCTTCTGAGCATCGAACGTTGGCTCCGCTGCTGTGATCTCATGCACCCACTGCTTGAGCTGGCAGTGAGAAGTATGCAGCGAGGCGCCGCCATCGACGCACATGGCCTCCGTAGCCTTTTGGAACTCATGCTCGTCGGACTCGTCGTCGTCGTCATGATCATCGTCTTCCTGCTTCTTGGCGTGGCCCCGAGCGGGCCTCTCTTGCTTGTTATCCTTGCCGCGACGACCTCCTTGGCCGCCATGCTTCTTGCCGGATCCCTCGGCACCATCCTGGCCCTTCTCCTTGTCCCGCCTCTCATACTCAGCTTTTTGCTTCTCAGCAAGCAGCTCAACTTGCCGGCAGTTCTGGAGGTCGTGGCCCTTGGTGCGGTGGATCTTGCAGTATTGCTTGTCAGAGCCTCCTGGCTTGTCGGCAGCCGCCAAGGCCCGGCAAGCGGCACACCCGGCAATTTCCTTGCCGGGGTCGTCTGCCTTGGCCTTCTTGGCAGCGCGGGTGCCCTCGGATCCCTCGACGGCAAGCACGGTCTTATCTTTCTGTTTCCTATTGCGGCGCCGGTCCTTCTTTGTCGGGGCGGCGGTGTCTTAGCCCATAGAGTCAGTTTCCGCGCCGGCGTCCTCGCCGGGGTACTTCCTTCCCTCTTCAGCTCGGGCGCATATATCGGCCTGAACATAAAGTTCGGCCACATCCTTGACCTTGTTCATTGCCAGCTCTTCACGCATCTTGCGGTTACGCACATTCTGATGGAATGCGCTGATCACGGTGGTAGGATGAACATCTGGGATGTTGTATTGCACTCGGCTGAACCTCTGTATGTACTTGCGCAGGTTTTCGCCTTCCTTCTGGGGAATGATATGCAAATCACTCGCCTAGACATGAGCTTGGTGGCCTCTAGTGAAGGCACCAACGAACTCATGACACAGATCCGACCAAGAAGAAATGGAATCCGCCGGCAAGTGCATCAACCAAGACATGACATTGGGTTTCAGGGCCAACGGGAAGTAATTGGCAAGCACCTTATCGTCGCGAGCTCCAGCGGCTTGCATCGCGATGGTGTAGATGCTGAGGAACTCTAACGGATGGGTCTTGCCGTTGTACTTCTCGCCAACGTCGGGCTTGAACATGCGGTGGGACGGCCACTGGAACCGCCGTATCTCACGGGTAAAGGCTGGGCAACCCACCTCGTAAGGTAGGCCGCCGGAGCCTCCCGGTGCTGGGTGGTCCATAGCCCCGCCCGCCTATCTGACTGGTGGCGTGTATCGCGCCGGCGCTCGATGGTGGTTCGAGCGTCTTCATGGGCTCGCTCCCGAAGAGCTTGGCGCTGGTTGCGGTGGGTCCATGGTTCAGACGACGCTATGGAAATGTTATCACAAGCGTCATCACGACGGATCGACACCCGCGGTGGCTGGCGTGGAGGAGGAGAGTGCACTGTGGCTGCAGCACCTCCGGTCCTTCCACCGCTGGCATGCGGCGGCTCGACAGAGCGTCGGCCCGAGGGCCCCGCTGGTCGCGGTTCATCTCGGTTGGTGACACTGACGAGGCTTCGGATGGTGGCTCTCCACTCGTCGAGCTTCTCCGCAGCAGGAGGGAAATCGAGGAGCAACTGCGCGCGCCAGAGCTTCTGCCGGCGTTGGCGGCGGCGAAAGCTACATAGACCGTGACACGCTCTAACTCCTAACCACGTTAGAAGGAGCTCCATCACGGCCCTACGGCGGTACGCCATTTCCGCCAGCACTTCGGTGGGCATGTTGGCTTCCTCCGTCCCGCGAATGATGCACGGGACTCTTCCCACGGCGACGCCCGGGGTCCCCAGCATTGTGGCGCTGCTCGTCGCGCGCACCCTGGGAAGAGCACGTCGCGGGCGCCGGCATAGGCGACTTGGAAGTCGCCACGCCACCCATAGGTGGCACGGCACCGCCCTTGGAGGGGCCTGCGCCGCCTGCGAGGGGCCCGGCTCCGTCTTAGGGTTTGGCGAGGTGCGGCCCGTCGTCTCGCATATGAACGACGCCGCTCGCGAGGCTTTGGCTGCCAGAGTGATGTTCGTGCTCGCGGGCTGCGCCTCGGGTTCTGTCCGCGACTGGCCCGCTGCTCGTGCACACCGGTGCGGGCCGTCCGGCTCCGGATGAATCGATCACCGTGATCGTCTTCTTCCTGGGAGCCATGGCGGTGAAGAACTGCTTGGCCAACCGCTAGACCGGATTTTCACAACTGCGCGCCCCCTGCCTGGCGCGCCAAAGATGTCGGGGGAAATCGACACCTATGGAATCACTGGGATCCCTTCTACGGTTGGCGGGCGCGGGGTTGTGCAAAGAGCGGGTCTGACAGGAAGCACACGGATCGTTTACCCAGGTTTGGGACGCGGAGATGCGTAATACCCTAGTCCTGCTTTGGTGGATGTATTTGAGTGTTCTTGTGTTCTTGAGCTAGCTATGGGGTGTGATTTTGCCCAAAAGATCCGAATGCTTCTCCTGGTCGCCTCGGGCCTCCTTTTATAGAAAAAAGCGGCTGCCACAGTGGCACACAGGAGGTGGAAAGGTGTATAGTGGATGAGTCTATCCTCTTGCACCGCCGTACAAACGCATTTAATGCATTGTCGACATGCCCCTCTTGCTTTATCAGGGACGACAAGGAAGCACGTCCCAGCTGTCACCACCTCGCCTGGTTCTGACGCGCGTCTGAGCTGACGAGCCGTTGCTGCACCACGTTGGCCGGCTGCTGGGCTGGCGCGATGGTGCAGCCTTCACGAAGATCTGCATGCCACCACGCAGGTCCTTGCTGGATCGGTGTAGAGGTCACTCGTCGCCACGCAGGTGCCTGCCCAGCTGGTTGAGCTGGCAGCTGCATGGGGACGGCGGTGGCGTCTTGGCAGACGTGGGCCTGGCTGCGGCCCCGCTGGTGCCCTCGCCAAGGGTCTTGTCGTGGCGTCGTCATCCCCGGCAAGGATCTTGCCGGGGGTCTTGTGGATTTCCTCGGCTAGGATCCCGCCTAGGGTCGTCGTCTTCTGGCCTTCATCTGATCTCATGTATTTATGATCTTGACAAAGATCTGCATGCCACCACGGAGGTGCCTCCCGAGCCTTGGTTCCAATGTAGTTATTGGCAGCGTTTGGAACTCTTGGGCTCAAGGGTGGCTCGCTCTGCTGGCGTTGGGCAAGTTGCCCCGGCAAGGCGCTTGCCGGGGCCGTGGAAGCCGCCCCGGCAAGGGTCTTGCCGGGGGAGTCCACCTCGCCCCTTTGCTCTCTTGGTGTTTCTGGCCTTGGCGTTATCTTGATCGTCTCGTGCTCTGGCTTTCCTCCGGCTTCCCTCCTCTGCCCTGCTAAGTGTGGCCGCGGGCGCGGCTCTGACTGCCCGTGCACAAGTAAAGGGGTCAAAAGGAGAGCCCCTACTTTTGTACACCGACAATGGGTTTGCCATGTGACCTGAATTAATCTGATGAATCTGCAATGTGCTTATTTTTCATCAACATATTTTACTTATAGCATGCGAACCCTTACTTAACCTGATGACTGACTACCTTATATGTGTTGCAGGGAAACAATGGGAAGCACTGAGGTTTACAATCGAGGTTAGCACGTGCATGGTCTATTGTCTAATAGCACATTATTGTGCAATTGCAGGAACCATTCTAATATTTAGGTTTTTAGCAATTTGGTCTTGCACATGTAGGTCCTGCTGTCAGACGTTTTGACCCACTGTTCGACCCTTTTTGCATATGGGGAAATGAGTTGTCCATGAATATCAATCAAATCAAGAAACTCAGAAAGATTGTTAGGATAAAGAAATTTGCAACAAAAAACAACAAGATCTTTGTCTACACAATGAAGAAGACATCAGTTCACTACAAGATGATACTAACTATTATACCTTGCCTTTTTTTATTCCTTTGCCCCATTTCCAATATAGAGAAGATATTTATGCACATTCTTGTTTTCAGGCCTTTCCAAAGTAGTTCACTGATGATTACCTCTCAAACCACCTCTATGGTCAGGAGGCGAGGAAGGTTTTCATACAACACCCACAGTTCAATATTGAAGTGTTCCTGAAGAGGACGAAGGACGGACGGTCAATCATCCACAGGCACTGGCCTAAAGTTGCAAAGACCTTCAACATGAATGAAGGCTCAATATTCGCCTTCCGCTTCAGCAGTTTTCCAGATGAGATGCATCTGTCTATATACAGTCTATGATGCTAATTTTGAAAGGTTCTACATGTTGCATGTGAAACTTGGTGCTGGTGCAGTTGTATAATGGGGTAGCTGAGTGCTGAAGCTATATCATATTGTACTCTGATGTATTTCAATTATGAAATTCTGCTTCCTTAATATGGAAATGAAATATATTATGTGCTTAATATGAATGTCAATTAGATTAATAAATGGATTATTAATAATAGGGCAATTAGCCTGCTAATGGCGAATTAGCCTGCTAATTAGGTTTTGCTGTTGCAAACTGTTATTGAAAAAATACCATGGGCGATGACCTCAGGCAACGCACACAGTTTCTAGGAATAGACCATGTTGGATCAATGAACAATCACACACGACTTTCTCTTGAAAACTGTTTGCGTTAGGCCACCTTGCGCAAACGTTTACCACATAAAAAATGTATGTGATGGACAGCCTTTGCCACACAGTTTCTTCTACGCACCGTGTGTGATGCATTCAATAACACAACCGATAAAATTGTTAATATCGTGTGCAATGGCAATGCTATCACAAATGATTTAACGGGAAACATTGTGTGTGATGTACCTGTGAACGGAAACGTCTTCCTTGGAGTGACTGCATGGGATGTACATACGAAAGGAAACTTTTAGCGGGGACTGACTGTGTGGGATCTACTTGCGACCGGAAACAATTTTTCCTGAATAATTGTAGTTTTTTGTTAGCTCTACTGTACGTATTTCCGTATTTGAGCGCTCGCCGGTCGCACACGACCTCATTTTACCAAGCGTGTGTGCCAGGAGGCCATAACCCCGACGGTTTCTGGGTCATGTGGGAAGGACCCCCCTATGCCCACACTTACTAGGCGATGGTTCCAAATGCCGTCGCAGAAAGGGGTTAAAAACCGTTTGTATAGCACCAACGCGTACTAGTGATATCTGTGCGCTCCCCAAGTATATATACTATCCTTTACCGACAATTAGGCGGCCCGACACAATCTATCCCTTTGACCCAACAACAAGAAGGGTTTGACCATGATGGTTTCCTATTGATACTAGTAAGGTACACGTGCATTGCACGCATGAGATTTGGTAACCAAATTATGAATAAATACCACACTATAGCATGTAAGCTTTGAGTCATATGCATGATGTAGATGTTTGTTTAATTCTCATAGTTCAGCTTATCCAAAATCAATTAGTTTTATAAAAAAATCTATTTTAAGATTCATGGAATTGTGCATTGTAAAGGTAAAAACAAAAGGTGACAATTCATTTAGAAAAAAAACATTGGGCAATTAAGATATGGAAGATTCTAGAGAACAAAGGAGAAGTGCTTGTGTTTTGAGGTTTGTGCATTATGCTTAAGTTGAACCATGGAGTATTCTAGATTGTACATGTGGTAGAATCTGGTGGAATGTAGATGATATCCAACGGCCAGTAGTGCTCGGATTTTCCATCTCTGTACCATCGGATTGGCTTCATCCAACGACCAACTTTCAAAGTTATTCGCACACTATATAGGTGTATAGATGTATATATATATATGTGTGTGTGTGTGTGTGTGTGTGTGTCCCAACTAGACCAAATAAAGTTTGAGCGCATGCGTGGGACGACCCCCCCCCCCCCCCCGCCGCTACCACCTTGAAGTTGGGAAACTGACATCGTACATATTGAACCAGGCTTGGAGTCGGGCACGGTGTTCGGTTTGTAATGTAGTTGGTGGCCCATCAAAGTTGTGCATTTGGGATTTAAACACATCACACACCACCGTACCCATACATATTTTTGGGCCGCATGTAGTGTATACGGGGTCTTCTGATCGACTATGTTTCCCTTGTGCGGTTTTTTATGATGACACGCATATCTGTGGGCTCCCCGAGTGTATATATATCATCCCTTTGACCGATAATGAGGGGTATGTGTTGGCCATGAATGGATTCCTCCTAGTTCGTGTTAGGGCCGGTCACCGTCACATGTCGCTCAACCAAAGCTCAAGCTCATGCGTTGTCAGGATTCCCTCCCACATGCTCGGATTGCTGGGTTCGACCTACATCAAACCCTGTGTATCTCGTCCTTAACTACCTTGCCTTCATGGTTGTTGTCTGTATCGAGAGGTAGGCACCACATCTAAATTGTACATTATTCTATATTGAAAACACACATCACCCCTTCCCAACATACATCATTTTGGGCCGCATGCCAGAGGTGCTAGTTTTGTGTTCCCTCGTGCGATTTTTATGATGGTTCAATCTATTGGCCCAAGCGGTTTATCGACAACAACAATAGTCGTTTGACCAAACGATAGATTCATTGGTCCGTCTTATGGTAGGTCATGGCAACATACATGTATGACCAAAGTATCGTTCATTACATGCATCCGCCCCGCTGACACGAAGTGGGAGGTGGTGGGCCAAGCATCCTAGCTAGGTACGACATTATGTCATTATATATATATATCCAAGGGTGCTTTCGGGTTTGCGAGGCAGGTGCCACCAAAGTTATGCATTGTGTATTCGAAGTTTTAAACATCCCCAATATTCCTACATATATTTGGTCACTTCCAGGTGGTTCTTGACTTCTAGCTCCTCTCATCGATCTTCGACGACGCGCCCAACCATGGGCCCGCGCGGTCAAAGTTGTGAATTGGAATTTTGAACATCACAGACCAACCTTTTCACTCATATATATATTTGGGCCACATGCTGGTGTGGCTGTCTTCTGACCCTCTCTAACGTTATTTTTTGCTGCAAAGACTCTGATAACGCTCAATGGACACGGGTATAATATCTTAACCGTGTGCGATACAAGTGCGCTGCGAATCACCACGACCACGCAAACACGAGCAAAGGGTGGAGGTACTGGCTTAACCGTGTGCGATGCAAGTGCGCAGTAAAAACACCACCTGTGCAAGCTAAAGGCGGGTAAGTTTATTTGGAAATTAGGACGAATCGCGTGCGATAGACCAGCTAGCTAGAAATATAAAAACAAACTACCCACCTTGAGCGTTGCAAAAATCGGTGGTTCCACGCCACTTTTCCTTATTATCATACACACATATTTTTATTGGACCGTGCGCGATCTTGGGCACTCCCGCCCCCGCATCAATTCCCGTACCGAAATTTTAGTAGCCTCCGTACTTCAACCATCGCCCACACTCCTCCAGCACCGACCTTATAGTAAAATTGCTGTAGCCGAGGCATTTGAACCATCACCCTCCCTCGGCCACCACCATCTCGACCCACCATTACTAAATTTTTCAGTAGTCGCAGCGTATCCTCAAACACCAACCCCCAGTCCATAGTCCCCCACCCGCCCCCTCTAATGGTGTCCTGGACTAGGGAGTACTCACCACATCATCTCCTGACCAGGTGGATCGGGCCGAGGACCCCCGTGGCGGTTCTATCATGGGCTACTTCAGACAGCCCATGCCGCATACAAGGAAGATTGCACAAGACTTGGTGATCAAGACAAGGATTCCTCTCCAGCAAAGTATTCGACTAGGACTCTTGTTATCCTAGGCCTCCGGTACATTATATAAGCCGAGGCCAGGCTAGTCGATAGATCATTATGACATTATTCATCATACCCTCAGGTTTTAGACCACAACATATGATCTCGAGGTAGATCAACTCTGTACTTGATACTCCATCAATATAAACAAGAGCAGGACGTAGGGTTTTACCTCCATCAAGAGGGCCTGAACCTGGGTAAAACATCGTCTCCTTCGTTCCTGTTACCATTGATCCTTAGACACACAGTTCGGTACCCCCTAGCCGAGATCTGCCGGTTTTGACACCGACAATGGTGCTTTCATTGAGAGTTCCGCTGTGTGATCAGTAAAAGATCAATGGATCGCCTGTAGATCAACTGCGACATTGGCGTCGGCGTCGCCGGCTCGACCGGTCACCTTGGCTTGACCGAGGACTATGCCCTGCCTCCAATCGTCATGTTCGGACGAGGGCCTTCATCAACATCAAACTCTGATCTCTATCATGATAATGGAGGAATCATCCATGGAGCTCGGGGGCTCAACGTCAACATTGCCCTTGAGCGACCGTGCTGTTTTTCTGGACAGCGAACTTGTATCCACCGCCACCGCCTCCCCGAGTATCGTTTTAACGATTGCTTTGGTGGAATTGTGCGGAATTAAGTCTACAACAACCATGCAAAATTTCGAATTAAGTCTACAACAACCATGCAAAATTTCGTCGAGTTCCGATGGAGGAATCTCTGGCGATCTCCAATATACCGGAGCCCTGTCGAGTCTGGATGAGAATCTGGACGAGTTTGGAGCATGGTGTCCAGCATCTAGCTCGGACGTCCTTTAGAAGATCCAACCATTGATCGGGTGTGGAATTCCTACATCTACCACCTCTCAAAATTTCAGCTCAAACCGACCATCCAAACTCTGGGAACCTTCCGATTAGTGCATCACTTTTTGAATCTGTTTTCTGCGCGAATACGAATCCGACCTGAGTTCATCTTTCTTCATGAACGGTATATTGAACAACCTTTTTGGAAGAATCTCTTTGTAGGGTGTTGTGTTTGGTTTCCGAACACATGCTCATAAATTTTGCTCCTTTTCGGAGGTAATATTCACTGTCACGCTGGTGTCAAACCAGCCCTTACTCCACGTCTGCTGACCTACGCTAGACAGATCATCGCTTCATTGAGCCAAGCCCAACCTTATCGGATCATCAGCTCGGCAAGCCAAACAGGAGTTCAGCATTGCGAAGACTAAATCATCACCAACACCATCGCCCACGGATTGCACAGGTCAGGCGCGCCGACATCGCCGCTCGGTCACTTCATCAATCCGGCTTTGACCGCGTCACAAGTTATGACCAGCGCCGGCATGGCTGCACTGTTGCTTCTTCAAGCTGAGGTCCATCACGCCGAGCTGCTTCAACACCTCGGCTGTCGTGGCAGCTGCAACATCTCCTTACCGAGCCGCTCCGTTACCTCGGCCTAGACAGAGGGCTTCGCCATATCTTCATCAAACCTACTCTGGTGACTTCGGCGTCACCAGCCGACCTGCTTCGACTCATCGGCTGACATGGAGGCTTTGACACCTCGGCTGGACCAGGGACTTTGCTATTTCTTCATCAACATACTCCGGTGACTTCGGCGTCACCAGCCGACCAGCTTTGTCACGTTAGCTGGACCGGGGGCTTTGCCTCGGCGAGCCAACCATTGCCCGCATCACCATGCCGTTGCTTCATCGCTCATCAGGCAATGGGTGTGAGGATCGAGCCCAAATTTTGGGAGTAACCTTTCTTCAGATTGCTACAATAGTTAAACCAGGTGCTATTAATCCTAGTTATTTTTTCTTGCTTGGTTTTTTTTCCTGAGGGATTATTACTCTGATTTGTTCCATCATCTGTACACAGGTCTGTCAAATGGTGGACGCATTAACGACAGTCACGTGGTGGTTCGGTCAGTTTCCATATACAGTTCGGCGAACGCCGCATCCGAAACTCGGACCGGCTTGTGAATTTAGGCTTTGCCACGCCTCCACCGCGTCACGCTGACGCCCTACATCGACATTGACTTCGGCGATCGACTTCGACTGCGTCACGCGTTCACTTCGGCAAGCCATTTTCGTCGTCCCAATTGGCATAAATTGGCTCGCATGATCACCTTGTTGATCGAATTGCCATACCGACATGTTCGGTTGCCACGGGGACTTCGACATCATCAAGAGGGTTCTACCTCATCGATTGTTCGGCACACGGGCCATATTTCTTTTATTACTCACTTTGCATAAATTATTAATTATGCAACAAATTTTTTTTATTATTCCTATTATCTCCGGCTTGCACTATTTTCTGTGGACAGGTAAATGATCCGGGTCAGGCAGCGCTGTCACCTCGGCATACCGACGTACCACGTCACCTCGGCTGGCCGAGGGCTTCGTCATCACTTCATTAACCCACGCCGGGGACTTTGGTGTCACACTGCCGGCCTGCATTGGTCGTGCTATGTCGCCACTCCGGAGTGCCGAGCTCTTCGCTCCGCGACCTCGGGACCGGCTTGGGGGCTGGGACCTTGTCCCGCCATAAGCTCGGGTCGTGCATCGACACCGAGCACATTAACCAGCTAAGTCGCTTTCATGCTCAGAATTTTCAATTTTTAATTTTTGTTCGGTTGGACGAAAGCATTATACTTTTTTGGCAAAAAGTTGTATGTGAAAAACTTCCTTGTCAAAACTTTGTTTGTGACACACAAATTAAAATACCCCGTTTACTTGGGGGCTTCCTTTATGAAGCCTTTCCTCTTGCATATGATTATACTTGTATGGCTTCGTTCCCTGTTCGTGTATTATGCCACAATATGAACCATGTTGACTTATGTGTTCCGCAAGCTGGGTTGCCTTGCTCCTGTGTTTACCCCTACGTTCCCGATTGTTCGGCTAGGGAGTAAAGGGAGCACCTCTGCAAATGTCACGATCGGGTCATCCGAGCTCGGACCTCAGACTGGGTGAAACCGAAAGCTAGCGCTCTTATTGTTTTTAATCATGGTCGGCATACAACGGAACTCATGAGTACAAAAAATCTATTGCACAAATCTCATAGTAACAATGTGCAAACGAAGAAAGGTATTTGTGGGGTACTATTTTCTTCGAAGATGCTTCTTACACTTCGTCAGTAATATAGCATAAGTTCCCTGAGCGCGCTTTGTCTGTTACAGCCTTATGGCCTGATTGCCTGGTTATCGGGAACACCATCGATATTCTCGACGGGTGGAGTACATAACACTATTCGGCCCTTGACCGAAGAGGGAGAAGCCGACGGTCAGCTAAGACGCATTTAAAGTTCGGGTGAACACAGATATGATATAAGTACTTCGGTACGTACAATCGTTATACATAAAATTCTTTTACCCAAGTCACTTGGGGGCTCTTAAAATTTACATGAGCCGCTTTATAATAAGTGTTTTCTCCTTAGTCGTTGCAAAGTCTTTTTCTATCACTCCTTTCTCGACTCGATTGTGTGGTCAATAGCCGGATAGCCTGTTTTCTCTCTTGTGCCGCTCGAGTTTAGTTTGCTAAACTGGCTTAAAGAGCAGTACTCCGCCTTCGGGATAGGAAGTTGCAGCCGTAGGCTGACCCGCTTGAAGTCTTGAGATCGGATGTGTCATATTAACGCACGACAGAAGCACAAAAGTAAGACCAATTTTCGGATTGGCCCCAAATGACTTGATTTAGTTCGGGCATAAAGTTTTTACTGAAGCTTTTTGGTTTTCCAAGCCTATGGCACTTTTAAACTATTTGTGTGTTTCTAGCATAAGTCTCGCAGTGCAACGCGGGACACCTCTAGAGGTTCGGCAAAAACATTCTCGGATATTGCTTTATATGCATCAGTTTCGAATTGTGTCTTCGGTCAATAGTTGGGTCGCCCGGCTCCTGTGCTTGCCTCCTACGTTCCGCTTTGTTCGGCTAGGTGCGCAAAGGGAGAACCACTACGATTGTGCTTCCAGCTCGCATGGTTAAGCACCTCAGTGGAGAAAGCCGAAAACTGACTCTCACAATAAAACTGGTCAGCGATCCGATGACTGTATTAAACTATAACATCGATGGAGGTCACCCCATGTTAAACGATGGGTCGTTCATAATATTGGCCGAAGTGGTAATGGCTAGACTTCGGTCGGTGCAAAACACTAACCGGGGGCTCATAGCTAGCTTCCCCAGTTTAAAGCTCCTATGACTAAGTGAAAGTTATAAAGCCCGCATATCTGAGTGCCTAATTTCCGATAACACAACCGCCTTCGGGCACCGAGACGTCGGCTAAGGGTTGTTTTGTTATTTCGGAAACACCCTGCGTAGCATCTACAAGGGGCTGGAAGCCGACGATGGGCTCCTTTCAACTAATAAACGGTCGCAACGGAGTCAAAATAAACATATCATCGGCGTTTGTATTTAATATACGAGGGATGCCTTCTGTAATTATTGTTATAAAGCCATAAATATGCATTAATTTGACTTAAGATTTTGGCCAAGCTGGGTTGCCTGGCTCCTGTGCTTACCCCTATGTTCCCAATTGTTCGGCTAGGCGGTAAAGGGAGCACCTCTGTGATTGTTACTACCGGGTCATCCGAGTTAGTACCTCAGACTGGGTGAAGCCGAAAGCTAGAGATCTTAAAGGATATAATTGGTCGGCAATGACGGAAGTGAAAATTTAGGTTCACTAAAACCACATAGTTCGGGAACTTTCCCCAAACTAAATCCTCAATATTTTACTCCCACATTCCTCGGAGGTGAGATTTCATGATCATGGTCGGCATGACAACCCAAAGAAAGGAACCGATAGCGGGTCTATTTTCTTTGGAAGATGTTTTTTACGTTACATAGTAATATAACGTTCTCTCCGCATACCTTTGTTTATAAAACCGTATGGCCGGATTGCCTTGTTTGTCGTAAATCTTTGCCCTCATAAATGCTTTATAAAATGGGACAAACACTCCTCGGCTACTGGCCGAGGAGGCTGAAGCCGATGGTCGGTCAACAAAGTTTTGTACAATGCGGATTTGAGCATTAATGATGTAATGTACTTGGATACATACAATCATTACACATAATTTGTGATTTTACTTCGCATATCGATCCTTAATTCAGCCACCCATGCCCACATTAAGGCTCGGGGGCTACTGGGCTTCGGGCTTATCATTTACTAATATTAAAGGGGCACAACGATCCCCTGATCTGGTGTTGCCACCCGACAAGTGTCTCGGGGGCTACTGCATTGCCTATTCAATGCAGAAAATTCAAAGTGCTCAGTGTTCGGCATGACCGAACTATAGACAAGCGTGTCTTCGGACAACAATATGTACCATCTGGGACTTATCCGGCATCAAGCTAATATATCACGGCGACTTCTCACGACCCTCTCTCAGGGGCCCGTCCGTCGATCACTATTACCTCTAATATATTACACTGTGCTTCTATTCCTATGTATGCTGCCGAGCTAGGAGTTGATCCTCAAGCTGATTTCATGACCTGAGTCTTAGAACCTACTAGGATCAGCGGTTTCATATTTTCCTTCAGGGGCATCTCGGATTTTAGGCCGACAGACACCTTGAGGGCTACTGGCAATACATCTCGTCAGCAAATAAATTTATACGCATCAGAAATAAAATCCGCAAACAATCAGCCCATGACCAAGGTGCTGAGCCACCTCGGAAGCAGTTCGGCACATAGCTCGGATGCAAGTGGCTGGCTCCTTAGAGGGCATTTCCAGCATTAAGCTCGGCTAAAACTTTTTGAACCAAGGTGATCTATGGCACCTCGGATACAGTCCGGCGTTGGAGCTCGGACACAGTCTGGCGTTGGAGCTTGGATACAGTCCGGCGTTGGAGCTTGGGTATAGTCCGGCGTTGGAGCTTGGATGCAATCCAATGATGGAGCTCGGGCGCAAGAGGACACTGCCGCACGGGAAACACTTCAAACCCGAGGTGCGGTATAAAAATAACAAGGCATTGATAAAGGTCGAAGACTTAAAGGGCTCCTCGGATACCCGACGAGTAAATCTTCAGATTTAGCTCGACAACCCTCCAGATAGAAGATGGGAAGATTTGTTGAACCAGTTTGACCGACGACCGAAGATGAAGAACAGTTCGGAAGAATCGAGGAGCGTCCCCAACTTGAAGACCGGTTGAGGGGGCTATTGACGGTGTCCTGGACTAGGGGGTACTCACCACATTGTCTCCTGACCAGGTGGATCGGGCCGAGGACCCCCGTGGCGGTTCTATCATGGGCCACTTCGGACAACCCATGCCGCATACAATGAAGATTCCAGAAGATTTGGTGATCAAGACAAGGACTCCTCTCCACCAACGTATTCGACTAGGACTCTTGTTATCCTAGTCCTCCGGTACATTATATAAGCCGAGGCCAGGCTAGTCGATAGATCATTATAACATTATTCATCATACCCTCAGGTTTTAGACCACAACATATGATCTCGAGGTAGATCAACTCTGTACTTGATACTCCATCAATATAAACAAGAGCAGGACATAGGGTTTTACCTCCATCAAGAGGGCCCTAACCTGGGTAAAACATCGCCTCCTTCGTTCCTGTTACCATTGATCCTTAGACGCATAGTTCGGTACCCCCTACCCGAGATCTGCCGGTTTTGACACTGACACCCTCCCCCCCTCGACACTAGCACGCGGCCGCCGCCAACCCCTGCCGGTCTGCCCGTTCCTCCTAGCTTAGATAATAAAGTTCAGGTTACCCAACGGTTCCCATACCGTCGCCCCACTCCCCTGAGTTTTTTGATGAGGCATGCGGTGTCCCTCCCCTCCAGATCCACATCCCCCACTCCAGAATGTCACAGCCTAAGCTCGACCACGTATCCCGGGGAGCCCGACGAGCGTTCGGCCAAGAAGAGGCTTATCGTGGCCTCTCCGCCAGACGTTGGCACGGTGGCCACCGTTCGCCCCGACCTGTCGATCCCGAAGCAACACGTCTCCGCGGAAGCCGGCGAAGACGTTGACTACGTTGCCATGCCGAAGGCTTCATGTCAGCGGGCTAGCATATTACTGTATATTGGGAAAGCTGGCTATGACATCAAGCTTGTCCACAGCGACGTCTTCACACGGGCCATGTCACAAGTTAAGTGGTCCATCCCCAACCCCTCTGGTTCAACCGCCGTCCATCTCTTCGACAACCCTGCGGCTGATCTCCTCCACCAAGCGATCAAGGATATGTGAGCTTTATATGCCATCAAGCCCATTTTGTCATTTCTGAAGGACATGTTCTACGACGGCGACTTGGGATCCTCAATTGCCAAGTCAGATCTCATCGACCACGACCAAGAGGAGGGCACCCACGAAGGTTCTTCCAAGGTGGAATAGCCCATCTGTGACATCAGAGAGCGCACCATGGGTTTGTGCTCTTCCAACTGGAAGGATCCTGTCCATGAAATGTGAGGCAACATTCTATCAGCAAATCTTACCTTTTCTAGCTTGCCAACCCGTACCCTTTGTTGTAGTAGCATTTGTCGTGCGGTGCTTTAACTGTGTCGTGTTTAATTATTTCACTTATGCAAAAATGTATTGTTCAATATGGCTATGTGATGTTTAAGTATGAATTGTCCACTTCAGTTTCACGAATGGCTATATTTGGTTGTTTATAGTGAGTAGATGCCTTGTTTAACCGTATTTGGTTGTTAGGTTGGTTGGAGTGAGCATTTTTCCAGTTATCGAGCAGATGCCTTGTTTATATGTATTTGGTTCTTAGTTTGGTTGTAGTGAGCATTTGTCCAGTTCTCAAGGAGATGCCTTGTTTATCTGTATTTGGTTGTTAGGTTGCTTTTTTAGCATTTGTCCAGTTATCAAGCAGATGCCTTGTTTATCTGTATTTGGTTGTTAGGTTGCTTTTTTAGTATTTGTCCAGTTATCAAGCAGATGCCTTGTTTATATTTATCTGCTTGTTAGGTTGGTTGCAGTGAGCATTTGTCTAGTTTTCAAGCATATGCCCTGTTTATGTGTATTTGCTTGTTAGGTTGGTTGCAGTGAGACTCTGTCCAGTTTCCAATGGCTATATTTGGTTGTTATACTGGTCATTTATGCCTTGTTTATTTTAGTCATTCACAATGTGTTGTTCATTATGTGCAAGTCGGAACTGTGCTGCTCGACTACATTAATACCAGTTTGAATAACTATATTTGGTTCCATTTATTCCTGTTGTAGTTAGCACATGCCCTTTATTTTAGTTTTACACATTTATCCAGTGTGGTGTTTAAGCATTACCTACATTCTATTCATTTTCAACAATACCAGTTTGCATTGCAATATTTGATGGCTGTTAAGCCTGCTGTTAGTAACATTGCCTTCCATTTCATATTTGCTTTAACAGCATGCTGAAACCAACACATTCAAGCTATCATTTGGAGATGATGTTGTTTACCTTTGCTATATTTGTTTGATGCTAAGGTTCCTGTATGATACGTCCATTTTGCATCATGTTTTTATATCGATATTCATTGCATTACGGGCTGTTATTACACGTTATGTCACAATACTTATGCCTATTCTCTTTTATTTTACAAGGTTTACATGAAGAGGGAGAATGCCGGCAGCTGGAATTCTGGGCTGGAAAAGGAGCAAATATTAGAGACCTATTCTGCACAGCTCCAAAAGTCCTGAAACTTCACGGAAGTTATTTTTGGAATTAATAAAAATACTGGCAAAAGAATCCACCAGAGGGGGCCCACACCCTGGCCACGAGGGTAGGGCCGCGCCCTACCCCCTGGGCACGGGGGAAATCATCGTCATCGTCATCACCACCGATCCTCTCATCGAGAGGGGGTCAATCTCCATCAACATCTTCACTAGCACCATCTCCTCTCAAACCCTAGTTCATCTCTTGTATCCAATATTTGTCCCAAAGCCTCAGATTGGTACCTGTGGGTTGCTAGTAGTGTTGATTACTCCTTGTAGTTGATGCTAGTTGGTTTATTTGGTGGAAGATTATATGTTCAGATCCTATATGCATATTAATACCCCTCTGATTATGAACATGATTATGATTTGTGAGTAGTTACGTTTGTTCCTGAGGACATGGGAGAAGTCTTGCTATAAGTAGTCATGTGAATTTGGTATTCGTTCAATGTTTTGATGAGATGTATGTTATCTCTCCTCTAGTGGTGTTATGTGAACGTCGACTACATGACACTTCACCATTATTTGGGCCTAGAGGAAGGCATTGGGAAGTAATAAGTAGATGATGGGTTGCTAGAGTGACAGAAGCTTAAACCCTAGTTTATGCGTTGCTTCGCAAGGGGCTGATTTGGATCCATATGTTTCATGCTATGGTTAGGTTTACCTTAATACTTCTTTTGTAGTTGTGGATGCTTGCAATAGGGGTTAATCATAAGTGGGATGCTTGTCCAAGAAAGGACAGCACCCCAAGCACCAGTCCACCCACATACCAAATTATCAAAGTAACGAACGTGAATCATATGAGTGTGCTGAAAACTAGCTTGACGATAATTCCCATGTGTCCTCGGGAGCGCTTTTCTCTATATAAGAGTTTGTCCAGGCTTGTCCTTTGCTACAAAAAGGATTGGGCCATCTTGCTGCACCTTGTTTACTTTCATTACTTGTTACCCGCTACAAATTACGTTATCACAAAACTATCTGTTACCGATAATTTCAGTGCTTGCAGAGAATACCTTACTGAAAACCGCTTGTCATTTCCTTCTGCTCCTTGTTGGGTTCGACACTCTGACTTATCTAAAGGACTACAATAGATCCACTACACTTGTGGGTCATCAAGACTCTTTTCTGGCGCCGTTGCCGGGGAGTGAAGCGCCTTTGGTAGGTGGAATTTGGTAAGGAAAAATTTATATAGTGTGCTGAAATTTACTGTCAGTTGTTACTATGGAAAGTAATCCACTGAGAGGCTTGTTTGGGGTATCTTCACCCCGACCAGTAGAGCAAAGAGTTTCTCCTCAACCTACTGAACCAACTGAAAATGTTTACTTTGAAATTCCTTCGGGTATGATAGAGAAACTGCTAGCTAATCCTTTCACAGGTGATGGAACATTGCATCCAGATTTGCACCTAATCTATGTGGATGAAGTTTGTGGATTATTTAAGCTTGCAGGTATGCCCGAGGATGTTATCAGAAGAAGTTCTTCCCTTTATCTTTGAGGGAGAGGCATTGACATGGTTTAGGCTATGTGATGATATGGGATCATGGAACTACAACCGATTGAAATTGGAATTTGATCAGAAGTTTTATCCTATGCATCTTGTTCATCGTGATCGTAATTATATATATAATTTATGGCCTCGCGAAGGATAAATCATCGCTCAAGCTTGGGGGAGGCTTAAGTCAATGTTATATTCATGCCCCAATCACGAGCTCTCAATAGAAATGATTATTCAAAATTTTTATGCTCGACTTTCTCTCAATAATCGCTCCATGCTCGATACTTCTTGTACTGGCTCTTTTATGATGAAGACTATTGAATTCAAATGGGATTTATTGGAAAGAATTAAACGCAACTCTTAATATTGGGATCTCGACGAAGGTAAGGAGTCAGGTATAACACCTAAGTTTGATTGTGTTAAATCTTTTATGGATACCGATGTTTTCCGTGAATTTAGCACTAAATATGGACTTGACTCTGAGATAGTAGCTTCTTTTTGTGAATCATTTGCTACTCACGTTGATCTCCCTAAGGAGAAGTAGTTTAAATATAATCCTCCCATTGTGTCGGCATTCGGGGAACGGGGGTCCCCAGACTTGCGTGCCTGCGGCCCACGGCGTGGCTATGCTAGCGGGCCTGTACGGCCCATCTTCATCAACAAGGCATTCAAGACCCTCGCGAGGGTCCAAGCCTCACGAGGCGGACGACGCAAGACCTCCTCAGGAGCGGCCTCTCCAGGCAGGCTCACGAGGAGCAGAGATATCAAGGCGGGGCAAACTTCGCGAGGCTCTCGTGACGTGAGCCATGACGATCGACACCAGGCGGGCGCCAGCGCACGCAGCGTCCTTGTTTCCTCTTTCGTGCTAAGGAGGCAAGCGCAGGCGCGGAGTACTGAGGCATCAGGCAAAGGTTTCCATATCGGTGCAACAAGACCTAGACCAGCAGGCCAGCAGGACAGAGCTCACTGTGGAGCCCAAGACGGCGTCATCACCAGAGGCCTTTCGCAGGCGAAGACCACTTTTGTCAGGATAGCTTGTACTAGTTGTCCCCTTTCAAAATTGCCCGCCATTGTTGGCTCCCTTCCCGCTCAATATTTGGGGAGAGGACCAGGGCCTATATAAGTAGAGCTAGCCACCACCGTAGAGGGCATCTGATAACTCATTCAGAGTCATCTCACCCACACAAGTGCGTCAAGCACAAGAACACCTCAACCTCAGGAGGTTGTTCTTCCCCTTGTACTGTTCACCATCAGCCCAAGAAGCAATCCACCACCACACACTAGAGTAGGGTGTTACACCACAACGGTGGCCCGAACCAGTATAAATCTTGTGTCTTCGTGTTGCTAGTTCGTCGAGTTCGTCCGCGAGATCTTAGCGAGCTAGGGTGTGGATCGGTAGGAGGGAAAGAACTTCGCGTGCACCCTAGAGTTCGAACCTTAAGGGTTTTGCCGGAACCCGAGATCCGACATTTGGCGCGCCAGGTAGGGGTGCGCCGGAGCCTCTTCCTCGCCGATCGATCCACCGACGCTCCGCGCCCGATGTCCGGCAATCCAAGGCCAGACTCCGACCGCTGGGCAGCTTGGCCAGCCCGAGTGGTGTCACATGCCCATGAAGACCTTGACCCCGCACTCCAGGCGGCGCGAGCGCCGTCCAACGCTGCGGGGCACGGGTGGCGCGGCCAGGCGGCGTCCATCCTCACTCCACGGCTGGTGCGAGCCGCTGCCAGGGCAGCAAGCCACGCCGCAGCAACGGCGCCGCACTCACGGCGGGAGCAGGCAAACATGCGGGCAGCGCTCACGGTGGCGCGAGAGCTGCTGCGGTGCCAGCTGATGGAGAGCGGCTGGGATGCACTGCTGGAACGCGTTGCCGAGCTGCTAGATGCGGCGCCGTCGGGAGCGCCGCCCTTCTGCTATCAGCTTCCTTCTCAGGCCACTACAGGGTCTCACGGCGGGCTTCGCCGCAACCACGCGCCATCGGGTGCGCCTGGGGGCTTCATCAACACCCACGGCCGGCGGCGCCGGGGGCTCCACCGCCCCCATGCCGCCCGCGACAAGCATGGGCACAAGCGTCGCCTCCCATGGTCCCAGCGAGATGCCGTGCTACCATCCTCAGGACGCCGCGCTGGGCCGGGCAACATGGAGTGTGGGGCACTACGGCGAGGTGTTCGGGGTAACGGCCCCGGAAGCATACGTGCCCCGCATGATGGACCAGGAGTACGCACCGGAGGACGACCCTGGCTCGTTCCTCGGAGAAGATTGGGAAGAAGGGACGCTAGAAGTAGAAGCCTTCCAGGAACCGACGGAGAACCGCAACGATCGTGCCAGGAACAACAACTACAGGGTACCATTAATCTCTCACGAGCAGGCTTACGCTAACCGTGGGCTGCAAGTGAATCAGGTCACAGCGTCGGTCGATGACCCCAGCATAGCGGCATCCCTTCCGCCGGGGGAAGCACACTGGGGGCCACGAGGAGGGAGCCAGGAGCAAGGCCCCTCCCCGCTTTGCGCGAAGCCAGGCAAGGCCCGGAGGTAGGCCCTCTGCCGGGGAGGTGCCGACGAGCCTTCCCCCGGCAGAGGACCCATGGTCGCCGAGGGCACCGCTGGCGTCCCCTTTCCCCCCTTTGTGTCGTTCGGGTTGCCGGTCGGCTCAAGGGTGGGCGAGGGTGGCGCAAGGCGGGGCCCTCGTCTGGCGATATGAAGCAAGGCCGGTTCCTATGAAGAAGGCCGAGTGCCTGTGAAGCTCGCCGCCCGTGACACTCTCACGTAATAATGAGTGGGGCTGTACACACCCCGGAGTCTCAGGGGTGCCGGCCTCAGGCCCTGGGGCTCCCTCCCACACCTAGTGGCAGCGCTTAGCTCTGCGCTGGTGAGAAAACTCGAAGACCAGAAGACTAGATTAGGCGCCGGACGCAGCCATTTGCTTTGGATCTCTTCTTCTGTAGCCTTGCTTTCTGGATTTGGATTTAACTTGGAGTCGAGTTTTTGTCAATGCGTGCGGGGGGTGAATTTTCTCGTTCAAGCGATTTCTTGCCATATGGTTCTTGCCTTGTTCTGGAGCTCACGCTCGCCGCCTCCCCCTCGTGGACCCCTCGCAAGCGGGGCTGGACACAGCATGCGTGCCACGCGCGCCGATCGGCGCAGGAACCTCGCGAGGCCCACTCGGGCGAGTCTGTAGACCCTTCAGGAGCCCCGTGGCAGCTCTCGACCTTACAATCCGATTCAGGGCCTGCCCCAGCTAAGGTAAGCCACAGCGGCAAAACTTGCCGTCAGACTCATGACCAACCAAAACGCACCCTCGGTTCAGCATAAAGGAGTAGAAATCAAGATTTGTTTACATGAGGGGCTCCCCCTCTCAAAATGCTCTCACAATCTTTAGGGGCCACGCCTGAGTTTTTGCATACAGGGTGAAGCAATAAAGGAACGAGGAATTAGCCAGATATGTCGCTCGCCGCATCCTCTGCGTCGTCTTCAGACACACTGCTCGCGTCGCTGTCGCCGTCGTTGACGCCGCCACCACCGTCACCAGTGCCAGTGTCCCCATCATCGACCATGTCGCCTCCGTCTGCGGCGACCACCACCGCGTCGTCCTCTGAAGTGAAGGCCCTGACCAACACATCCACGTTGTCCTCTACCCACTGCGCCAGGTCGTCCCGGACGACCATGGGTACGGGGGCGATGGCGGCGTCGAAATCAAAGTCGGGGTTGGTGTTCAGGAGATGGCTAAAGACACGGGAGAAAGTGTGCTCGAGCAGGCCGCGACTCCTCTCTTCCACGAGCCGGCGAGCTTCGTCAGATCGGGCCTCCAGGCGGGTCACCACGTCGGTGAAGAAGCCGAGGTGACTGGCATAGTCATCACCTGAGGATGGGGGGCGTTCGCGTCACAGACATGGCCCAGGGAAGTGTTGGCCCTTGTTCCGAAGATCTTGAAGCATGGGAGCGTGAACGCGCTCCAGCGTCCGCCTCTCTAGCACTTCCTCCCTGTTTTGCCGCGCGAAGGCCTCAGCGTCATCAACCCGTTTCTGAAGCAAAAGTAGCTCGGCGCGGGCGGAGGCCAAGTCCGCCAGCGCAGCGGCCAGGGCGACGGCTGAGGCCTCCACGCGCCTCTCTGCTTTAGCGAGCCTGGGCCTGAGGGCGGCGGCCCTGCCCGCATCCTCTGTTCCCGCGAGCTTCAACTTCAAGTCGTACCGACCTTCAAGATCCGCGCGAACCCGAGCCACCTGACGATCGACTTCCTCCTGGACCTTGGCCTCGCGAGCCCCGATGGCATCTTCGGCCTGAGCAACTTGACGCTCTCTTGGCTCCAGGTGTTCGAGCTCAATGCTGCGCTCCACGGCTTCCAGAGCCAGCGCCTCCTGACGCCTCCGGACCTCCTCTTGTTCTACTCGCGTCCCCCTCAACGACGCAAGGGCGGCTCTGCACACCTCCACCTGGCGCTCAAGGGACGCACTCCAGGCCTGGAGCTCCCATGCGCGCTTCTCCGCAGCCTCGCGGCGGCGGTCAGCCTCGCGAGCCTCCTCCAAGCCTCGGGAGCAAGCTTCGCGGGAAACCTTGTGGGATGCCTCGGCCTTCGCATTGTCATGGTCACGCTGGTAGCGGCCCAGGTTGACGGCCACCCTCAGCTTACGCCACTCATCCGCCAGGCGAAGGCCTTCAGCCTCAAGACGCGAGTAGACACCCGCAAGTTCTTCGCCCAGCCGACTCATTGCGCCCATTGCCTCCTGGAAGAGCTCATGACGAACGACGCTCCGCCCGCGCTCGGACTCCAGCACATGCCCCACCTCGTCCTCTACCACTGGGGCTACGGGCGGGGCGTGCGGTGGCGCCCCCCCTCTCGGTAGGGGGCTGGGGGCTGGTGCCACTCCAGGCGCTGGCCCGACCTCGTGAGGGGCCCCGGCCAGTCGGGGCTCGCTGCTTGAAGAAGAGCTGCAGGCCAAAGCCAACCAGCTGCCATCCATGACCAAAGGAGGGGCCCGGGGGGACGCCCGCCAAGCTCCAAGCTGGACCGTGAAGGAAGGACCACGGGGCCATAGATTCAAGGCACCAAGAAGGCAAGCGCACCCCTCGGCCGGCCCTGCTCCGGGCGCGACGTGCAAGCTCGGAGTACTCAAGGCCGACGGGGGTGCCGAGGAAGGCGGGGATTGCTTCATGAGGGACCCAACGGCCCTGGCAGAAGGGGTCCAGAAGAGCTAGCATCAGGAAGGAAAGCGGCAATCAAGAAATCGCAAGGTGCGGTACTTACTCGTCGACAGCGAAGTACTTTCACTGCTTCAACGGCCCGAAGATGCTGTTACCGCTCGGCGATCCTTTCCTCTTGCGGAGCTCCTCGAAGTCCACACAAAGCCGACCGAAGCACTGGACGTGGCGGCCAGCGCGAGGCGAGGCCGAAGAAGAGCCTGGAGGGACAACTTCAGTGGTGCCCGGCTGCGATGAACAGTCGGGCGCAGTCTCGCCACGACCTCCCGAGGCTTCCAGGGCTTTGACCTCAGGAACCGCATGCTGCATCGCCTCATTAACCGACGCCCTAGGGGAGGGATCGCGAGCTCCCGAGGACGACGCCCAGGATCACCACGCGGCATGTGCTCCTCAGCACTTGGGCCACCGGCCTCCGTCGGAGCTCGCCCTCCTGCACCCTCACTTGGGGCGAGCTCGGCACCAGCAGCGAGGAAGGGGACAATGTCAATGGAGTTCTCGCGGGGCCCCACCAGGCCGATCGGGCGCAACCCCCACTCATCAAAGGAGGGCATGCTCTCGGCAAATCCGGCCTTGTTCTCGCAGCGGTACAGTAGACAGCTCTTCCTGGGCATGTCGTCCGGCAGAGGGGCACCCGTCAGGACCGCAAGCACCGTTTGCCGCATCGTAGGAGGAAGTCCCTCCTCCTGAAACCTCATATGGTCCTGGCTGCTGAGCAAGTTCCACATCGGGCGGGAATGGCGCTGAAGCGGAGTGACTCGGCGCTTGACGAACTCCTTCACCACCATAGGCGCAGTCACGCTGCGGTCCTTCAGCCTCCTCAACCTGAGCCAGACGGGAACGAGACGGGGGCTCGCGAGCCTCTAGTGGCCCCAACTGGAGTTGGGAACAGCAGGCCCTGGCAGAGCAAGGAGCAGAGGGCTGAGCACACCGGCATCGACAAACACCCACCGTGTCCGAAACTCACTCGTGGATGGAGGGAGCTCAAAGTCGATCCCCGCGCCCACTGTCGCAGCCGCGGCCTGGAAGCTCACACACCCCAAGCTCTGCCGAGGGTCAGTCAGATGCAATGAGAAGAAATGGCGGAAGAGGGCCACCGAGGGAGCGATGGCCACCATGGCTTCGCACACAAAGGCGAAGACGGCGAGAAGAGTCACAGATTGAGGGTTGAGATGCAGCATGTGGATCTGATAATGCTCGAGCATAGCGTTGAAGAAGGCGGAGAAGGGAGGAATCAGGCCAGCCCAGAGGGCATCTATGAAGATTGGGACCTCAGTGGCTGCCCGGGCAATGCGAGCGCGAGACGCGGGCCAAGCCACCGTCTAACCCCACTCGTTGAAACTGGAAGCAAGCATGGGGCGCACCGTGTCCATGGCCTCGTCGTTGAGCACCAAGGATCGGCCGACCGCAGGCTTGACGGCCGGAGGCGCACTCGGCAAGGACAGGGGATTCTTCCCCTTGTCTGCTTGTTTCAGCGCCATGGCAATGGAGCGGTCAGGAGGCAGGTCAGATTGGAGAGGAGAAGCAGAGTTTCAAGGAAGCAGAGAGATTGGGGAAGCAGGGCGTGGGCGACGGGGGAATAACTGTGTAGGTTGCGGGGGCCACATAGCCAGGCGGATTCTAAGGCAACGTAGGGAAGCGGAGACGCCCACGTCCAATCAACCGCCACGCGTCGACCAAGGCCACAGGCTTTTGGGGCCCGCGGCGCTACGCGCTTGGCCCTTGGCTTCGCCGCGAAGCCAAGCCTGACTTGCCTGCCTGCGGCCCACGGCGTGGCTACTGTCGGCGTTCTGGGAACGGGGGTCCCCAGACTTGCCTGCCTGCGGCCCACGGCGTGGCTATGCTAGCGGGCCTGTACGGCCCATCTTCATCAACAAGGCATTCAAGACCCTCGCGAGGGTCCAAGCCTCGTGAGGCGGACGACGACACCTCCTCAGGAGCGGCCTCTCCAGGCAGGCTCACGAGGAGCGGAGATATCAAGGCGGGGCAAACCTCGCGAGGCTCTCGTGACGTGAGCCATGATGATCGACACCAGGCGGGCGCCAGCGCGTGCAGCGTCCTTGTTTCCTCTTTGGTGCTAAGGAGGCGAGCGTAGGCACGGAGTACCGAGGCCTCAGGCAAAGGTTTCCATATCGGTGCAACAAGACCAAGACCAGCAGGCCAGCAGGACGGAGGTCACCGTGGAGCCCAAGACGGCGTCATCACCAGAGCCCTTTCGCGGGCGAAGACCGCTTTTGTCAGGACAGCTTGTACTAGTTGTCCCCTTTCAAAATTGCCCGCCGTTGTTGGCTCCCTTCCCGCTCAATATTTGGGGAGAGGACCAGGGCCTATATAAGTAGAGCTAGCCACCACCGTAGAGGGCATCTGATAACTCATTCAGAGTCATCTCACCCACACAAGTGCAGCAAGCACAAGAACACCTCAACCTCAGGAGGCTGTTCTTCCCCTTGTACTGTTCACCATCAACCCAAGTGGCAATCCACCACCACACACTGGAGTAGGGTGTTACACCACAACGGTGGCCCGAAGTAGTATAAATCTGGTGTCTTCATGTTGCTAGTTCGTCGAGTTCGTCCGCGAGATCTTAGCGAGCGAGTCGTGCGCACATTACGCATGGAGGAGGGCACAATATGGGCATTCCGCTTCACCTTCTCTAGCAACCAGAATGTTTTTCGCCTCTCTCTTTACAGTCTTTAGTACAACTATGGTTCACCATTCTTTACTTGGTGCTTCCATAGTACTTCAGTATATGTACCTATGCATCGAATTATGCATTCGTGGTTGAACCTAGATTTGTAATAAACATGGTTGGATATGAAATAAATGATTGCCTACATTCAAATTCAAAACATGTTATTTTTAAATTAGGGATTAATTAGGGATTACACTGCACACGGTTTGCGAAAGCGAAACGTCTGCGATAGACGTGGTGATCAGAAAATTTTCTAGGATGCACTACGTGTGCGATCAATCTCCACTGCACACACGACATCCTCTTGAAAACTGTTTGCATTAGGCCACCTTGCGCAAACATTTACCACATAAAAACTATGTGTGATGGACAGCCTTTGCCACACAGTTTCTTCTACGGACCGTGTGTGATGCATTCAATAACGCAACCGATAAAATTGTTAATATCGTGTGCAATGGCAACGCTATCACGAACGATTTAACGGGAAAAATTGTGTGTGATGTACCTGTGAACGGAAACATTTTCCTTGGAGCGACTATGTGGGATGTACATACGAACAAAAATGTTTAGCGGGGACTGACCTTGTGGGATGTACTTGCGACCAGAAACAATTTCGCCTGTATAATTTTATTTTTTTAGCTCTACTGTACGCATTTCCATATTTGAGCGCTCGCCGGTTGCACACGACCTTATTTTGCTGAGCGTGTGTGCCAGGAGGGCATATCCCCAACGGTTTCTGGGTTGTGTGGGAAGGACCCCCCTATCGCTGTCACTCACTAGGCAACGGTTCCAAATGTCATCGCGGAAAGGGGTTTAAAACCGTTTATATAGCACCGACGCGTACTAGTGTTTGTCGTTTGCTCTAGTGCTTCACTTATATCTTTTTAGAGCATGGTGATGGTTCTATTTTATATAAATTATTGAACTCTTATGCTTCACTCATATTATTTTGAGAATCTTTTTAAACAACATGGTAATTTGCTTTGGTTATGAATTTAGTCCTAATATGATAGACATCCAAGAGGGATATAATAAAAACTTTGATATAAAGTGCATTGAATGCTATGAGAAGTTTGATTCCTTATGATTGTTTTGAGATATAGAGATGGTGATATTAGAGTCATGCTAGTGAGTAATTGTGAATTGGAGAAATACTTGTGTTAAGGTTTGCGATTCCCGTAGCATGCACGTATGGTGAACCGTTATGTAACGAAGTTGGAGCATGATTTATTTATTGATTGTCTTCCTTATGAGTGGCGGTCAGGGATGAGCGATGGTCTTTTCCTACCAATCTATCCCCCTAGTTCTTTATTTCGATAGCGAATAAAATTTTGCAATAAGTATGTGAGTTCTTTATGACTAATGTTGAGTCCATGGATTATACGCACTCTCACCCTTCCACCATTGCTAGCCTCTCTAGTACCGCGCAACTTTCACCGGTACCATACACCCACCATATACCTTCCACAAAACAGCCACCATAGCTACCTATTATGGCATTTCCATAGCCATTCTGAGATATATTGCCATGCAACTTTCCACTGTTCCGTTTGTTATGACATGCTTCATCATTGTCATATTGCTTGGGATGATCATGTAGTTGACGTAGTATTTGTGGCAAAGCCACCGTTCATAATTTTCATACATGTCACTCTTGAGTCATTGCACATCCCGGTACACCGCCGGAGGCATTCATATAGAGTCATATTTTGTTCTAAGTATCGAGTTGTAATTCTTGAGTTGTAAGTAAATAAAAGTGTGATGATCATCATTATTAGAGCATTGTGCCATGTGAGGACACAATGATAGAGACTATGATTACCCCACAAGTCGGGATGAGACTCTGGACGAAACATAAAAAAAGAGAAAAAAAGAGGCCAAAGAAGCCCACACAAAAAAATGAGAGAAAAAGAGAGAAGGGGCAATGTTACTATCCTTTTTCCACACTTGTGCTTCAAAGTAGCACCATGATCTTCATGATAGAGAGTCTCCTATTTTGTCACTTTCATATACTAGTGGGAATTTTTTATTATAGAACTTGGCTTGTATATTCCAATGATGGGCTTCCTCAAATGCCCTAGGTCTTTGTGAGCAAGCGAGTTGGATGCACACCCACTTAGTTTCTTTTTGAGCTTTCATAAACTTATAGCTCTAGTGCATCAGTTGCATGGCAATCCCTACTCACTCACTCTGATATCTACTGATAGGCATCTCCATAGGCCATTGATACGCCTAGTTGATGTGAGACTATCTCCTTATTTTTGTCTTCTCCACAACCACCATATTCAATTCCACCTATAGTGCTATGTCCATGGCTCACGCTCATGTATTGTGTGAAAGTTGAAAAAGTTTGACAACATCAAAAGTATGAAACAATTGCTTGGCTTGTCATCGGGGTTGTGCATGATTTGAATTTTTTGTGTATGAAGATGGAGCATAGCCAGACTATATGATTTTGTAGGGATAGCTTTTTCTGGCCATGTTATTTTGAGAAGACATGATTACTTTATTAGTATGCTTGAAGTATTATCGTTTTTATATCAATATTGAACTTTTGTTTTGAATCCTATGGATCTGAACATTCATGCCATAATAGAGAAAATTACATGGATAAATATGTTAGGTAGCATTCCGCATCAAAAATTCTGTTTTTATCATTTACCTACTAGAGGACGAGCAGGAATTAAGCTTGGGGATGCTTGATACTTCTCCCACGTATCTATAATTTTATATTGTTCCATGCTATTATATTATCTGTATTGGATGTTTTATATGCATTAATATGCTATTTTATATTATTTTTGGGACTAACCTATTAACCTAGAGCCCAGTGCCAGTTTCTAATTTTTTCCTTGTTTCTGAGTTTTGCAAAAAAGGAATATCAAACGGAGTCCAAACGAGCTGAAAATTTACGGTGATTTTCTATGGACCAGAAGAAGCTCCCGAAGCACAAGAGTTGGGCCAGAAGAGTCCCGAGTCAACGACAAGGGTGGAGGGCGCGCCCACCTGCCTTGTCGCTACTCGTGGACGCCCCCTGACGTGAAACCGACGCCAAAAATTCCTATAAATCCAGAAACCCCTAGAAAGAAACCTAGATCGGGAGTTCCGCTGCCGCAAGCCTCTGTAGCCACGAAAAACCAATCGGGAGCCCGTTCCGGCACCCTGCCGAAGGGGGAAACCATCACTGGTGGCCATCTTCATCATCCCGGCGGTCTCCATGACGAGGAGGGAGTAGTTCACCCTCGAGGCTGTGGGTATGTAACAGTAGCTATGTGTTTGATCTCTCTCTCTCGTGTTATTGATTTGGCACGACCTTGATGTACCGTGAGCTTTGCTACTATAGTTGGATCATATGGTGTTTCTTCCCTCTCAATCTCTTGTTTTGATGAACTGAGTCTTGCTCTTTGAGGTTTCGTTGTGTTGGATTGAGTATTGGATTTGAGAACACTTGATGTATGTCTTGCGATGGGATATCTGTGGTGACAGTGGGATGTTCTTTTGATGCACTTGATGTATGTTTTGGCACTCAACTCGCGGATTCCCGAGGTGACATTGGGGTAATCTATGCATAGGGGTTGATGCACATTTTCGTCTTACGTTCTCAGGTAGAAACTTTGGAGTGATTCTTTGTTGCATGTTGAGGGATTGCCATATGATCTAATTATGTTACCGTTGTTGGTAGAACTTGCACTAGTGAAAGTATGAACCCTAGGACTTGTTTTCAAGCATTGCAATACCGTTTTCGCTCACTTTTGTTACTTGCTACCTTGCTGTTTTTATATTTTCAGATTACAAAAACCTATATCTAAAATCCATTCTACACTTGTATCACCATCTCTTCGCCGAACTAGTGAATCTTTGTTATTTGGTTGCAGGGTTGTTTGAGAGAGACCATATTCATCCTATGCCTCCCACGGATTGGTAAACCTTAGGTCATCCACTTGAGGGAAATTTGCAACTGTCCTACAAAACTCTGCGCTTGGAGGCCCAACACGAGTCTACAAGAAGAAGGTTGCGTAGTAGACATCATGTAGTAGTAGAGCCCCCCGACGTAGCAGTTCAGGAAGTCCCTTCTAAACCGTGTACACGTACGTACAACCACATGCCGAAAAATATGGCCACGTACGTACATACGAGCGGGGTCTCGAACGCGTACTCACGCATACGTACGACCAGGGCTCTTGTACATGGAGGGCAATAGACGTCAGCAATGACGTCATGTTCATCGGGCAACCAACCGGCTGGGTTGGAACGGAGAAATAGGTCATGTTCATCGGGAGGCAACAGACTGGGTTGGAATGTGTCCTGTTCAACGGGAGCCAACCGGCTTGGACAGAACAGCCGAAATGGGGTTTGGCGTACCGCAGTACGGAGAACGGCCTTCGTTTCGGCCGGCTACGGTCGAAACGGCGGTCCTGTTCATCGGGAGGGGTGTGGTGTACCGCAAAACGGAGGAAACGGACTTGTGTTGGAGCGCTATGGTCGAAACGGGGGTCCTGTTCATCAGGAGGGGTGTCGCATACCGCAAAACGAAGGAAATGGACTTGTGTTGGATTGCTACGGTCGAAATGAGGGTCCTGTTCATCGGAGGGGTGTAGCATACCGCAAAACGGGACTCCACGGGCTACTGTTCATCCACCGTCGACTTCCTCCAGCCTCTACCTGCTACTGTTCATCCATCGTCGACTTCCTCCTGCCTCCACCAGCTACTGTTCATCCATGGTGTCCTGTTCATCCAGCCTCCATCGGCTCCGATTCAGCCAGCCTCCACCGGCTCATGTTCAACCAGCCCTTTATGGTGTCCTGTTCAACCAGCCCTCCACGGGGTCCTGCTCAACCAGCCCTCTATGGGGTCCCTCCACCGGCTACTGTTCATCCACCCCCACCTCCTAGATCGGGGTCCTGTTCATCCAGCGGCAACAGCCACTACTACCATAGGATGATGTTCATCCAACCCCCATCAAGAACTATTCATCCAACCCCACTGTGGACTGTTCATCAAGAGGCAGCTTCGATCGGCTCCAGTTAGCAGCAGTAGCGAAGGAATCACTCGGGTTCAGTTAACAGCCAACGGATCGATCGGGGTTCAGTAACGTAGCTAGTGCAATCGCTCGGGTTTAGCTAGACCCCAACTCCTCGCACGCACGCGCGTACGTCTACAAGAGAAACGCGCAAACCTCCATGCATCGCTCGGCCCCGACCACCCACCGTAACCGGGAACTCCCCGATATTTTCCTGGCCCTCTCATTACCATGATTTTTTCCGTCATGGACGGCCCAAAAAATGTCATGCAGGTGCGTCCCTGGCCCCCTAGGACGAAAAGCCCATTTTTTGTCATGATTTTTTGTCATCTATACTCCTATATAGTGTGGGAATAACTTTTGTTGTTATCCGTTGGATCTGTTCCATCCGACGGCTGAGGGCTGGCAAATCCAAGAGTAGCTGGCCGTCAGATCAAGCCTTGCGGTGTACAAGATCCTTCCACGTGTATGGCTGAAACGTTGACGCGCGCGCTCATTGGGGTCCCCACCGAGAACAACCTAGAAACCTTGCCGACTCTTCTCCTGCGCCGCGCGATGCCGCGATGGCTCAGAGCCTCAGACCACCGCAATGCATCCCTGTATTTCTCAAATCGATCTCATCACTCCCATTCAGGCCGCTCTGGAGATCGAATGCTCGCCCTTCCATTCGTGCTCTCCCTATCCAGCCTCATTCTTGCTGTCCCTCGCCACAGTCCCCGCCCTCTCCCTGTCTCTCGCCACTCCCAGATCGTGCGACGCTTCTGTCAAATTTGAGCCATCCTCAGCGTGTGGAAAACAAACTTGGTGCGCTGGGTGTCATTCTCGCCCACTGTACCAACCCATGGGCATGAGCGTTGTTGAGAGTTGGATCACATAATATGCCTTCAGCTTTACTAAGTTGGAAAACAGGTAACGTGGAGTCATTCTCATAGTAAAGCCAATACTTGTGTTGATCTGCGCCTTCTGATTTAACATAAGACAAATAATACTTACCTAACAATCTTGATTTCTGAACAACAAGTGTTTGTGTTTATGTGCACAAAGCTTTTCATTTTCTATTTTGATGATCTGTGCTTTCCGATCAAAGGGAATTCTAATTGTGCCGTGTAATGCTAAATTCAGACCACCAAGTGTTTGTGTTTGTCTAGAAAGCTTTTCATTTTTCTGTCTTTCTTATGCTGCAATATAATTCTGAAAATCTCATATTGTTTTTTTTATGATACACTCTATGCTACAGCCTCTCGATTTAATTTTTTGCATGATCGGTCATTTATAAAATACGAAGGAATGCAAGGAAAACTCAATAAATCAATTACCAAGGTCCATTGAGGTACAAGCACGAAATCCATTTCTATATATTACATGCGCAGCTGTTTCCCAACGATTATCAGGAGATAAACAGGGTATGGAGTTGGCCTCTAATAAACATATACTGTATATTGCTTTCCTAAGATTATGTAATGCGAACCATTATAACTTAGTAAAACAAATGTTTGCAGGTTGCCTAAACTTTCTCCAGTCTATGGCCCATTCAGTTGCTTCAACAATAAATCCATCGGCTGAATATACAGGGCAGAATACTTCCTCAGTCAAAAGTACAGCTGTTGGACCAATGAGTTGTTTTGATAAGAAGCATTATCATAATAGGGAAAGATACTTGCTTATATACTCGGAACAGCAAGATGTATCTGTGAAGAAACTGTCAGTACAAATGGAGTAGAGAGGCGAAATTTAAAAATCATGATACAAGTGATAATAATGTTATGAAGTCTGTAGTGAACCAAAACCGTACAATCAGTAACGACGACACCAACTCACAAATCACAAAGAAAAAACAATTGGTATTTTTTGTTAATATATTTTGTATTATTTCTGTTGGACAAGCTAAAAAAATTCTAGGGATAATTGTTCAATATTGTTGGTCAACAAATTGCACCATTCACTACCCGAAGATTTATGGGTGTATGATCAACTTTTCGCATATATTCCTTTCCTGCTATTATTTTTTCCATGTTGTCATGTTTCCCAGTTGAATTTGAACAGTCTGAATGCAAGTCACAAAATAGGAGACTTGGTTCAGCAATGAGTAATAATAGAAGAACAGAGTACCGACTTGAAGATGTGCCTGTTTTGAGGCAAAAGCTGGATTAGCGGGACAACCGGTACTCTGTTCTTCTATTATTACTGGGCTTGTTCTACAGGTTGCTTCTTGAGCAGGCTTTTGATGCTCTTGACAAAAGATATCATCTAGAACCATCCAGAAAATGGTATTAGAATATTTTGTAGAGAAATTAGAGAGTATGGTCACTGGTGAAAATGTAGAAAATTTATTTTTTGTTTCAGAGGTATAGTTTGTTCATCAAGTTATTGGGTGGCTCTCCAGTGTGGTTGGGTGGTTCTGTCCCCTGTTCCGTTTGTTTTGTCTGATAAGCCACAAGCCCACAAGCGAAGCTTACAGGGAGAACTGTGTACAAGTATTGTTGCTGAAGAAATTTCACAAATTTACTTCTCAAAGATTCACGAGTATTTTTTTCCTCCAATTTGATGATCAACTTATCAGAATTTTTTGCTATTATTTTTTCCCCTGTTGGCATGTTCTTCTATCGTCTCAACGGAGTCTTAATCCAAGCAGAGATTAGCCCATATTATGAGAGGACATTTTATTTGTTTAGAAATGATCAAAACAGAGTTGACTAATAGAAAACATTATAATCTAACAAAATTTACATCTGCTTGACTTCAACTTCAAAATTCATCATTTTGTTTTACATGTTTCTCAACTTTGTTAGTGCCTACGTGCAAAGCACGTGCAATTTACTAGTAGAAGTAGGAGCCCACCACATCTACGAAGATACGTGCTTTTGTCACAATTATCGTCATAGAAGTGTCATAAGCATGACAAAAAAAATTCATTCGGCCCAAAATGTCATGGATGTGTCTGTTTTTTGTAGTTGTGTAAACCTATAGGATGCAAATGGGTGTTCAAGAAGAAGCTTGGTACTATCGAGAAGTACAAGGCATGACTCATGGCCAAGGGTTATACTCAAAAGGAAGGTGAAGATTTCTTTGATACTTACTCACATGTGGCTCGACTGACCACTATTCGAGTACTACTTTCACTGGCCACCTCACACGGTCGTCTTGTTCATCAAATGGATGTTAAGACCGCTTTCCTAAATGGATAGTTGGAAGAGGAAATCTACATGGAACAATGATACGTCTCCAACGTATCTATAATTTTTTATTGTTTCCTGCTATTATATTATCAATTTTAGATGCTTTATATGCAATTTTATACTCCCTCCATTCCTTGATATAAGGTGTATAGATTTCTTAGAAAAAATCCGAAATATAAGGTATATTATGTTGCACCACTTGTTTGGATAATTTTTTTAGGGATTCGATTACATTTTCTTATATCAGGAAAGGTCCTCTATTTTCTCATGTCAATTAGTCAGGTGTAATCTCGCCCAAAACTTGTGAAATTTTCCCTTCACGTGCGTTCTTTAATTTCCGTGCCAAAAACTATACACCCTGTATTTAGGAATGGAGGGAGTATCATTTTTGGGAAGTAACCTATTAACTCCCTGCCAAGTGCCATTTCCTATTTTATGCATGTTTTTGGTTTTTCAAGAAATCAATACCAAACAAAGTCTAAACATGTTAAAACTTTACGATGATTTTTATGGACTAGAAGGGACCCTAGGAGCCTAGGAAGGAGACCAAGGGAGTACGAGAGCGCCATAAGCTCACCAGGCGTGTCCCCAAGGGGTGCGCCCCTGAGCTTATGGGGCCCATAAAGCTCTGTTTGTCCTAATTTCAACTCCATAAATTCCCATTAATCCTGAAATCAACATTGAGCCACCCGAAACACTTTTTCCGCCGCCGCAAGCTTCTGTTCTTCCGTGATCCCATCTAGAGGCCTTTTCCGATACTCTGCCGGAGGGGAATCTATCAGGAGGGCTTCTACATCAACCTTGCTGCCCTCAAATGACGTGTGAGTAGTTTACCACATACCTACAAGTCCATAGCTAGTAGCTAGATGGCTACTTCTCTCTCTTTGATCTTCAATACAATGTTCTCCATGATCTCCATGGAGTTCTATTCGATGTAATGTTGTTTTGTGTTTGCTGGGATCCAAAGAATTGTGGGTTTATGATCAAATTATTCACTAAAAGTAATTGAGTCTTTGTTGTACTTTATTATGCATATTGTTATAGCTTTGTATTTCTCTCTGATTTATCCGTTTGGTTTGTCCAACTAGATTGACTTATCTTCAGTTGGAGACGTGCTTTCTATTGGGTTCAATCTTGCGGTGTCCTCACCCAGTCACAGTAGGGGTAGCGAGGCATGCAATTTGTATTATTACCATTAAGGGTAAAACAATGGGGTTTATTATATTGCTTGAGTTCATTCTGTCTATATTACGTCATCTTGCTTAAAGCGTTACTCTGTTTGTCATGAACTTAATACCATAGATGCATGCTGGATAGTGGTCGATTGGTAGAGTAATAGTAGTAGATGAAGAATCGTTTTGTTCTATTTGTCACGGACGCGATGCCAATATACATGATCATTGCCATGAATAATATCATAACTATGCGCTTTTCTATCAATTGCCCAACAGTAATTTATTTACCCACTGTATGTTATGTTTCAAGAGAGAAGCCTCTAGTAAAAACTATGGCCTGAGGGTCTACTTTTATCATATTACTAAAACCAAAAATACCTTGCTGCAATTTATTTAGTTTTATTTTGTTTTGCACTTTATCCATCTACCACTACCAGATTTGATCTCGCAAGTAACGAGTTCAAGGGGATTGACAACCCTCTTGCCCGTGTTGGGTGCAAGTATTTGCTCCTGTGTGTGCAGGTGTGATGATCCACAAGTATAGGGGATCTATCGTAGTCCTTTCGATAAGTAAGAGTGTCGAACCCAACGAGGAGCAGAAGGAAATGATAAGCGGTTTTCAGCAAGGTATTCTTTGCAAGCACTGAAATTATCGGTAACAGATTGTTTTGTGATAAGATAATTTGTAATGAGCAACAAGTAACAATAGTAAATAAAGTGCAGCAAGGTGGCCCAATCCTTTTTGTAGCAAAGGACAAGCCTGTACAAACTCTTATATAGAGAAAAGCGCTCCCGAGGACACATGGGAATTATTGTCAAGCTAGTTTTCATCACGTTCATATGATTCGCGTTCGGTACATTGATAATTTGATATGTGGGTGGACCAGTGCTTGGGTGCTGCCCTTACTTGGACAAGCATCCCACTTATGATTAACCCCTATTGCAAGCATCCGCAACTACAAAAGAAGTATTAAGGTAAACCTAACCATAGCATGAAACATGTGGATCTAAATCAGCCCCTTACGAAGCAACGCATAAACTAGGGTTTAAGCTTCTGTCACTCTAGCAACCCATCATCTACTTATTACTTCCCAATGCCTTCCTCTAGGCCCAAATAATGGTGAAGTGTCATATAGTCGACGTTCACATAACACCACTAGAGGAGAGACAACATACATCTCATCAAAATATCGAACGAATACCAAATTCACATGACTACTAATAGCAAGACTTCTCCCATGTCCTCAGGAACAAACGTAACTACTCACAAAGCATATTCATGTTCATAATCAGAGGAGTATTAATATGCATATAGGATCTGAACATATGATCTTCCACCAAATAAACCAACTAGCATCAACTACAAGGAGTAATCAACACTACTAGCAACCTACAGGTACCAATCCCAGACTTAGAGACAAGAATTGGATACAAGAGATGAACTAGGGTTTGAGAGGAGATGGTGCTGGTGAAGATGTTGATGGAGATTTCCCTCTCCCGATGAGAGGAGCGTTAGTGATGACGGTGCCGATGATTTCCCCCTCCCGGGGGGAAGTGTCCCCGGCAGAACAGCTCTGCCGGAGCCCTAGATTGGTTCCGCCAAGGTTCCGCCTCGTGGCGGCGGAGTCTCGTCCCAAAAGCTTGCTTATGATTTTTCTTCGGACGAAAGACTTCATATAGCAGAAGATGGGCACTGGAGGGCCAACAGGGGGCCCACGAGGCAGGGGGGCGCGCCCCCACCCTCGTGGCCAGGGTGTGGGCCCCCTCTAGTATTTCTTCCGCTCAGTATCTTTTATTATTGCCAAAAATAACTTTCGTGGAGTTTCAGGACTTTTGGAATTGTGCAGAATAGGTCTCTAATATTTGCTCCTTTTCCAGCCCAGAATTCTAGCTGCCGGCATTCTCCCTCCTTATGTAAACCTTGTAAAATAAGAGAGAACATGCATAAGTATTGTGACATAATGTGTAATAACAGCCCATAATGCAATAAGTATCGATATAAAAGCATGATGCAAAATGGACGTATCAACTCCCCCAAGCTTAGACCTCGCTTGTCCTCAAGCGGAAGCCGATAACGATAAATAAGTCCACATGTTTAGAGGTAGAGGTGTCGATAAAATAAAATACGGACATGAGGGCATCATGATTATTCTCATAACAGCAACATATATGGATATTGTCATATTATCTCTTATGCTCAAGTAATAATCTATTCACAATGCAAAGTATGAATCAGAAACTTTATTGAGAACCAACAAACTATAATCTCAGTCATTGAAGCAATTGCAATTTATCATAACATCAGAAAGAATCTATGTAAGAGCTTTTGAGCAAGTCCACATACTCAACTATCATTTATTCTTTCACAATTGCTAACACTCACGCAATACTTGTGGTTACGGAATTTTAATCAGACATAGAGAAAGATAGGGGCTTATAGTTTCGCCTCCCAACCTTTTACCTCAAGGCTAATGTCAACAATAATAACTCATCCTAACTTACATCCAATTAGATATATATATCAGGATCTTTCCAACATACTGTGCTTGCCAAAGGATAAAATGTAAAAAGGAAAGGTGAAGATCACCATGACTCTTGCATAAGGTAGAAGATAAACATAAACGATAGGCCCTTCGTGGAGGTAAGCAGAGGTTGCCATGTGCTTTCAGGGTTGGATGCACAAAATCTTAATGCGAAAAACGTCACTTTATATTGCCACTTGTGATATGAACCTTTATTATGCAGTCCGTCGCTTTTATTTCTTCCACATCACAAGATCGTATAAAGCTTATTTCTTCCACACCAATCAATCATACATTTTTAGAGAGCAATTTTTATTGCTTGCACCGATGACAACTTACTTGAAGGATCTTACTCAATCCATAGGTAGATATGGTGGCCTCTCATGGCAAAACTGGGTTTAAGGGTATTTGGAAGCACAAGTAGTATCTCTACTTGGTGCAAAGAATTTGGCTAGCATGAGGGGGAAAGGCAAGCTCAACATGTTGGATGATCCATGACAATATACTTTATCTCAGATATAAGAAAACATAACCCATTATGTTGTCTTCCTTGTCCAACATCAACTCTTTAGCATGTCATATTTTAATGAGTGGTCCCAATCATAAAAGATGTCCAAGATAGTATATTTATATGTGAAACCTCTCTTTCTTTATTACTTCCTATTAATTGCAACGATGACCAAAGCTATGTTTGTCAACTCTCAACAATTTTTAATCATCATACTCTTTCTATGTGAAGTTATTACTCTCCATAAGATCAATATGATCTCTTTGTTTCTTTTTATTCTTTTCTCTTTCTTTTATTCACTCAATATCATAGCAAGACAATCAAGCCCTTGACTCAACACTAATCTTTATTATATATAGCTCACGGACTCGATTACATAGAGGGATCATAAAGCAAAACTCAAAACTAGATCATACCAAAATCTTTATTCTACTAGATCAAGATACTACTAAAAGGATCGAACTAAGAAAAATGGTAAAGATAGAGATGTGATGGTGATACGATACCGGGGCACCTCCCCCAAGCTTGGCAGTTGCCAAGGGGAGTGCCCACACCCATGTGATTATATCTCTTTTGCTGGTGAAGAAGATGGTGGTGATGATGGGTAGTCCCACATCGAGCGTAAGAGATCCTCCAACTTGCGGATAATGCCCTTGAGTGCAACGATATGCTCCTTCAACAAAATATTTTCACATGTGAGATACTTGTTTTGTATACGAGCTAACTCAATCATCTTGAAAGCTTCGATCTCAGTTGGGGTAAGAAGGTTGTGATCAAGTTGAAGGATGTCTTCTGTTGCCAGAACTTGGTCCTCCGTGGCCTTCTTGATCCCTTCATCCTTGTTGATCTCCATGGGTTCTTCCCTCTTCAGCTCTATCTTCATTAGCCAAGCATCGTTGTCACCAATTTTGGAGGAGGGGGATGACATGATGGCTAGCCTTGACAACCCTGACAGAAAACAACTCGAAACAAGAACATAGGGTAATTGCGTGATATGGGAGTCAAAACCTTCGGGAGATTATATAATGAATTTTTACCGACCAAAATACGTATCGTGCAAGAAAACGGAGTCTGGAGAGCGCACGAGGTGCCCCCGAGGCAGGGGGCGCGCCCTCCACCCTCGTGGAGGCCTCGTGTCCTTCCCGGACTGCTTCTTATTTTTCTATTTTTCTAAACATTCCAAAACGGAGAAAAATTGCCATGAGAACTGTTTTGGAGTCGGTTTACTTACCATACCAGATACCTATTCCTTTTCGGAGTCTGAAACGTTCCGGAAAGTGTCCCTTATGTATTCCTCCGGGGTTACGGTTTCAATAACATTGGTTTCAACATTTATAGGATTACCTCAGATATAATGTTTAATTCTTTGACCATTCACCACCTTCGGATTTGTGCCTTCAAAGTTGTTGATTTTTATGGCCCTGGAACGATAGACCTCCTCGATAACGTACGGACCTTCCCATTTAGAGAGAAGTTTTCCTGCAAAAAATCTTAAATGAGAGTTGTATAGAAATACATAATCACCTACATTAAACTCACGCTTTTGTATCATTTTGTCATGCCATCTTTTAACTTTTTCTTTAAACAATTTGGCATTCTCATAGGCTTGGGTTCTCCATTCATCAAGTGAGCTACTGTCAAATAACCTCATCTCACCGGCAAGTTTGAAATCATAATTGAGCTCTTTAGTAGCCCAATAAGCCTTATGTTCTAATTCAAGAGGTAAGTGACATGCTTTTCCATAAACCATTTTATACGGAGACATACCCATAGGATTTTTGTATGCAGTTCTATAGGCCCATAATGCATCATCCAGTTTCTTGGACCAATTCTTTCTAGATCTATTAACAGTCTTTTGCAAAATTAATTTGAGCTCTCTATTGCTCAATTCTACTTGACCACTAGACTGTGGGTGATAAGGAGATGCATTTCTATGATTAACATCATATTTAGCAAACATTTTTCGGAAAGCACCATGAATAAAATGTGAACCACCATCAGTCATTAAATATCTAGGGACTCCAAACCTCGGAAAAATAACTTCTTTAAGCATTTTAATAGAAGTGTTATGATCAGCACTACTAGTTGGAATAGCTTCTACCCACTTAGTAATGTAACCAATAGCAACTAAAATATGTGTGTATCCATTAGAGGCAGGAAAAGGTCCCATATAATCAAAGCTCCAAACATCAAATGGTTCAATAACAAGTGAATAATTCATAGGCATTTTTTGACGTCTACTAATATTACCAATTCTTTGACATTCATCACAAGATAAGACAAACTTACTGGCATCCTTGAAGAGAGTAGGCCAATAAAAACCGGATTGCAATACCTTATATGCAGTTCTATCTCTAGCGTGGTGTCCTCCATAAGCCTAGGAGAGACACTTGCGTAGGATCTATTCCTGTTCATGCTCAGGTACACAACGTCTAATAACACCATCTACTCCTTCTTTATAAAGATGTGGGTCATCCCAAAAGTAATGTCTCAAATCATAGAAGAACTTTTTCTTTTGCTGGTATGTGAAACTAGGTGGTATAAATTTAGCAATAATGTAATTAGCATAATCAGCATACCATGGAGTAGTACGAGAAGCATTTATGACATTTAATTGTTCATCAGGAAAGCTATCATCAATAGGTAGTGGGTCATCAAGAACATTTTCTAACCTAGACAAGTTGTCTGCAACGGGGTTCTCAGCTCCCTTTCTATCAATAATATGCAAATCAAATTCTTGTAGCAAGAGAACCCATCTAATAAGTCTAGGTTTAGCATCTTTCTTTTCCATAAGATATTTAATAGCAGCATGATCAGTGTTAATAGTTACTTTAGAATCAACAATATAAGGTCTGAACTTATCACAAGCAAATACAACTGCTAAGAATTCTTTTTCAGTAGTAGCATAATTTCTCTGGGCATTGTCTAGAGTTTTACTAGCATATTGAATAACATTTAATTCTTATCAACTCTTTGTCCTAGAACAGCACCTACAGCATAATCACTAGCATCACACATGATTTCAAAAGGTAAATTCCAATCAGGTGGCTAAACAACAGGTGCAGAGATCAATGCTTTCTTAAGTATTTCAAATGCTTCTACATAATCATCATCAAAGACAAATGGTATATCTCTTTGTAGCAAATTAGTCAGAGGTCGAGAAATTTTTGAGAAGTCCTTCATGAACCTCCTATAAAAACCGGCATGACCAAGGAAACTTCTTATACCTTTGATGTCCTTGGGACATGGCATCTTTTCAATAGCATCAATCTTGGCTTTATCAACTTCAATACCTCTTTCGGAAACTTTATGCCCCAAGACAATACCTTCATTAACCATAAAGTGGCACTTCCCCCAATTCAAGACAAGGTTAGTTTCTTCACATCTGTACAAAACTTGATCAAGGTTGCTCAAGCAATCATCAAAAGAGGATCCATAAACGGAGAAGTCGTCCATGAAAACCTCACAAATCTTTTCACGAAAGTCAGAGAATATAGCCATCATGCATCTTTGAAAGGTATCATATAAACCAAAAGGCATACGTCTATAAGCAAAAGTACCGAAAGGGCAAGTAAAAGTGGTCTTTGATTGACCATCAGCTGACACAGGTATTTGAGAGAAACCAGAATAACCATCTAGAAAGCAAAAATGTGTATGTTTGGATAATCTTTCTAGCATTTGATCAATAAAAGCTAAGGGGTAATGATCTTTTTTAGTAGCCTTATTTAATTTGCGGAAATCAATTACCATCCTATAACCTGTAATAATTCTTTGCAGAATCAATTCATCTTTATCATTAGGAACGACGGTAATACCTCCCTTCTTAGGAACACAATGGACATGACTTACCCACTGACTATCAGCAACGGGATAAATTATACCTGCCTCAAGGAGCTTTAGTATTTCCTTTCTCACCACTTCTTTCATCTTAGGATTCAACCGTCGTTGGTGATCACGAACTGGTTTGGCATCTTTCTCCAAATTTATTTTATGTTGGCATAGAGTGGGACTAATGCCCTTAAGATCATCAAGAGTATATCCAATAGCAGCGCGGTGCTTCTTTAGAATTTTCAATAATCTCTCTTCTTCATGCTCTGAAAGGTTATCACTAATAATAACAGGATATATCTTTTTCTCATCAAGATAAGCATATTTAAGAGTATCAGGTAACAGTTTAAGCTCAAACACGGGATCACCCTTGGGTGGAGGAGGATCCCCTAGGATTTCAACAGGCAAATTCTGTTTCAGGATGGGTTCCTGTTTAAAGAATACTTCATCTATTTCCCTTCTTTCATTCATAAACATATCATTTTCATGGTCTAGCAAATATTTTTCTAAAGGATCATTAGGAGGTACGGCAATAGAAGCAACACCAATAATTTCATCCTTACCAGGCAATTCCTCTTCACGGTGTTGTCTACGAAATTTAGAGAAACTAAACTCATGAGACATATCACTCAAACCAATAGTAACAACATCCTTTTCGCAGTCTATCTTAGTATTAACAGTGTTCAAGAAGGGTCTACCAAATATAATGGGGCAAAAGCTATCTTGTGGGGAACCGAGAACAAGAAAATCAGCAGGATATTTAGTTTTCCGACACAAGATTTCAACATCTCTAACAATTCCAATGGGTGATATGGTATCTCTATTGGCAAGCTTAATGGTAACATCAATATCTTCTATCTCAGCAGGTGCAATATCATGCATAATTTCTTTGTATTAGTCATGAGGTATAGCACTAGCACTAGCACCCATATCACATAAGCCATGATAACAATGATCTCCTATTTTAACGGAAATAACAGGCATGCCTACCACAGGTCTATGTTTATCTTTAGCACAAGGTTTAGCAATTCTAGCGGTTTCATTACAGAAATAAATAACATGCCCATCAATATTATCAGCCAAGAGATCTTTAACAATAGGAATATTAGGTTCAACTTTAACTTGCTCAGGAGGTGTATAGGTTCTAATATTGCTTTTACGAACCATAGTTGAAGCTTTAGCATGATCCTTTATTCTAACAGGGAAAGGTGGTTTCTCAACATAAGCAGTAGGAACAATAGGATCATTATACGTGATAGTCTTTTCTTGAACTTTAATAGGTGCGGCTACTTTTACTTCTATGGGAGGATGATATTTAAACCACTTCTCCTTAGGGAGATCAACATGAGCAGCAAAAGATTCACAGAAAGAAGCTACTATCTCAGAGTCAAGTCCATATTTAGTGCTAAATTTACGGAAAACATCGGTATCCATAAAAGATTTAACACAATCAAACTTAGGTGTCATACCTGACTCCTTACCTTCGTCGAGATCCCAATCTTCAGAGTTGCGTCTAATTCTTTCCAATAAATCCCATTTGAATTCAATAGTCTTCATCATAAAAGAGCCAACACAAGAAGTATCGAGCATGGTGCGATTGTTATCAGAAAGCCGAGCATAGAAATTTTGAATAATTATTTCTCTTGGAAGCTCATGATTGGGGCATGAATATAACATTGATTTAAGCCTCCCCCAAGCTTGAGCGATGCTTTCTCCTTCGCGAGGCCAAGAATTATATATATAATTGCGATCACGATGAACAAGATGCATAGGATAAAACTTCTGACGAAATTCCAATTTCAATCGTTTGTAGTTCCATGATCCCATATCATCACATATCTTATACCATGTCAATGCATCTCCCTTCAAAGATAAAGGGAAGACCTTCTTCTTAATAACATCGTTGGGCACACCTGCAAGCCTAAATAATCCACAAACTTCATCCACATATATAAGGTGCTCATCAGGATGCATTGTTCCGTCTCCTGCAAAAGGATTAGCTAGCAGTTTTTCTAACATACCCGAAGGAATTTCAAAGTAGACATTTTCATTTTCAGTAGGTTCAGTAGGTTGAGGAGCAACTCTTTGCTCTACTGGTCGGGGTGAAGATACCCCGAACAAGCCCCTCAGAGGATTACTTTCCATAGTAACAAGTGACAGTAAATTTCAGCACACTATATAAATTTTTCCTTACCAAATTCCACCTACCAAAGGCGCTTCACTCCCCGGCAATGGCGCCAGAAAAGAGTCTTGATAACCCACAAGTATTGGGGATCTATCGTAGTCCTTTTGATAAGTAAGTGTGTCAAACCCAACGAGGAGCAGAAGGAAATGATAAGCTATTTTCAGCAAGGTATTCTCTGCAAGCACTGAAATTATCGGTAACAGATAGTTTTGTGATAAGATAATTTGTAACGAGCAACAAGTAACAAAAGTAAATAAAGTGCAGCAAGGTGGCCCAATCCTTTTTGTAGCAAAGGACAAGCCTGGACAAACTCTTATATAGAGAAAAGCGCTCCCGAGGACACATGGGAATTATCGTCAAGCTAGTTTTCATCACGTTCATATGATTCGCGTTCGGTACTTTGATAATTTGATATGTGGGTGGACCAGTGCTTGGGTGCTGCCCTTACTTGGACAAGCATCCCACTTATGATTATCCCCTATTGCAAGCATCCGCAACTACAAAAGAAGTATTAAGGTAAACCTAACCATAGCATGAAACATGTGGATCCAAATCAGCCCCTTACGAAGCAACGCATAAACTAGGGTTTAAGCTTCTATCACTCTAGCAACCCATCATCTACTTATTACTTCCCAATGCCTTCCTCTAGGCCGAAATAATGGTGAAGTGTCATGTAGTCGACGTTCACATAACACCACTAGAGGAAAGACAACATACATCTCATCAAAATATCAAAGAATACCAAATTCACATGACTACTAATAGCAAGACTTCTCCCATGTCCTCAGGAACAAACGTAACTACTCACAAAGCATATTCATGTTCATAATCAGAGGAGTATTAATATGCATATAGGATATGAACATATGATCTTTCACCAAATAAACCAACTAGCATCAACTACAAGGAGTAATCAACACTACTAGCAACCTACAGGTACCAATTCCAGACTTAGAGACAAGAATTGGATACAAGAGATGAACTAGGGTTTGAGAGGAGATGGTGCTGGTGAAGATGTTGATGGAGATTGCCCTCTCCCGATGAGAGGAGCGTTGGTGATGACGGTGCCGATGATTTCCCCCTCCCGGAGGGAAGTGTCCCCGGCAGAACAGCTCTGCCGGAGCCCTAGATTGGTTCCACAAAGGTTCCACCTCGTGGCGGCGGAGTCTTGTCCCGAAAGCTTGCTTATGATTTTTCTTCGGATGAAAGACTTCATATAGCAGAAGATGGGCACCGGAGGGCCAACAGGGGGCCCACGAGGCAGGGGGCGCGCCCAGGGGGTAGGGCGCGCCCTCCACCCTCGTGGCCAGGGTGTGGGCCCCCTCTGGTATTTCTTCCGCTCAGTATTTTTTATTATTTCCAAAAATAACTTTCGTGGAGTTTCAGGACTTTTGGAGTTGTGCAGAATAGGTCTCTAATATTTGCTCCTTTTCCAGCCCAGAATTCCAGCTGCCGGCATTCTCCCTCCTTATATAAACCTTGTAAAATAAGAGAGAATAGGCATAAGTATTGTGACATAATGTGTAATAACAGCCCATAATGCAATAAGTATCGATATAAAAGCATGATGCAAAATGGACGTATCAAGGTGTTGTTCACTAGGCTTTGTGTGATTCTCCTATTGGTTCGATAACCTTGGTTTTCACTAAGGGAAATACCTATCAGCTACTACATTGCTCCACCCTCCTCTTCGGGGAAAATCCCAACACATCTCACAAGTAGCAAAAGAATTTCTGGCACCGTTAGCGGGGAGACATCATCAAAAACCTAGAGTTACCTACACTCAAATTATCATTTACTTGCTCTACTTTTTATTTGCTTTTATTAGTCTAGCCAAAAAATATCAAAAAACACAAAAAACTTTTGGGTTTTTTTATTTTTGTGCCCCTAGTTCCTTAGTTGTGCTCAGTTTTGCCCACGCTCTAAACTTTTGCTCACTTCCCCCGCTCTCTTGTCAAAAACCTTCACAAATGCTCAAACTGGCACTGGTACAACGATCTTCTATACAAATGGTTTTTAACCCCTTTCCACAATGGAGTTTTAAACTGTCACCTTGCCTGTGTGTGCGATAGGGGGGTTCTTCCCACACGACCCAGAAACCATTGGCGATAGGCAGCGATGCTACAGACGTGTTGCCAAATATAATTGTATGCGATGCAGGAACATTTCGCACATGCTACATTCTGGCACACGTGCGGGATTGGTGATCAAACGTTTCTAATTGCACAGTGAAACGAAATGGTGTTTAGTATTGGAACATTTGCGAAATTGTACGTAAGGCACATGAGCCATAATAGAAACTGTGTGCGATATGTGCCCCATCGCATATGAGTGTTATATGGCAATCGTCTTCCATGCATGAAACCATCACACACGTTTCCTGAACAATTTATGAGTGGGATTGTAGTTTGCATTGGGCACGGTTTCCTCTAAGTTCTCGTGTGCGATAATGTGCTATCACAAACGGTTGAGGAGCCCCTACGCACACATAAAAGTGCTGCAAATCGTCTGTGATTTGTTGTGTATCACCAATGGTTGCGGTATGAGTGACGTGTGCTTTCTGTTTGGGATCCACACGTTTCTTGAATAATTTACATGTGGGATTGCATTTTGAATTGGCCATGGTTCCTATAAGCTTTCGTGTGCGATCATCTGCTAACACAAACGGTTCAAGATGCCCTACGCACACGTAGAAGTGCCGCAAATCGTCTGCGATTTGTTGTGTATCACCGACGGTTCCGCTATGAGTGGCATGTGCTTTCGGTTCTAGATCGCACACACTCATTTAGCTGAACCGTGCGTGCATCAATGGCCGGGTTAAAGCAAAAAATATCGCATTTGAATCGCCATGCAAAAAGCAAATTCACCACAGTATGAAATTGAATAAATAGTGTCCATAGGAAGAACATTCATTAGAAGTCGCAACAATATGCAATTGAACAAATGCTAGCTAAATTCCACTAATTTATCGACATATGTAGTACATAATCATAGTGTACGAAATACGAAGAACTCATCACATGGAAAACAATGCATCCATGCGTGCATGTTTAGTAGCTAACTCTTATTCATTGTTTCAAGAAGAACCATGATGAAATCTTCATTATCACTAGTGGTCTTGATGTAGTGATTCAGGAAGAAGTTGCTGATAAATCTCCTAACCAGCAGCAATACACCATCGGGGAGCGGTTCAAGGGTCATTGGTTCAAAGATGAGCTGCATGATTTTTAAGATCACAATGTGTCATATGAATGGAGTAGGAGATAATAATTAAGATAGACTTACTCGCACTAATTCGCGAGCATCACCACAAAAATCAGTAGAATTATAGATGTAGATCATGTGTCTACAAACATAGTATCCACAAAGGTTGCTCCCTGCTTGTTTCTCATGACGCTAAAAAAATTTGTACAGAATTATTCATGTATTTGCCTTGTTAGGAACAACCTAACCGGTGTAAGATGAATTTTTTTTCTTAGGAGAGAAATAGAAAGATGTTTATTTGCAAACTTGAACATTTGACTAGCATAAGAAAAGGTATTTGCAAACTTTTGGATGCATTTTCCAAAAATAATGGAGTTCAGTGTCTTACTAGAGAAATGATCTCATGCTGTAGAGGTAGTTCCCTCTTGAACTGGTTCCCTGGTTTAGTTTTGCACAATGCTAATACACTACAAATGAAGATGAATTTTCACATACTCAACTCTTGAACCAGATATGAATGCAAACTTCAACATCATAGAATTCAATACCTATCCATGAATTGCTGAAGATGCGTCAAATCCTGAGGCTTTATTGACTCTCTGAGAGAATCCAGGTAGTAAACACTATTCTTCTTTGGAACAATGACTACCAAGATCCAGTGAATGCTACAGATTGAGAAAACCTTGGACTTATGCACTATGTAAAAATCTGAAAGACGATCAATGTATGCGTGGTTGTTTATTTGACTAACCCTTCATGATATGGCCAGAGAAATAATTACGCATGGGGCGTCTTTTCGAAGATACCAGCGACCTTGATAATGGCCCACTCCCGTTCATCCTTCTGAAGTAATAATGTGCCATTTGCTAGTGTAGGATCTATGAAATATGCTCTCCCCCTTTTTCTTCTCTGCGCGATCAATCCCTTGAGAGGAATACAATATAGTTAGATTTTTATCGTTTACAACCTTGTATGGAGAAGTTGATCAAAGTTTCTGAATTACTTACAAAATCAGGCATTCAACAAGAGTGCCCTCGAGCACATTGAAGTTGAAGAAGAGATGTAAGTCCTAAAAACTCACACCGATGGAACTCGGATCATGAAGGAAATGATCTCTGCCATAGTGGACTAGCAGAAGCTCATGACCTTCTAACAATTGATCCATGCAATGTTTATGTAACATACGACAACTGGAACTGCACTCCTCAAAGTATTCACCAACAAGAAATGGCTGGCCAGGGACGTAATTGCGTAGTTGAAGTACGTATACTTTATTTTTAGCAAGCATCCTATCAAATTCTTCATCGTGCGTGATGTCATAACCAATATTACTCTCCGGTTCCAACAACTTGCTGGTAATTTGGTTTTGGGCGATGAGTGCTTTAAGTAAGAGGATATCGTTCTCATTCCTCCTCGGTCTCAGGGCCCGCTTCCTCAGGGGTGCAACCTTTTTGCCCGCTTCCTTTTTGGTACTTGAAGCACTTCTAGTGCAAGGTCCGGATGGTTTAAAGGTGGACTGCTGAGTAGATGGTGAAGCTACAACGGACTACTGAGCAGCCGGTTTAGCTACTCGGACTGCAAAGCTGGCAGTGCTGCTGTGACGGACTATTGGGTTGTAGGAGCAGAGGCATCGGACTGTTGACAAGGCGTTGAAGCTATGTCAAGTTTCTGCGCAGGTGGTGTCAAATTGTTGGTGTGCTGAGGAGGTTGTGCCAAGCCATTGGTTTGCTAAGCAGGTAGTGCTGACGCATCGGTATGCTGATCACGCGGCTATGAATCGATGGATTGATGAGCAGTTAGTTCAGTTCTGGACCTCCGGACTACTTAGCAGGCGGTTCCAAAGCATCGGACTGCTTAGCAGTCTGTTCCACCATGTTGGTCTGCTAAGCATGCAGTGCCCCCGAGTCTCCCCCTGCCGCTTCAGTGGCCGGCATCTGAACCGGTGGTGCGTCTTAGCAGTTGTAGGCCTTGCCACTGGCTGCTGATATGTCTCCAACGTATCTATAATTTTTGGTTGTTTCATGTTGTTATTTTATCAGTCTTGGACGTTTTATATTCTTTTACCACCAACTTTATATCATTTTTTTGGGACTAACCTATTGATAAAGTTCCTAGTGCCAGTTGTTGTTTTCTTTTTTCTTGTTTTTTACTTTGCAGAATATCAATACTAAACGGAGTCCAAATGCCACGAAACTTTTTGGAGAATTTTTTCTGTCCTGAAGTGAAAGTGCAACTATCCCTGGGTGGTTTTAGTAATTATTAAAAACATATAGCTCATTCAGCTAATGCTATTTCAAGATAAATATTTCACGAAAGCTCAACGATTGGCATGGCATGGATTAGGAATGTGGACGCCTCAAAATGCTAAGGACAAACGATTGGCTCAAGCTCTAAAGCTCAAGACTCTAGATTCTACTTTCAGTGATCCAAGATCACATTGAGTCCATAGGAAAAGCCAATACTATTAAAAGGGGATGAGGTGTTGCTTAATGGCTTGCTTGCTCAAAATGCTTAGTGATATGCTCCAAAACCCTCAACCACTTTCTCATATCCACATTTGTCCCAAACCAAAAGTCAAACTCGGCCCTACCGAAACTTTTTATCCGGTGCCACCGAGTTCAGTTGACATAGCCACTGCCACAAAACCCTAGTCACTTTGGTATTACCGATAGGGATCTCGGCCTCACCAAGATGGGATTGCAAACCCTCTGTTTCCCTTCGTAACATTTCGGTCCAACCGAGATGAGCGATCGGTCCCACCGAGTTCGCAATGCAAACTCTCTGTTTCCCTTTCGTAACGTTTCGGTCTCACCGAGATGAGCGAATCGGTCCCACCGAGTTTGCCTGACCAACTCTCTATTAGCTTGTTACCAAAATCGGTCTCACCGAGATTACATTATGCCTTAACCCTAATGAAATCGGTCTCACCGAGTTGATATGTCGGTCCCATCGAAAAGCCTAACGTTCACATTTTGAACTAAATCGGTCTGACCGAGTTTCATTATTCGGTCCCACCGAGCTTGGTGATTTGTGTGTAATGGTTAGATTTTGTGTGGAGGCTATATATACCCCTCCACCCACTCTTCATTCGTGGAGAGAGCCATCAGAACATGCCTACACTTCGATCATACACTTTCTGAGAGAGAACCACACTACAAAAAAATACACTTCCGTGATGATACGTGTTTGTCACAGTAGGTCGCGTTTTTTGTCATGCATGTACATCCATGACAAATTTATGACAGAATCAAGATAGTCATACCTGTGCTGTCGTAGAAGTGTTCCATGACATTACCAAAATTATCATCACGGAAGTGTCCACTTCCATGACGATAAATCGCGCGTCACAGAAGTGCTTTCGACAAGGGTGACCGACACGTGGCATCCACCGTAACGGAACACCGTTAAGCTATCGGGTCAGGTTTTGGATCCGATAACCCGTTAACAGCCCCGGCCAATGGGGATTTTCCACATGTAAAATCATCATTGGCTGGAGGAAACACGTGTCGGCTCACCGTTGGGACAGATGTCATCCGCTCATTGGACCGAAGGCGCCTATGATACGGCGACACGTGGCACGGCCCAACAGAGGCCCATTCTTGTGAAAAGGCCGGCCCGTTTGACTTGGTCAAAAGGTGGCGGACCGGCCCATGGAAAGCCTGTTAACGGCCTGTTCGCATATAGCCCATTTACAGCCCGCTAAACCAGGGCCCGTTACGCCCTATCCGAATTAGGCCCAGTAGCGTCATCGGGGCCGTCCAATATGATTCAGCCCGTTTTAACTTCTGGCCCATGTGTGGCCCATGACTTCTTTCGGCCCATATGAGGACCTTTGTAACTCTTGGCCCATTAATGGCCCGTGGTGAAACTGGCCCGTAATGAACAGTGTATCACTTTATACCCATTAACGACCCGTTATTCCATTGGGCCGTTTCCAGCCCAAGTTACCTTTCAGCCTTCTCAGGGCCCACTGATTCTTGGGCTCATTTGCAGCATTCGGTTACATACGACCCGTTACTGTCATTTTCTGCTTGTGGGCCAAATTCAGCCCGTCGTTACAGTCGGCCCGTTTGCGGACCGTTAATACGTTGGGCCGTTTTCATGTCAAAAAAACCCGTTGGGCTATTTTCATAGAGTTATCAAATACGGCCTATTAACGGCCCGTTATGGTCCACGAATAGTACGACCCATGATTGGCGAAATGATGATACGCCCCGTAGAAGGCCCATGGATCCTACGGTCCGTATGAGGCCCATTGATCGTACGGCCCATAGAAGGCCCATGGACCCTACGACCCGTAGAAGGCCCATGGACCCTAAGGCCCGTATAGAAGGCCGATGGATCCTACGGCCGGACGAAGGCCCATGGATCATACGGCCTGCAGGAGGCCCATGGTTACAACAGTCCGTGTGTTGCCACGATTATTTTGGCCTAGTTACCAAAAATAGGCTGTTGTGGCCACTAGAAAAAAACAGAAAAAGAACTGCAGTGACTACAAGAAAACAACTAAACAAGACAATAAGGAAATAAATAAGCAAGCAATTAATGCTAGCCTATTATCGCTATTACACATATTACATCCACTGGGCATCAAAGTTCGCCACCAGTGCAAATATAGGGAACAAAGCAGCACATTACATACACTGGCCGTCAAAATTGGCCACCAGTGCAAATAAACGCGGCAGCAAAACAAGAGCATAACTGAAACGACTTCAGAAGAGCTCAAGAAACGTTATCCTGGGTATCCACAATGCTGGCAATAAGCTTAGCAAGCTGATTAGCTTTGTCCTATTTGGCACTAAAATCCTCCAACGCTTGCTGTTGCACCAGAAAGTATGCATCTGAATGCTCCAGGGACTTCCGCAGTCCTTCCGCTTCTTGTCGCAGCACAGCTGATCGATGTCTTTCAGCTTGTAGTTGAGACTCAAGGAACCGAACTGATTCAGACAGTGAGTTTGAATAGCTTGTGCAAGCGGTAGTGGCCAGTAACTCGAACAATAAACCAAGACAGGACTTTGGGGTTGTCTCGCTGTCTTCAAGATAGTCTTCCTTAGCTGTTTTATCAGCTTTGTTGGAGACCAACAAAGATGTGTCACAATCCTGAACCTTATCTTCATTACTGTTGGAAATATGCCCTAGAGGCAATAATAAAATGGTTATTATTATATTTCCTTGTTCATGGTAATTGTCTATTGTTCATGCTATAATTGTGTTATCCGGAAATCGTAATACATGTGTGAATACATAGACCACAACATGTCCCTAGTGAGCCTCTAGTTCACTAGCTCATTGATCAACAGATAGTCATGGTTTCCTGACTATGGACATTGGATGTCATTGATAACGGGATCACATCATTAGGAGAATGATGTGATGGACAAGACCCAATCCTAAGCATAGCACAAGATCGTGTAGTTCGTTTGCTAGAGCTTTTCCAAATGTCAAGTATCATTTCCTTAGACCATGAGATTGCGCAACTCCCGGATACCATAGGAGTGCTTTGGGTGTGCCAAACATCACAACGTAACTGGGTGGCTATAAAGGTGCACTACGGGTATCTCCGAAAGTGTCTGTTGGGTTGGCACGAATCGAGACTGGGATTTGTCACTCCGTATGACGGAGAGGTATCTCTGGGCCCACTCGGTAATGCATCATCATAATGAGCTCAATGTGACCAAGTGTTTGGTCACGGGATCATGCATTACGGTACGAGTAAAGTGACTTGCCGGTAACGAGATTGAACAAGGTATTGGGATACAGACGATCGAATCTTGGGCAAGTAACGTACCGATTGATAAAGGGAATTGTATACGAGATTGATTGAATCCTCGACATCGTGGTTCATCCGATGAGATCATCGTGGAACATGTGGGAGCCAACATGGGTATCCAGATCCCGCTGTTGGTTATTGACCGGAGAGTCGTCTCGGTCATGTCTGCATGTCTCCCGAACCCGTAGGGTCTACACACTTAAGGTTCGGTGACGCTAGGGTTGTAGAGATATTAGTATGCGGAAATCCGAAAGTTGTTCGGAGTCCCGGATGAGATCCCGGACGTCACGAGGAGTTCCGGAATGGTCCGGAGGTGAAGAATTGTATATAGGAAGTCCAGTTTCGGCCACCGGGAAAGTTTCAGGGGTCACCGGTATTGTACCGGGACCACCGGAAGGGTCCCCGGGGGTCCACCGGGTGGGGCCACCTATCCTGGAGGGCCCCATGGTCTGAAGTGGGAGGGAACCAGTCCCTGGTGGGCTGGTGCGCCCCCCTTGGGCCTCCCCCTGCGCCTAGGGTTGGAAACCCTAGGGATGGGGGGCGCCCCACTTGGCTTGGGGGGGCAAGCCACCCCCTTGGCCGCCGCCCCCCTTGGAGATTGGATCTCCTAGGGCCGGCGCCCCCCAGGGGCCCTATATAAAGAGGGGGGAGGGAGGGCAGCCGCACCCAAGCCCCTGGCGCCTCCCTCTCCCTCCCGTGACACCTCTCCTTCTCGCTGGGCTTGGCGAAGCCCTGCCGAGATCCCCGCTGCTTCCACCACCACGCCGTCGTGCTGCTGGATCTCCATCAACCTCTCCCTCCCCCTTGCTGGATCAAGAAGGAGGAGACGTCTTCCCCAACCGTATGTGTGTTGAACGCGGAGGTGCCGTCCGTTCGGCGCTCGGTCATCGGTGATTTGGATCACGACGAGTACGACTCCATCAACCCCGTTCACTTGAACGCTTTCGCTCGCGATCTACAAGGGTATGTAGATGCACTCTTTTCCCTCTCGTTGCTAGAAGACTCCATAGATTGCTCTTGGTGATGTGTAGAAAATTTTAATTTCTGCAACGATCTCCAACAGTGGCATCATGAGCCAGGTTTATGCGTAGTTTCTATGCACGAGTAGAACACAAACTTGTTGTGGGCGTAGATGTTGTCAATTTTCTTGCCACTACTAGTCTTATCTTGTTTCGATGGCATCGTGGGATGAAGCGGCCCAGACCGACCTTACACGTACGCTTACATGAGACAGGTTCCACCGACTGACATGCACTAGTTGCATAAGGTGGCTAGCGGGTGTCTGTCTCTCCCACTTTAGTCGAATCGGATTCGATGAAAAGGGTCCTTATGAAGGGTAAATAGAAGTTGGCATATCACGTTGTGGTTTTACGTAGGTAAGAAACGTTCTTGCTAGAAACCTATAGAAGCCACGTAAAAACATGCAACAACAATTAGAGGACGTCTAACTTGTTTTTGCAGCATATGCCTTGTGATGTGATATGGCCAAAAGGATGTGATGAATGAAATATATGTGATGTATGAGATTGATCATGTTCTTGTAATAGGAATCACGACTTGCATGTCGATGAGTATGACAACCGGCAGGAGCCATAGGAGTTGTCTTTATTTTTTGTATGACCTGCGTGTCATTGAATAACACCATGTAAATTACTTTACTTTATTGCTAAACACGTTAGCCATAGAAGTAGAAGTAATCGTTGGCGTGACAACTTCATGAAGACACGATGATGGAGATCATGATGATGGAGATCATGGTGTCATGCCGGTGACGAAGATGATCATGGCGCCCCGAAGATGGAGATCAAAGGAGCAATATGATACTGGCCATATCATGTCACTATTTGATTGCATGTGATGTTTATCATGTTTTACATCTTATTTGCTTAGAACGACGGTAGCTTAAATAAGATGATCCCTTGCAATAATTTCAAGAAAGTGTTCCCCCTAACTGTGCACCGTTGCGAAGGTTCGTTGTTTCGAAGCACCACGTGATGATCGGGTGTGATAGATTCTAACATTCGAATACAACGAGTGTAAGCCAGATTTGCACACGCAATACACTTAGGTTGACTTGACGAGCCTAGCTTGTACAGACATGGCCTCGGAACACGGAAGACCAAAAGGTCGAGCATGAGTCGTATAGAAGATACGATCAACATGAAGATGTTCACCGATGTTGACTAGTCCGTCTCACGTGATGATCGGACACGGCCTAGTTGACTCGGATCATGTTTCACTTAGATGACTAGAGGGATGTCTATCTGAGTGGGAGTTCTTTGAATAATTTGATTAGATGAACTTAATTATCATGAACTTAGTCTAAAATCTTTACAATATGTCTTGTAGACCAAATGGCCCACGCTAATGTTGCCCTCAACTTCAACGCATTCCTAGAGAAAACCAAGCTGAAAGATGATGGCAGCAACTATACGGACTGGGCCCGGAACCTGAGGATCATCCTCATAGCTGCCAAGAAAGATTATTTCCTAGAAGCACTGCTAGGTGATGCACCCATCCCAGAGAACCAAGACGTTATGAACGCTTGGCAGCAGCGTGCTGATGATTACTCCCTCATTCAGTGCGGCATGCTTTACAGCTTAGAACCGGGGCTCCAAAAGCGTTTTGAGCAACACGGAGCATATGAGATGTTCGAAGAGCTGAAAATGGTTTTCCAAGCTCGTGCCTGGGTCGAGAGATATGAAGTCTCCGACAAGTTCTTCAGTTGTAAGATGGAGGAAAATAGTTCTGTCAGTGAGCACATACTCAAAATGTCTGGGTTACACAACCGCTTGACTCAGCTGGGAGTTAATCTCCCGGATGACGCGGTCATTGACAGAATCCTTTAGTCGCTTCCACCAAGCTACAAGAGCTTTGTGATGAACTTCAATATGCAGGGGATGGAAAAGACCATTCCTGAGGTATATTAAATGCTGAAATCAGCGGAGGTGGAGATCAAAAAGGAACATCAAGTGTTGATGGTGAATAAAACCACTAAGTTCAAGAAAGGCAAGGGTAAGAAGAACTTAAAGAAGGACGGCAAGGGAATTGCCGCGCCCGGTAAGCCAGTTGCCGGGAAGAAGCCAAAGAATGGACCCAAGCCTGAGACTGAGTGCTTTTATTGCAAGGGAAGTGGTCACTGGAAGCGGAACTGCCCCAAGTACTTGGCGGGAGGCCGGCAACACCAAAGGTATATGTGATATACATGTTATTGATGTGTACCTTACCAGCACTCGTAGTAGCTCATGGGTATATGATACCGGTGCGGTTGCTCATATTTGTAACTCAAAGCAGGAGCTGCGGAATAAACGGAGACTGGCACAGGACGAGGTGACGATGCGCGTCGGGAATGGTTCCAAGGTCGATGTGATCGCCGTCGGCACGCTACCTCTACATTTACCTACGGGATTAGTTTTAAACCTCAATAATTGTTATTTAGTGCCAGCTTTGAGCATGAACATTGTATCAGGATCTCGTTTAATTTGAGATGGCTACTCATTTAAATCCGAGAATAATGGTTGTTCTATTTATATGAGAGATATGTTTTATGGTCATGCCCCACTGGTTAATGGTTTATTCTTAATGAATCTCGAACATAGTGTTACACATATTCATAGTGTGAATACCAAAAGATGTAAGGTTGATAATGATAGTCCCACATACTTGTGGCACTGCCGTCTTGGTCACATTGGTGTCAAACGCATGAAGAAGCTCAATGCAGATGGACTTTTGGAGTCTCTTGATTACGAATCATTGGACACGTGCGAACCATGCCTCATGGGTAAGATGACCAAGACTCCATTCTCCGGAACAATGGAGCGAGCAACCAACTTATTGGAAATCATACATACTGATGTGTGCGGTCCAATGAGTGTTGAGGCTCGCGGTGGCTATCGTTATGTTCTCACTCTCACTGATGACTTGAGTAGATATGGGTATGTCTACCTAATGAAACACAAGTCTGAGACCTTTGAAAAGTTCAAGGAATTTCAGAGTGAGGTTGAGAATCAACGTGACAAGAAAATAAAGTTCTTACGATCAGATCGTGGAGGGGAATATTTGAGTCATGAATTTGGCACACACTTAAGGAAATGTGGAATAGTTTCACAACTCACGCCGCCTGGAACACCTCAGCGAAATGGTGTGTCCGAACGTCGTAATCGCACTCTATTGGATATGGTGCGATCTATGATGTCTCTTACCGATCTACCGCTCTCATTTTGGGGCTATGCTTTAGAGACTGCCGCATTCACTTTAAATAGGGCTCCGTCGAAATCCGTTGAGACGACACCGTATGAATTATGGTTTGGGAAGAAACCTAAGCTGTCGTTTCTAAAATTTGGGGATGCGATGCTTATGTCAAGAAACTTCAACCTGAAAAGCTCGAACCCAAGTCGGAAAAATGCGTCTTCATAGGATACCCTAAGGAAACCATTGGGTATACCTTCTACCTCAGATTCGAAGGCAAGATCTTTGTTGCCAAGAACGGGTCCTTTCTGGAGAAAGAGTTTCTCTCGAAAGAAGTAAGTGGGAGGAAAGTGGAACCTGATGAAGTACTACCTCTTGAACCGGAAAGTAGCGCAGCTCAGGAAGATGTTCCTGTGGTGCCTGCATTGACTAGAGAGGAAGCTAATGATGATGATCAAGGTACTTCGGATCAAGTTACTACTGAACTTCGTAGGTCCACGTGGACACGTTCCACACCAGAGTGGTATGGCAACCCTGTCCTGGAAATCATGTTGTTAGACAACGGTGAACCTTCGAACTATGAAGAAGCAATGGCGGGCCCAGATTCCAACAAATGGCTTGAAGCCATGCAATCCGAGATAGGATCCATGTATGAAAACAAAGTGTGGACTTTGACAGACTTGCCCGATGATCGGCGAGCGATAGAAAACAAATGGATCTTTAAGAAGAAGACGGACGCGGATGGTAATGTTACCATCTATAAAGCTCGACTTGTCGCTAAGGGTTATCGACAAGTTCAAGGGGTTGACTACGATGAGACTTTCTCACCCGTAGCGAAGCTGAAGTCCGTCCGAATCATGTTAGCAATTGCCGCATACTATGATTATGAGATATGGCAAATGGACATCAAAACGGCATTCCTTAACGGCTTTCTTAAGGAAGAATTGTATATGATGCAGTCGAAAGGTTTTGTCGATCCTAAGAATGCTAACAAGGTATGCAAGCTCCAGCGCTCCATCTATGGGCTGGTGCAAGCATCTCGGAGTTGGAACATTCGATTTGATGAGATGATCAAAGTGTTTGGGTTTACACAGACTTATGGAGAAGCCTGTGTTTACAAGAAAGTGAGTGGGAGCTCTGTAGCATTTCTCATATTATATGTGGATGACATACTATTGATGGGAAATGATATAGAATTCTTGGGAAGCATAAAGGCCTACTTGAACAAGTGTTTTTCAATGAAGGACCTTGGAGAAGCTGCTTATATATTAGGCATCAAGATCTATAGAGATAGATCAAGACGCCTCATTGGTCTTTCACAAAGTACGTACCTTGACAAGATATTGAAGAAGTTCAATATGGATCAGTCCAAGAAGGGGTTCTTGCCTGTATTGCAAGGTGTGCAATTGAGCACGGCTCAATGCCTGACCACGGCAAAAGATAGAGAAAAGATGAGTGTCGTCCCCTATGCCTCGGCCATAGGGTCTATTATGTATGCCATGCTATTCACCAGACCTGATGTAAACCTTGCCGTAAGTTTGGTAGGAAGGTACCAACGTAATCCCGGCATGGAACACCGGACAGCGGTCAAGAATATCCTGAAGTACCTGAAGAGGACTAAGGATATGTTTCTCGTTTATGGAGGTGACGAAGAGCTCATCGTAAAGGGTTACGTCGATGCTAGCTTCGACATAGATCTGGATGACTCTAAGTCACAAACCAGATACGTGTATATTTTGAATGGTGGGGCAGTAAGCTAGTGCAGTTGCAAGCAAAGCGTTGTGGCGGGATCTACATGTGAAGCGGAATACATGGCGGCCTCAGAGGCAGCACAAGAAGCAATCTGGGTGAAGGAGTTCATTACCGACCTAGGAGTTATTCCCAATGCGTCGGGCCCGATGACTCTCTTCTGTGACAACACTGGAGCTATTGCCCTTGCCAAGGAGCCCAGGTTTCACAGGAAGACCAGGCATATCAAGCGTCGCTTCAACTCCATTCGTGAAAATGTTCAAAATGGAGACATAGATATTTGTAAAGTACATACGGACCTGAATGTAGCAGATCCGTTGACTAAACCTCTCCCTAGAGCAAAACATGATCAACACCAGAACTCTATGGGTGTTCGATTCATCACAATGTAACTAGATTATTGACTCTAGTGCAAGTGGGAGACTGTTGAAAATATGCCCTAGAGGCAATAATAAAATGGTTATTATTATATTTCCTTGTTCATGATAATTGTCTATTGTTCATGCTATAATTGTGTTATCCGGAAATCGTAATACATGTGTGAATACATAGACCACAACATGTCCCTAGTGAGCCTCTAGTTCACTAGCTCGTTGATCAACAGATAGTCATGGTTTCCTGACTATGGACATTGGATGTCATTGATAATGGGATCACATCATTAGGAGAATGATGTGATGGACAAGACCCAATCCTAAGCATAGCACAAGATCGTGTAGTTCGTTTGCTAGAGCTTCTCCAAATGTCAAGTATAGACCATGAGATTGTGCAACTCCCGGATACCATAGGAGTGCTTTGGGTGTGCCAAACGTCACAACGTAACTGGGTGGCTATAAAGGTGCACTACGGGTATCTCCGAAAGTGTCTGTTGGGTTGGCACGAATCGAGACTGGGATTTGTCACTACGTATGACGGAGAGGTACCTCTGGGCCCACTCGGTAATGCATCATCATAATGAGCTCAATGTGACCAAGTGTTTGGTCACGGGATCATACATTACGGTACGAGTAAAGTGACTTGCCGGTAGCGAGATTGAACAAGGTATTGGGATACAGACGATCGAATCTCGGGCAAGTAACGTACCTATTGACAAAGGGAATTGTATACGCGATTGATTGAATCCTCGACATCGTGGTTCATTCGATGAGATCATCGTGGAACATGTGGGATCCAACATGGGTATCCAGATCCAGTTGTTGGTTATTGACCGGAGAGTCATCTCGGTCATGTCTGCATGTCTCTCGAACCCGTAGGGTCTACACACTTAAGGTTCGGTGATGCTAGGGTTGTAGAGATATTAGTATGCGGAAATCCGAAAGTTGTTTGGAGTCCCGGATGAGATCCCGGACGTCACGAGGAGTTCCGAAATGGTCAGAGGTGAAGAATTGTATATAGGAAGTCCAGTTTCGGCCACCGGGAAAGTTTCGGGGGTCACCGGTATTGTACCGGGACCACCGAAAGGGTCCCGGGGGGTGCACCGGGTGGGCCCACCTATCCCGGAAGGCCCCATGGGCTGAAGTGGGAGGGAACCAGCCCCTGGTGGGCTGGTGCGCCCCCCTTGGGGTCCCCCTGCGCCTAGGGTTGGAAACCCTAGGGGTGGGGGGCGCCCCACTTGGCTTGGGGGGCAAGCCACCCCCTTGGCCGCCGCCCCCCTTGGAGATTGGATCTCCTAGGGCCGGCGCCCCCCCAGGGGCCCTATATAAAGAGGGGGGAGGGAGGGCAGCCGCACCCAAGCCACTGACGCCTCCCTCTCCCTCTCGTGACACCTCTCCTTCTCGCTGAGCTTGGCGAAGCCCTGCCGAGATCCCCGCTGCTTCCACCACCACGCCGTCGTGCTGCTGGATCTCCATCAACCTCTCCCTCCCCCTTGCTGGATCAAGAAGGAGGAGACGTCTTCCCCAACCGTACGTGTGTTGAACGCGGAGTTGCCGTCCGTTCGGCGCTCGGGCATCGGTGATTTGGATCACGACGGGTACGACTCCATCAACCCCATTCACTTGAATGCTTCCGCTCGCGATCTACAAGGGTATGTAGATGCACTCTTTTCCCTCTCGTTGCTAGAAGACTCCATAGATTGCTCTTGGTGATGCATAGAAAATTTTAATTTCTGCAACGATCTCCAACAATTACTTCCTTTACCATTGCTTAATAAGGCACTCTTCCCCAATATTCTGTCAGCATTCTAAAAGAAGAAACAAGCAGACACATAACAAGTTTAGCATGTACTAGTATATGAAACTCATTTCGGTGAACTAGTTCATTAGTAAGGTGGACAGGATTAAACTACCAAGTCTTCTATTGCCAAGTACTAGTACATAATAAAAGCATCAAACAAACATATATCTATGTCCTATGGTCATTGCATTGTCTTGCCAAATCAAAATAGAGACACGGTTCAAATCATATCAGTTCAAGACAAAGTAGCAGTGAAAGAATACAAAGCGTGGGAAACTACATGGCACAACAAGATTTCAGATGGGTACCACGGGTCTACATGTACAACAACACTATTGGCTCTGTTGTGATGCTAGTAATGTGCATGATATGAAAGTCAACTGTATACACAATTGAAATTGAAATCAACAGAGCTATTGATAAGAGCAAACCTGTTAAAGAAACATGCGTGAACATACCTGCTGTGCCATTGGAGTTCCGATTGGATCCTTCAATTTAAAAATAAGTTTGTATGAGTAAATATAGTGATACAAGAGCAAAGCAATCATAGTTAAAAAAGGCGCGCCTAAGCGAGCGCTTAAGCGCGCCTAGGCTCTAGGCGTTGGCAAAACGCATTGCGCATAACTACGCATAATCTGTGCATAACTGCGCATAAGCATGCGCTTTGGTCAGTAAAGCGCAAGGCGGTGGCAAAATGCACAATTAACGCCTAGCGCTTTTTTGAACTATGATAGCAATGGAATCTTAAATTAGAACAGTTGTTCTTCAGGTTTAGGCACTTGTTCTACATGAACAGAGTACGGTAAGACGCAAGAATATAATACTAAAAATAGAAAATGAGCTCATAGACCTTACCACATTCTTGGTTCGGGACCAGTACAGAACAAGGCGTTCCCAGTCATCGTCCAGTAAATGTGTCTCAGAAGAACGTAAGGGAATTTGATGAGTTTCTTTGCCGGTGAAGTACATTTTCTTTAGGTAATTCCGATACTGCCACCAAGCATTCTTGAAGAGCAGAGGTATTAGCACAGGTTACCTCATCCTGAGTTTCCAAATCGGTCCTTCTCTATAGAGAAAAATGGGAAAATTTGTTGTATTATAACCATCATGGAGGTAGGATGTATGGGACGAAGCAAAGTAATTGCCATGAATAACATTACTTACACATAACTCCTCGACAAACACCTGCAACTGGCATTTTCCTTCATCTTCAGTATAATATTTCCAAGATGGGAAGATACGCACATACGATTTAACAACATCAAATGCGATAGATGCTAAACTACGACTAGCTGGTTGTGCTTCCTCCACAGGAACAGGCGTACTAACTGGTGGAGTTGTGGTTCGCCGTGATAGTACTGGCCCTTTGGGCACTGGAGCTGCCTTACTAACTGCTCTTGTTTGGGAGCTCTGTGGTGGAGATGGTGCTGTGTCAACAGGAACTGGGTTACTATCGGCTGGGGTTGGGGTTAGATTGGGTGAAGCTGGTTCTCTGTCCATCGCAGTAGGGGTACAATCTGCGAGAGTTTGGGTTATGTGTGGTAGGGCTGGTTCTTGTGCATGTACAACCGGGATGCTATCTCCACCAAGAGGTAGCACTGTTTTATTTGAAGACCGTGTTTTTAGTCCGCCAGATACTGGCATCACCCGCTCCAATTCAAATGGCTGATAAACAGGAAACATAGTTGAATGTACAAAAATTGTATGAGAGACAGATGCAATAGATAGTGTGGAAAAAAGAGGGCATGAAATAGTTGACATGTATATTGTTTAACTAAAACGGATAGCATGACATAATTTCACATATATGATGTCTATCTAAACTGGATAGCATAGCATAACATAATTCAAAGATATGATGAATAACTAAACAGGATCGCATGACATAATTCACCTACATGTTATCTAAGTAATCAGGATTGCATCATTTAATTCACATATGTGATTTATATGCTAAACAGAGGGCATTCGATATGATGTCTGAACTAAGAACATGGTGTTGAATATTGTGTATATGATGTCTAAACTATGCAATGCAAGACACCGTATGCATGATATGAGCAGTATAACCATGCCAAGTTAGAGCATACACCTCACTGGGGGAATAGGACTAGTCATCTGTCTCTGAATCCATCTCTGAGGAGCTATCGGGACCCAACAAGAGATCTGCTTCGACAGGTAGCACTGTCTGCTCTGAAGGCCTTGTTTTCACTCCAGATTTTTCCATCTCCCACCCAAATGGCGGATTCACAGGAAGAGTAGTTTAATGTACAAACATTGTCGACAAATGGAAATGTAATGAAGAAAAGGATGGGCAAGATATCATTCAAATATATGATGCCTGGTTAAACAGGATGGCATTGCACATTTCACATATATTATGGCTGGCTAAAAGACATGAGACTGCATAATTCCCATATATGATATAGAAACTAAACAGGTGGCATTACAGAACATGTCTAAACTAAGCAGATGACATATATGATGTCAAAAGGAGGCACTACAAGGCAACATATGCATGATATGACTAACATCATCATGCCAAGGTAGAGCAAACACCTTGAGGGGTAAATAGGAGTGGTCAGCGGCGTCTGAATCCGCCTCAGAACAGATATCTTCCTCTAGATTACAATCTGGAGAGGGGTGGGGAGGGTTTGCCATTGAACCCACCATGGAGCGATGTCTGCATGACATTGTATTGCCGCGCAAAACTCTTCTCTTTTTCTCTACATGTTCAGCATGACTGTGTACAATATCTGACATGCATACGAAAAAAATATGGTGAGATTATGTAAGGAGAGCATGCAGAAATTTAGAGTGATGGTAACAACCAGTGGATCGACGTTTTTCCGTTGAACCAAAATAGCCCTAATGGATCGACGCGAATGTATAGTAATAAGTGATGCAACAAGTGTACAACCTCTTTGCCGTAGCCGTGTCGACCTCAGCATCATTGGGTTGGTCGCTGAAGGAGTTGAGGCAGAGGTGGCTGTCGGAGGTGTGGAGGGAGATCTGAAGAATCTGTAGACGGCGTCCAGGGCACTGCTCTATTGTGATGGATCGTTCTGTCGTTGGAGCAGCTCCGGTGAGCCGTAAGACGTCAAGGCTGAAGCAGCACAAGACAGACATCGTCAATCTCAAGTGGGATTCTAATAGCATCTCCAATAGATGATGTAAAATGGATGTAAAATTAACATCACCAAAAACCACCTGACTACAATAGATGAGGTAAAAACTGTTGACTCTGAACTTAACTATCGAAACTGAAATTTACTGTGGAATCTGAATGCTACTGTCGAAACTGAACGCAATGGTAGCAGAGAGGCACTTGACATGTAGTTTAGGGAGGGCCTACAGTTCATCTTCAACCTGCACCCCCCTAAGCCGCCAGCCACCACCGGCCGAACCGCCGGCCCCAGCGCCGCCTCGCCACCCCGAAACAACTCGCCACCGCCGCCCCGGCCAGCCCTCTAGGCCCCCCGCCCCCCACCCTGAACCCTAAGATAGATAGTGGGGTACCTCTCTGGCGAGCCCCCGTCCCCGCTGCGGGTGGTTCTTCCTTAACTCCGGCGAGCCCCCCAACCCCTGAAAATCGACTGACCCAAAAGTCGATTCAGTCGACTGAAGTGTGGCTTAATCGGAGCAGAGCAGCAGCACGAGCGAGGGGGAGAGCAGCAGCAGCTGGGCGAGCGAGCGATCGAGCGAGAGCCGGAGCAGCAGCAGCAGCGCGAGCGAGGGCCGGAGGAGCAGCAGATCCGGCTGGTATGGACGCCGCCGCCGAAGGGGCCTCGCACTGGGGGAGAGCCGCCGTGGAGATGTCGCCTACGGTGCCGGCTTCAAGGTAGCCGCTCCATGGGGGTGCGGGATGGAGCACCATCGGCGCCGGGAGGTCGAGTTAAGGAGAAGGTGCGATGCGATGAGTGTACAACCTCTTTGGTGGCGCCGAGCAGGCCTCGGCTTCGTCCGAGGAGTCGGTGAGGATGCTGCGGTTCTGGTGGAGCAGGTTAAGGCGGCGCTGTGGGGATGGAGCAGCCGCGATAGACGAGGCGATCGTCGGAGCAGCTCCTTGGAGGTGGAGGACGGGGCGGCTGAACCGGCGGGACGGCGAGATGGACGACGGATCCTCATCCGGGGAGGTGGACGAGGGACGTCGAGCTGTTGCGGTGGACGACGTCATCGGGGAAGAGGCTTCGGCTGGGCAGCGGTGACGTGGCAGACGAAGGAGGGTGGGGTTTCGCGGCTGGAGCGGAGAGGTTATGGCGGCCTGGGATTTCGAATGGCAAAAAGGGGGTGATGGGAGGGGGTGAAGCATGACTTAGGGACGCGCTTGTCCAAAATGTAGGGTGTGTTACAAAAGTACCCCCCACAGATTTGAACATAGCGGCCCTTTCGGCTCAGGGTTAGAAGGGGGATTTCGCGTGTCGGGATTTGGCAGCTGGAGGGAGTTTTCGCGCGCGTTGTAATTTCGGGATAGCAAGGCGCGGGTTGTGAAGGCGCCAGTTTTGGGAGCACGATATCTGAATTTTCGGGATATAACAAGACACGGGTTGAATTTTAGGGACAAGCCTAACGTGTAGTAATATTGTACTTGTACGTACCAAATCAATTCGCACTTCCCTCAACCAAAAAGAAAACGAAAAAAATAAAACTATTCACACCACACAAAGGGAGAGTCTTGCCCCGTTTTACTATACAAATGCTATTCAAAGCTACTCCCTCCTTCCATCTATATAGGGCCTAATGCGTTTTTCGATGCTAACTTTGACCAAATATTAGAGTAATGATATATGACATGCAACTTACACAAAGCACACCGTTAAATTCGTCTGTGAAAGGTTCTTTCAATGATATAATTTTCACATTGTGCATGTCATGTACTATTAATCTTGTCAATAGTCAAGGGCGGTCTTAAAAATCTCATTACGCCCTATATAGATGGAAGGAGGGAGTATGAATCCATGTTATGTCCGATTAAACTTTTTCGCTTGCTGTATAATGCATGTAACCTACTCATACCAACATTTTAGTGCATTCCAAATGTCTATACTACCGCTGACTTCGAACTAAATTTGAATTCGTTTCTCTATTTCAATAAGAATCTACAATCATGATTGTTGCCAACTTCAACCATCATAGTTTCCTTGCTATCCGCCAGATATAAATCGGATGGCCTATAATGCAGGATGGTAGGCACACCATCATCAACAACTCCGTTTTTATAAGAGTAGAGATAAAATATATTAAATGTAGTATGACATGTTCATAACCACACCATGTGTATCACTGTTATATATATTCACACATGCGTCGGTTTGAAACACTATGATAAATTCTTCAAATATCCGAATTCGCTTTTTATAATGAAGTATATATGATCTCTATTCGTCTTTTACACCCACACAACCCTCTTATCTTTGTAGCTAGCGCTAACTTTCTCTTGTGCATGCACACGCCCGCATCCCTCTCACCCTCCCTCAGCATTCTCTAGCTCCATCGCGCAAATTCGTCTTTTCACTTTAGGTCATTCACCCATGGTGTGTGTAGGCCCCCCAGCTCCTTCTTTATGGCACACATCGATCGATATGCCTCTCTAGCCAGGTGTGCCTAGCACAAACACAAGCTTCCCCTCTTCTCTTGTCACCATCCATGCCTCACTCCCACCACTCTTTTCATCGTTCTCGTACTCGCACACTCCTCCCCCCTCGATATAGTATGCCTCTCGTACCACCTCCTACATGCATCCCTCTCTCTCTATCCTTCTCCTCGTGCCTCATTTGCTTCTAACACACACATGCATGTATACCGATCGATCTCCCAACATATACCTAGATCGACTTTAACTACCCCCCCATCGATCGACGTACCTCACAAGTTATGTCTCTCCTTTCTCTAACAAAGGGCGATTGATCTTCCTATGTAGTTACGTCTGCTTACCACAGCCACATCGTCCCCCCTCATCATTCGTGCATGCCTCCTGACCCGTCTCTCACACGCACGTGCACAGACATCAAGCAGCCATCTCCTCTCTTATTGATATTGCGGGCGTGCCCTCCGTTTGTCTAGCAAGCCTATCCCACCATTTGTTAGAGGCAACTCCACTACCACCCCCTCCAACACTCTAGCTCTGTCTCTCTCCCAACCTTATTCCTCTCCTGCACATATGCATGGATGCCGATCGATCTCCCTTAATACATGAGGCAGATCGATCTCCTTAATACATGAGGTAGGCCTCTCTCCTCCTCCACACATATACTAGCCATTGTACCTCTATAGTTAATTGGGCCTCCCTCTTCCCCCACCACACACCGATAGTCGAGCGCTGCAGGTAGGTATCCATGCCACAGAGAGAAACTGCACATGTCCCATCTCACGTTCCAGTAGGCCAGCCACTCTATATCTTTCATGTGGGCACACACAAATTCGATGGCACTCTTTATCGATCGCGCGCGCACACACACACACATCATCCCTCTCTTCGATTCTATGGACACCTCAAGCCGATGATACCTCCTCTCTCTTCTCATGGATTGCCCCCTCTATATATATGTTATATCCATGACTCTATTTGACACACATTGCATATGTTACATTTTTTGATTGACCCCCTCCCCCAAACCCCCCCCCCCCAAAACTCTCAAGAACCCACACACTATATCTCTCTAGGTTTGTATCTCTCTCACACAACCCCACGTAGGTGGTGTACGTATACAAGAAGAGAATAGGTGCACTGTGCACGTACACACACTTCGTGCCCAGCCACACCCACGCGGGTACACGGTGGAGCTCATTTCTTTACGAAATGGCAGCCCACGTGCTAATTTGAACGCCTGTAGCGGTTGTTTACCTAGGGAGGTCGTGTACCACGAGTGCACGAAACAAAGTTCGACTTGACGCGTTGCCGCGTTATTTTTAAATAAAGTTATAGCGCTCAATGGCACGTACACAGAATATAAAACGATTTTTATGGAGAAAAAGGTAGTCCACTCACTATATACAATGGAGCCTGCCTGCCTGGTTTGTCGCTCTTCAGAGTATCTCACACAAGGCTGCGGTGGCCTCTCTCTTTCTCTCTCACTGTTGGTCACTGATCCGGCCGCATCCCGTCCGCCGGGGGAAAGGGAGTGCGGTGGCCTCTCTCTCTCTCTCTCAGCGTTGGTCACTGATCCGGCCGCATCCCGTCCGCCGGGGGAAAGGGAGTGCGGTGGCCTCTCTCTCTCTCACCGTTGGTCACTGATCCGGCCGCATCCCGTCCGCTGGGGGAAAGGGAGGAAGTGCATCGTTTCTCCGTTTGACGGCGCCGAGGCAGCACGTCCCGATCTGCGGTACACGCCGTTCTCTCTGACCAAGCTCCGGCGCGGCAGGGCCTACGCCACCTGCTCGCAGATTTCGCCCGCCGCCGCTCACCTAGTTACATCCCGACGACCTCCAGGTATCCCCTCCGGCCTTGCTCCGCTGCCCGTCTTCCCACGTCGCTGCATGTGGATCTTCCATAGTTCTTTGCCCAAAACGTAGCTCGTCCAGCGTACTTTCCATATTGCATTCTCGTCCTCACACCGTTTTAGACAAACACAACCGTGTTGTTATATTCCCTTAGGACAAGGAATATGCTTCTTTTTTGTCGTCGCATGTGTCATCAACTGTTATTGGCCAGTAATTGTTTCCTTTCTACTCGTTGCTATTGCGACCTTTTGGTGAACTGCACAAATCACTTTTTTCTTAAGAGTGTTTTGTGCAGTTGTACTAAAATGTCACACGGGCAACGTCTCTACATTTCAGTGCGACTGCACAAAGGGAGATTGGTTTTGCTCTATCCTCCTCATCCAACTCCGGGCCTAATCTTCTCCAACTAGTTAGTCCTAAGAGAGACTGCAAAGGTGACCGGCTTCTATTTGTGTGTTTATTGTTTCATTAGCAGTCCTCTATTATCGTAATCACACTTAATATCTTTGGTACAGGGACGCTCAGCTCTATTTTAGTGGAACTGCACAAAATGATCGGAATGTTGCATGCTCCAGACGTCTACTTTTTTTCCCAACATGCCTTGTTGATTTAGACAGAGCTGGGGGGACGTTGCTGCCAATGAAAGCATGGATCAATTTTAATTTAACACCTTCTCACAACTCTGTCTTCAGTTGTGATGTAATTATTAGCTCTGATCTGCTAATAATTGACATACATTAGCAAGGAAGATAGTTTTTTATTGTTTCCGAAAGAGCATCGATGGCAAGACACGCGAAACAAAAGCTGAAAGCTCACACCATTGTACAATTTCATGTCGCTGGAAAATTATTTGTATAGTAAGTCAATTATGTGAACAAATGATGGAAGCTTGATAGCATTGCCAGAAGCCTCTTCATCATCCGGGTCCATGTGCCATGCACAAAATTATACTCCTTCGTTCCTAAATATTTGTCTTTTTACAAATTTCAAACGGGCATATTTTAGAGTGTAGATTCACTCATTTTGCTTTGTATGTGTACTCCCTCCGTTCCTAAATATTCTATTCGTCTTTCTAGAGATTTCAACAAGTGACTACATAGGGAGCAAAATTAGTGAATCTACACTCTAAAATATGTCTACATACATCCGTATGTGCCAGTCCATTTGAAATCTCTAAAAAGACAAATATTTGAGTAGTCACTCGTTGAAATCTCTAGAAAGACAAATACTCCAGAGTATATTTAAGAACCGAGGGGGTAGTGCACAACCGCATGGGAGACTCAGCCCGGTCGTTGCGCCGCATTAATAGTGAGTAATGAGCAGTCAAATCATAAGCCCCACCTTTCCCACTGTAAGTTGCTCTGAAGAAGCAACCATCAATACGCTCTTCTTTGAATCCGCTCATACTACTCCATCCGTCACTGCTTATACAGCGCGCTTCATAAAAAAGAAAAAAAAATCTGTGGGACCAAGGCGACTAGCGATCGGCCTGAAAAATAGCATTGGTAGTTATAGCACGGCGTCTATTACTAGAGGGAATAATGCGTACACACATGCATGCAGTGCTTCCACCCCGGGTACACACATGCATGCACTTACTCCACTCCGTAGTCGTACAGTACATGGAGAGAAAATTGTGGACTTGATTGCGGTTACCATGCCCTAATTAATTGAGCATTAAACCAAACGCGTCTAAAGTCTCTCTGGTGGTGGAAATGCATTGAGAGAAATGCATCATAATGAAGCGCGCCCTGTAAACTGTGACGGAGGGAGTAGTAGTATGAAGGTGCAAAACCAAGTACGCGTATGGCCAGTCGGTCAACGCACCCCCTCTTGGCATATCACTGACATGTGGGACAGGAGTGTGAGCAAACCGATCTCAATTGACGGCAAAGAGCCAACCCGCCGTTCCTTGAGAGAGACGAGGAGCGAGAACACATAGACGGGCTCGCACGGAGGCCAAGATATATTCGAGCATGGTTGGTTGATCGATATCATTCATTACATGTTGGGCTGCCGTTTTCCGCCCTTCTCCGGAATAAACGTGTACTTTATGAGAGATAAAAAAATAAGAGTACAGACGCTCCACCATGCGGTTCTAGTAGTAGTACTACTCGTACTACTACGCTTGGCTCTTCGCCTCTTCGTGAAGTCGAACAATGATGGTACTCCGCATGTTGGGTACTACAGTGTATGCCTCTGACAATCTGACACCGAATGGACTGATGCATGTCCACCAAGGGTAGGTTGCATTAGTCAAAAGGCGTAGGGAGAGAGGTGTTTCATCAAGCCAGCTCTCGGCCACATTCAAAGTGCAGCAAGCACGGTTCGCACGAAGATGCGCCGCACAGTTCGCACGAAGATGTGCCGCAAGGTTTGCTGACCTGTTTACTTTGCGCTTGGTTGTTCGCCTATTCGGGAAGTCAAACAATAATAGCACTAGTAGTATAGTGTATGCTTCTAGCAATCTGACACCGAATTAACTATTGCACGTGCACCGCCTGAGCGAGGGAGAGCTTGCATTAGTCAAAAGTTTCTCCTTGTCCTGTGAGCCACCGCGCGCAAGCTTCTCCCGTCCTGCAATCTTCTCCTCGTTCGGCAAGTTGACGGGACACAGCAAAGTAATGCTAGTCCATACTGCCTCCTCTCCGGTTAATATTGTCTTAATTTCAAACGAGATAAATACACTGTCTGTCGCTATATATTTGTAAAAATACGGTCAGTGGACTTCATAATACGCTCATTGCGCTCAATATATATATTTTCCGGTGTTTATACGGTCACTAGCTCACCCTGACTGAGTATGTGTGTGCATGCACGTGTAGGTTGAGCACTTGAGCGTGACCGTGTGTGTTCCGTCGTGTGCTCGGACATGCATGCATTAGGGCGTCGCGCGTGTTTTTGCGTCCATGTGTACGTGTGACTGTTGCATACACGTAGGGAGAGTACGTGTAGGGGCCACTAAGGAGTAGTCAAATCACACAGTAAGTTAGTCGGAAGAAGCAACCATCATTTCACTCTTGAATGACACATACGCAATATAAAATGGTTGATATGGAGAGAAAAAGAAAACCACTACATATACACTAGCAGGAGCCTAAGCTACAAGCCTGCTTGCTTAGGTTGCTCTCTTCACAAGCATAGAACGACGGGCCTGATCCCACAGCTGGGGGAAGGGAACAATGTTCTGCGTAGACGCGATCGACATCGGCGAGGGAGAAAACCCACAGTCGGTGCATCCCAATCGGGGGTCACCGCGGTATGGGCCGATGCCGCATCCCAACCGCCCTTCTAGCTACAGCCCGACGTCCCACGTAGTCCATCTTCCTTTTGGAGCCGGCTTGCTCCACTACCGTAGCTCCATCTCCATGTCGATCTTTCTCTACTTCTACCGGCTTGTACTTGTGATGAGTTTATGTCTCATGAACTAGTGCGAGTACTATTATTCTAATCACACTTCTTCAATATCTTTGCCATCAAGGATCCTCAGGTCGATTTTAGTGGAACTGCACAAAAGCATCGTATGATCCGAGGGTGCCAGCCGTCTTTCCTTCGACAGGTTCTACCTGGCCAGGAAATTAAATCATGTTTAGTGTTTAGGGTTTAAGTTGTAGTGACCCCATCAGTAGTTTTTCTTTCGTAAACGCTCTCACAACTTTTTTCTTTAGTTGTGAAGTAAATATTGGCTATGATCTGTGAATCATTGAGATGCATCAGCATGCGTGTTAGTTTTCCTTTGTATTTGATGGAATGTTGTAACGGGGCAACCTTGGAATAGGAATGAAAATGGAGTGGAAAGTTCCCGTTTTTCCGGAGAAAAAATGGAAACGGAGAGAAACCAACGTTTCGTTTCGTTGGATCGCGCCATCGAGCAAAACCAACGTTTAAATCACGTCTGTCGTGTTCGTGTCTCACCCTCCTCCACGGCTCGACCCCACACGGTCGCTCGGCATGCCACTCACCGCAAACCGAGTATACGATAACTTTCCCGCCTGCTTGTCGATGGATCGCGCCATGGAGTACTAGCACTACTGGAAGAGATTGACGAGTTGGGGGAGGACAGCTAGCTGTAGCACGGACTCCCAAGAACTTTTTACATGCATGTTGTAGCCGGCTATTGCGACCTTTGAACGCGGAGCAGCCGCGTGCACCCGGAAGCGGCGCGGGCGACGCTCTCTCGGCCGGCGCGCCGCTTCAATGCCGGCGCCAGTGAGAGGTCGCGTCCGCTCTGGCCGGGCATGAATGCGGCACTGACCGTTTCGGGCGGGAAGCACGCGCGGGTGATGAAGAGGGTTCGGGTTGGTCAGGACCGGCCGTGGCAACGGTCCGGACGTGCGCAAACAAGAGATGTTGTACGTTAATATTGCTGCGTATATAATTAACAACATAAATAATGTGCCAGTTGGACAAATATGATTGGAGATGTAGATGGAAATGGAATTTTACGTAAACACGGATATGCATGTCTATGTCTATGTGTGTGTGCGCAACGACGCTCGCGACCTGGAAGCGGGGGCGTGTTTTTGATTGAGTTTTCTTTCTTGGTACGTTAGAAAAATTGTCCGCCAGTTTTCGTTTCTTTTTTCCGAGAATGCGCATATTCTATTTAAAACCACTGCTATGGAGAGATGTTTTTACTCCATTATAGCCTCTTGTTTGATAGAGTTTCTCGCGTCTCGCTCTCTCACCATTTCCATATCAAAACAAGATGACAGTGTCCACTCTATCTCTCTCCTCACCGGTGGTCACAGATCCGGCCGAATCCCGTCCACTGCGGGAGGTGAGGAGGTCCAGCGTTGACGTTGTCGCCGTCGGCGACGGAGGAAGCCGATGCGCACCGTCCTCTCGGAGCCGGCGCTGGCGCGGACGAAGATCCTCCGCGCCCTTGTTTGCTGCCGTCGTGTGGGCAGATCCCGCCCGCCCGCCTAAACGACATCTCGCCCACCTGAGGTATAACTTCTTGTACTGGTCCAGCTCCCCAGGTCGCTGCGTGCGGGTTTTCTTCTATGCGACTACTCCCCAGCTCCCCATGCATAGTAGCTAGGGTTCGTCGGCTGGTCCAACATCACCTACTAGTACTATTATAGAGGGAATGCCACTTGAAAAGTTGTCCTGATTTATGCCTCGGTGGAGGTATACATGTTGTTTCGACAAAAAGTACATGGTGGTTGTGCGGTCATTGTCCATATGGTGGTAGTACTATCACTGGTTAAATGAAGAAATGCTATTTTTCTCGGGTATCCTGGTTTAGTTCCCATCAAGATAATTATGATGCTTCTGTTTGTTGGTGTACTTTTCATTAATTCTTATTGACAATTGAGATGTCGTTGCTAACCCTTTTTTATATTTTTGGAAACAGCGATGCGTGTCTCCATACCCGGGCATGTCTTCCTGAATTTTAGTGGAACTGCACAAAATTGGATGGCCATTGTTGTTCCGCCTCACTGTCCTCTGCCACGTGGTTCTTCCTTCATCGAGCTTGATTACTGAGAAGAAACAGACCACAGTGAGGATTTGTCGAACTTCATAGGTGCCTCACCGAAACTTGATGCCAAATGGATGATGCATCACCACGATGACCTATCGATGCTCATGGTTGCGTCGGCTGGTGAAGCTGATCGATTTTCAATGAAAAACAACCTGTCTTCCATCAGTGCTCTTTGCTTGTTATGCACAAAGATGATATCCTTCGTCAATTCACCTTTGTTGCGTTGGAGACGCAGTCGTCTTTCACGTTGGTGCAGTTTTATCACACAATTGGCTATGAACCAAATGTTTCCTCGAAGAAGGATCGACGTTGGTACTAAGAGCATAAGTTTTGTATTGATTTCTGAGCCTTCTCACAATATTGTCTCCAGCTCCCCTGTAATTTTATTTGTCCAGCTATTAACTTTGATTTAAAAAATGGTGTGGACTAAAAACCCGGATGGACGTAGTAGCCCTCCATTTTTATTTACTCCGCATATTAGATTTGACTGAAGTCAAACTTTGTAATACTCTCAAACCTTTCCGATAATTGAAATTAAAATTCTTTATTTGTACACACTCTCACATGTTTCCGATAATTTGGCGCATGTGTGGTTGTTCACTTAGGGGAGGGTAGTGTACCACACGTGAAGGACAGGAAGTGCGACCAGGATGCGTGGGCGTGGATCATTAGTTCATCGGAAGTAGTACTAGTTTTCTTCACTGTACATTACATAAAGAATTTCGTTTCGTACTTACACAATTTAAAACGATTGTTATGGAGAGAATAAGAAAACCACTCCACTATATATTAGTCGTATACACGAGAGTACTATATGGACGCAGCTTCATTGACTTAGTGCACCTGCCTTTGGATTTATGACAGGTGGGCCCAAAATGTGGCTGGCTCACCTGTCATACAGCCAAAAGCAGGTGCAGTGAAGGCATCGGAGCACAGTCCATACTACAGTAGTATATATATAAGTGGGAGCCTCAGCGCTTGTTCGCTAGGGTTTGCACTCTCCACACGCTCGCCGCACTACATATATGTTACACGATGGAGGCTCAGCGTTCATTTGCTAGGGTTTGCTATATTCACAATCTCTCACGCTCTCTTCACCAGATCTAAACAAGATTATGTTGGCCTCTTGTCTCTCTCTCTCCCCCCTCACAGCTGGTGATGGAGGCGTCCGTATCCCGTCGCACCGGGAAGGGGAGGAGGTGCAGCGTTCACTCTATCGCCTTCGGCGAGGGAGGCAATCCACTGCCGGCTGCGCTGTTCTCTTTCACCCAGCGCCTGTGCGGGAGGGCCACCGACCCCTTCTTCCTCGCTGCCGTACGTAGTGTGGGCAGATCCGGCCTCCCGCCACACGCCTTGCCACATCCCGACGACCCTAAGGTATAAGTTTCTTTGAAACCGTCGTTGTTCTAGCTGCATGTGGATCTTTTTTGATCTGTAGTCGAATCTAGGTCTTGGTTCAAAGAGGAAAGAAGGGTGCGGTGGGCTGGAGCAAGAATCTAGGACATGGTTCAATGAGGAAAGGAGGGGCAGAAAGTAGTATAGACTGGCTATCCAGCCGCTTTGTAGGTCGAAAAGGAAAAAAGGGGGTAACCCAGTACACACATCTGTAAGGAACCGGAAAATTGAAGCAATGGCACTGTTAAAAGTAAATTACATTTTTAACGAATGTTGTTTCAAGAGAATGCCTCTGTTAATATGAATCAATTCAACCGTTTTACAAATGCTACTGTCCTACTTTGTTTTCCATGCAAGATAAGTTAGATGCTTCTTTCTGTCACCGTTTGTTTCATCCTCCTTTATCGGCAAGTAATTGTTTCCTTTTTTGCCTCTGTTAAAACAGGGCTATCGATTTAACTTGTTGCTATTGCGACATTTTGCTTCGCTACTCGAAACACTTATGTTTTAAGAGTGTTTTGTGCAGTTCAACCTGAATGTCACACCGGTGACTTTGCTTAATTTTGGTGGAACTGCACAAAAGGAGATCGAGATTTGTATTTTACCTTTGTCGGTCTCATGAAAGGTCAGTACATGCCTTCATCCACATGATTGTGCAGTGTGCTTTGAGATGTTGTGCTACTTGTATTGGTACTGTTTTAAATAAATGTTGAATTGAAGCTATTGTATTGCTGTCTTTTCCCATTAAGTAGTGAACAAAAATGGGACCAACCCAGACATGATGGTTGTTGCTTTGTTACAACAAACTCTGCATCACCCCCTTTATAAGTAGATGGAAGCACATACTGTTGTTGCGCCCACTCTCCCCTGGAACTGTTTATGCTTTTCGTTAATCTAATGCCGCTGGTAAATTTAAGCAATGCCACTCTCAGAATTAATTAAATACTGAATCTTAGTTCAAAACTGCAACACTTGTTAGGAATGGTACTATCCTGCTTTGTAGTTCTTTCTACATGTTTAACCAAGGTATTGTTAAGATAATGTCTCTGTTAAAATGAATCAGCTGCATTGTTTTAGGAATGGTACTTTTCTGCTTTGTCGTTCTTTATACATGTTGAAACAAGGCATTGTTAAGATAATGTCTCAGTCAATATGAATGAATCACACTGATGGAGAATTTCTACTCTCCTGCTTTGTTTCCCATTAAGATAAAGTAGATCAGTAGATGCTTTTCTTCTGGGAGTACAAGTCATCAACCATTATTTCTCAGTAATTGTTTCCCTTATACCTATTGTTGCTTACAGGGATATCAAAATTAAAGCTCGGTTTTATTCCGACTTCGATTTTAGTTGAACTGCACAAAAGGAGCCAATGTGTCCAAGGCAAACTGCTGCATTACTGGGTCCAGTTGGTCATTCCACTTTGCAGAAAGAAGCAGTCACTGTTTGCGCTACATTACAGAAGGAATGACCGAGAGGCTTTACAGAGTATTATTAGACACCGGTGACATGACTAGTCTGCAGAGACCATTGGCAATTTAACAACACGTGGAGTGCCCTGGGCAAAAAGTGCCCAAACAAGTACAAGAAGCTACGACAGGACTCCACGATCATAGGCATTACATATTTTGAATGGGAAAAGCTTGTCAAAGTTTAATCATTGATGTTAGCAAGAAGACGTTAGTTTAATATATTGGAAATGGAAAACCTTGTCAAAATATGCTCATTGATGTTAGCCAGAAGACATGCATTTGATATTTTTGAGTGGGACGCCCTTGCTGTGAGCAGCGTCGAGTGTTTTTTCCTATTCCTATGTTCAGTTTAGAAGTAAATAGTTACTCTGCTGAGATATTCTTGTGTTAAGAGTTTGTTCTGAATATTGTCTATGTAATGCCAGGCCTTGTGTTTGATTGCAAAGTTGAGCTTGGAATGTTGTGGCATACGGCATCACGAGCTGTTCACCGTGCCTCCTGAGAATAATGCTTCGTATTGTTTTGCATGTCGATCTAAAGCCAGTGATTTGCTTGTTAAGAAGATCATCCTCTTCTGTTGTTTCCGTGCTTAAGAAGTTCATCGTCTGATGTTTCATTCATAGCCTATACGACAAGTCGGGTAGGTTAGACGTGAAACCATATGATCTTCCAACCAACTCATGATATTAGGCCGTGATTGGATCGTCGTTTTCCAACCAAAACCACTTGTAAAACTGACGCTTGTAAATTAAAGCAGATGGTCTCGGGCGAAGGCGCTTGGTTGGTCGATTTCGACTAGTAAATATCGGAAGTACTTCACACACGATAAAAACGCTGAACGACACTCGGACGATTGCTAATCCAGCCGTTAGCTGCTATCTCAGCCTTGCCCATGGATGGCATGATACGCACGTCGTGCATGTATCGTCTGGTAATGTCGTCCATATAGCAGTGCTCGTAAAATATACACTGGTCTCTCAAATTACACACGTAACCCGCCCGTTTTACTTACAGACCTCGGGCCCTCGGTTTCATTACACCTGTATTTTACGCGTTGTTTCCGATGACGAGTAAATTACACTTGTATGATAATACAGGTTTGAAATAAACCAGAGCTCCCAAGAGCGGCCTTACCGTTTCATGTCGTCTTAGTTTCTCGAAGGTGCTCATAGGTGTCCGATGATCCTGGCTTCCTGAATGAGCAGCGGGCGCTGTAGCGGACCATCCGTAGGGCCTGCGAGGCCCTCTCCGTTGTCCTTCGATTTGTTGCGCTCGCCGTGGTGCCGAGCATTGTTAACATCCTCAACGAACATGAGGATTCAGGAGATGACTTTATTTTGGCTGGATGACACTAGGGACCCACTAGGGCCATAGCCGTACGTACGCAAGTGCCTCCTTATTATGTACAACTATATTGTTTTTGCTTTCTCCTGGTTTCCTGACATCACGGTGCCACACCATTGTCAACCTATGTAGTCAATATAAACAAGAGAATTGCACAAGGTGGGCCGACAGCTGGGACCAAGCAGCTCGAGCAGTATTTGTGTTTTTGAGGCGTGAGCACTGCAGAGTTTTTCTTGGCGATGATTTCGTTGTTGTTTAGAGGAGAGCAGGGTATTAACTGGGCGGGCTGTGGCCCGTCTAGCCCAGGCCAGATATCCAGCCCAGATACTAATTTTTTCAAGATGAAAATGGCTAGCCCAGCTATACGTCTTTTTGAGGAATACCCAGGCAAGGTCAACTTGTTATTCTCCACCCCGCTGGGCTGCAAATCTTTCCTAGGAGGGATGCATTAGGCTTAACAGGAAAATGGGCTTTAAAAAATAATAAATGGGATGTAATTATAAAAACTGGGCAGTAACTATAAAAAAATGCACCAAACACGAAATTAGTTTATAAAATATTATTTATGGATTTTGAAAATCTTAAATTTTCATTGTTGCACGTGCAATGTTTCGTTGGATTTTTACGTAATACAAATTTATATTTAATCTGACTAGAAATTTTGGGATAAAAATATTTCGGATCCCATCAAAATGTGGGAAATTTTATTGAATTCTGTCTTCAACGGTTGGTTGAAATTATTAATCGTTGTCCTAGCTAGAAAATGGGTTGTACTTTTAACAAACTGTAAATGGGCTGTTGTAAATTCCATTAGAATTCAAAAATGGGCTGTACATTCTTACAAAACGCAAATGGGCTATAAGTTCTCTGCCATACACTTGTGGGCCTACTAAGTGACGCGTCCCCTAAAAAAATAAGTTGACGCGTATGCAAGGCTTTGTCAACTTATTATAGTCAACACACGGTTCTAGCAGCAGTGGCTGTTGGATGTCTATCCAACGGATGTCGTGCTTCTTCTTCAATCTCGGATATTCTTAGCTTCGGCCGCCCAAAAAATGATTCCTCCCCCTGACATCTGGGGTGCACCGTTTCCGAGGCTGGCCTGTGGCCTACTAAGTTGGAGCGTACCAAGGGCTTTGTCAACTTAGTCAATATAAACGATTCTAGCTTCAGTGATCGTACGATGTCCATCCAACGGCCGTAGTGCTTCTTCAACCTCTGGTCTTCTTGGTCCAGCCGCCCAAAGCAGCGCCGGTCGTGCCGCCTGCTCCTGCCTCCCGTGGCCGGCTGTGCTGCTGCGGAGGCCTCACCGCCCCCATACTACTCCCACCGCTAGCCAGGCCATCCCTCCACTCACCCACACCCCCTGTTATTCTGCGGCGACGACAGCCTCACACCGCAGCCGAACCAGTGAACCCTCGTACTCCTCTCCGCGCGGGCTTCCACTGCTGTGTCTTCCCCAGCTCCGCGTCGTCCCCTTCCTAGGCCTCGCCGTCGTCCACCGCCCTGGTGCTCTCGGCGCGGCATGGTGAACATGGTCAACGACTGACTTCCATCGGAAGAGTACTGTACGTGGAGAGGCTGACAGCTGGTTCCATGGCGGCCGCAAGGAAGTGCCTTCTTATTACGCGCAAAATAATTATTCCTCCACCTGACAGCGGGGACCCACCGAATGGGCCACCAGTATTTTGAAAAAAAAATCATTTCCCCCTGACTGCTGGGACCCACTGAACGGGCCACCTTATTTCATGAAAAAAAACGTTCGCCCCGCTGTCAGCTCGGACCCACCGGAAGTGCCTCCTTATTACGCACAAAAAAATGAATACTCCCCCGGCTAGCTGGGACCCACCTTGGTGGGAGGCTGACTTGTGGGCCTACTAAGTTGACGGGGACGAAGGGCTTTGTCAACTTAGTCAATATGAACGATTCTAGCTCCAGTGACCGTACGATGTCCATCCAACAGCCGTAGTGCTTCTTCAACCTCTGGTCTTCTTGCTCCAGCCGTCCAAAGCAGCGCCGGTGGTGCCGCATGCTCCTGCCTCCCGTGGCCGGCTGTGCTGCCGCAGAGGCCTCACCGCCCCCTACTATTCCCACCGCTAGTCAGGCCCTGCGGCGACGGCAGCCTCACACCGCAGCCGAACCAGTGAACCCTCGTACTCCTCTCCGCGCGGGCTTCCACTGCCGCGTCTTCCCCGGCTCCACGTCGTCCCCTTCCTAGGCCTCGCCGTCGTCCACCGCCGTGGTGCTCTCCGCGCGGCGTGGTCAACATGGTCAAGGAATGACTTCCATCAGAAGAGTACTGCACGTGGAGAAGCTGACAGCTGGATCCACGGCCATAGCCCAGTTTTTTTGTGATTTGCCAAGTAAGTCGCTTTGTCAGGCCTGTTGGGCTGCAAATCTTTCAGGACGAGGAGAGCTTTCATTCGGCTGGCCAAGAAAATGGCCCATCAGTAATGGAAATGGGCTATACATTTTTAAAACACATTAAACCGGCAATTAGTTTCAAATATCTTTTTTTTCATTTCAAGATTTTAAATTAGATTAATTTTTATGCGTGGAGAATTTGTTGGATTTTATATTGATATACATTTATTTTTAAAATCAGTTTGAATGTGAGTCAAAATTTCGGGATTAAAAATAGTTCGGACCGCACCGAAATATGCAAAATTTCGTATAATTTTTTGACCGTGGCCACAATATGGGCTGTAATGCTAACAAAAAGAATATGGGCTCCAAAAAAAACCTTAAGAATTAGCAAATGGGCTGTAAATTATTAGAAATAATGGCAGATGGGCTGTATGTTGTTTTCCACAGATTTGAGGCTTTCCTCAAAAAGGTTGACGCACAAGCACTGCCAGTTGGATGTCCATCCAACGGCCGTCGTGCTTCTTCAATCTCTGCTCTTCCTGCTCCGGCCGCTCAAACAAGCGCTGGCGGGACTGCCTGTGTGACGCCCGGATAATCATGCTACAGTAATCCCACGTTAACGGTGCCACGTCACCCCGGTTACTGTTGCTAATCTCGCGTTGGATCAAAAACTTCTCAAATTTAAAAGTTTAAATAAATGTCAGACATCAAACTTTTCAAAAGTTAAAACAAAATTGTTCGGGAGGTGCCATATTTTGCATATGTAAATATGGTGTAATAAACACATTTTTATAAAATGCCTAAATGATTTAAAATGAAATAAAACAGGAAATAAAATAAATAAAAGAAAGAAAATACAAAAGAGAAAAACAAACTAACAAAAAAAGGGCTAACACCCCTCCCACTGGGCTCAGGCCCAGCAGGCCACCGGCCCAACCGGACCAACCGCCCCCCACTCCCCATATCCCCCACTCCCGTACCCCGTACCCCCACCGACACCCCACTCCCCCCCGAAATATCTCCCCCTCTCTCCCCCGATTGGATCGGGATTGGAGGAGGAGGCCGCCGCCCGGATCGCCCGTCGACATCCATCGCCGCCTCGCCCCCGCCACTCGACGCGCTGGCCGGTGCCGCCCCTCCTGGACTCCTCCGCGCCCCTCCTCTTCCTCGTGCGGCTCCCGCCTGAAGCCGTGGCCTGGCCTCGTCGCCGACATGATGCCGTCGCCCGTCGTCGCCACCACCACGTCGCCGGAACGCTCCCTCGCGGGATCTTCTCCTCGCCGGCGCCGCGTCCCCGTCTTCCTCCCCGAGCACCGCTGCCTAGACCCCACGGCCCCATGGTGAGGCCCCGGTGTCTCCTCCTCGTACCTGTTCCAGCCACTTCGGCCATGGTCTCGCTCACCGACGCCCGCACGCGCGCCGGCCGCCCTGGCCGCCCCCGCGCCCCCTGCCTGTGACCACGTGGCCTGCCGCCTGCAGACACCCGTCGGCCTCGTCGTGCTCCTGCTCGGCCCCTGGCAACGCCCGTGCCCGCTTCCCCTCCGTTGCTGCCCCGCCAGCCACTACCTCCCCTCACGTCGTCGTTTGCCCCGCGGCTGGCGCCCGCCACCGCAGTCGTCCCTCCGCCGCCTCCCTTGGCCTGGCCGCCGGCGCCGGCGTGCGCCGCGCGCGCCCAGCGCCCTCGGGCATGCGCCCCTCGGGTTGCGCCCGCACCCCCTGCACACGGCGCCCGTCGCCCGCTGCGCCTGCTCGGGCGCACGCCCGCACCCGAACGCCCGGCCAGCCCCTTGCGGCCTATGACAGATGGGGCCCACCCCAGAACGAAGAGGAAAAATAAGAATAAAAATAAATAAAAATAATATAATTAATTAATTAAGATAATTAATTTACTTAATTAATCATGTTAATTAATCTAATTAAGCCTAATTAATTAATCTAATCACTTAAATTAAATTAACTAATCATGTTTAGTTAACTAAGTCGATGACATGCGGGACCCACACGTCAGATTGACCCAGTCAACGCCTTGTTGGCTGCTGACGTCATGATGTCGCCTTGTTGGCTGATGATGTCAGCATACACTATTCTGGATAATGTTGAATTAAATTAATTAAATAAATTCGAAAAATGATTTAAAACTTTAGAAAATCATATAAAATAAACCGTAGCTCAGATGAAAATACTTTCTACATGAAAGTTGCTCAGAACGACAAGACGAATCCGGATACGTAGCCCATTCGTCCACCACATATCCCTAGCATAGCAAATGTGCAACAATCCCCCTCCGGTTCATCTGTCCGAAAACACGAAACACCGGGAATACTTTCCCGGATGTTACCCACCCATCGTCGGTATCACCTCCTACTGCGTTAGGGCACACCTAGCACCGCGCATTGCCTTGTCATGCACCGTCATGCTTATGTTTGCATTATATTTATTGTTTCTTCCCCCTCTTCTCTCGTTAGACACTGAGACCGACGCTGCTGCTACCCAGTACGACTACGGTGTTGACAACCCCTCCTTCTCGGCTGAGCTTCCAGGCAAGCCCCCCCTTGATCACCAGATATCGCCTATTCTTCTCTATACTGCTTGCATTAGAGTAGTGTAGCATGTTACTGATTTCGGTTAACCCTATTCTGTTGCATAGCCTGTCATTGTTGCTACAGTTCTTACCCTTACCTACTATCCTACTGCTTAGTATAGGATGCTAGTGTTCCATCAGTGGTCCTACACTCTTGTCCGTCTGCCATGCTATACTACTGGGCCGTGATCACTTCGGGAGGTGATCACGGGTATATACTATATACTTTATATACATGACACATGTGGTGACTAAAGTCGGGTCGGCTCGTTGAGTACCCGCAAGTGATTCTGATGAGGGGGCTGAAAGGACAGGTGGCTCCATCCCGGTAGAGGTGGGCCTGGGTTCCTGACGGCCCCCGACTGTTACTTTGTGGCGGAGCGACATGGTAGGTTGAGACCACCTAGGAGAGAGGTGGGCCTGGCCCTGGTCGGCGTTCGCGGATACTTAACACGCTTAACGAGATCTTGGTATTTGATCCGAGTCTGGCCATTTGGTCTATACGCACTAACCAACTACGCGGGAACAGTTATGGGCACTCAACGTCGTGGTATCAGCCGAAGCCTTCGTGACGTCAGCGACTGAGTGGCGCGTGCCGGATTGAACTGGAACGCCCGCTAGGCTAGGTCGGCTTCCGGCCGCGTTCGCAACGTGCAGGTGTGCAATGGGCGATGGGCCTAGACCCCTGCGCCATAGGATTTAGACCGGCGTGCTGACCTCTCTGTTGTGCCTAGGTGGGGCTGCGACGTGTTGATCTTCCGAGGCCGGGCATGACCCAGAAAAGTGTGACCGGCCAAATGGGATCGAGCGTGTTGGGTTATGTGGTGCACCCCTGCAGGGAAGTTTATCTATTCGAATAGCCGTGTCCCTCGGTAAAAGGACGACCCGGAGTTGTACCTTGACCTTATGACAACTAGAACCGGATACTTAATAAAACACACCCTTCCATGTGCCAGATACAACCCGGTGATCGCTCTCTAACAGGGCGACGAGGAGGGGATCGCCGGGTAGGATTATGCTATGCGATGCTACTTGGTGAACTTACCATCTACTCTCTTCTACATGCTGCAAGATGGAGTTGGCCAAAAGCGTAGTCTTCGACAGGATTAGCTATCCCCCTCTTATTCTGGCATTCTGCAGTTCAGTCAACCGATATGGCCCTTTACACATATACCCATGCATATGTAGTGTAGCTCCTTGCTTGCGAGTACTTTGGATGAGTACTCACGGTTGCTTTTCTCCCTCTTTTCCCCTTTCTATACCGGATTGTCGCAACCAGATGCTGGAGTCCAGGAGCTAGAGATCCCGAGGATGATTCTACGTGGAGTTCGGCTTCGAGGAGTAGTTAGGAGGTCCCAGGCAGGAGGCCTTGCCTTTTCGATCATTGCTACTTTTGTGCTAGCCTTCTTAAGGCAAACTTGTTTAACTTATGTCTGTACTCAGATATTGTTGCTTCCGCTGACTCGTCTATGATCGAGCACTTGTATTCGAGCCCTCGAGGCCCCTGGCTTGTATTATGATGCTTGTATGACTTATTTATGTTTTAGAGTTGTGTTGTGATATCTTCCCGTGAGTCCCTGATCTTGATCGTACACGTTTGCGTGCATGATTAGTGTACGGTCAAATCGGGGGCGTCACAAGTTGGTATCAGAGCCGACTGCCTGTAGGAATCCCCCTTTCCAACTCCTTGGCCGAAGTCGAGTCTAGTCATTGAAAAACTTTTAATAACATGACTGTGTGGCTTACGGGCCCACGTCACCATTGGGTGGTAGTAGGATCTATTCCTCAACCTATACTCTGGGACTCTGACATCTCTTCTATTCGGGTTAAATGAATTTTGCTAAATCTAACATTAGGATCTTGTTATCACTTTCACCCGGAGAGCCCCTTATTACTGATGATCGTCTGCTGCACGTGAAGACCCTGAAGATACTCTCCGCTGTTAACCCGAGAACTTGTGTTCATCGCGTTTGCAATTCCTCTTCCACCGTCAACCCTTATGGATAACTACTTGCAGTTGTTGTTCTTACATTCATCCCCAGTTGGTCTTGTTATTGCAAGATACCCCAAAATACTCGTCGTTGTTTCGATAATCCTTTGAGCTCACTGCCTTGCTGTTCTTTGTCACCTGAATACCCCTACGGATAATTCTCGCACTTATCGAGTATCCGCTCATCCCCCAGTTGTTCATGTGTTTCACAATGGTCTTCGAAATACTATTCGATCCTCCAAAAATCCTTAGTAGCTTATTGCTCTGCAATACTTGTCTGCTTGCATGATGGATGCTTTCCATATGTCTGGCAATATTCGTTAGTATCCTTAGGCGCCGTCATTTTGATCCTTTTGATTCAACATGAGTGCGAATGCACGCAATCATCTGTTGATCCTTTTAAATTATCTTTCCACCTCAGACGTCATTTTAAACATGAGCTGGTTCTCAACCAATCCAATTGTTGTCGATTGTACCCCTAAGGCTATTCAACTTATCCATCCCTAATCAGAACATTGCTTCTGATCTCTTGATTTGGAAAACATAATTCCTTTGCATTTGATTGAATTAGTCGGCTGTTTCCATAATTTGATCTCCTTGCATTGTATCTTCCTGTGATTGAGTATCGATGCTCACATCAGATCCCTTGAGGACCACCGGATCCTTTGTGGGATTTTATCCGATAGCGTCCTTCATATCCAATCACTTTGGAAGTTCTTTCTCCATTGGTAAATCTTATCCTCTGATTGACCAACCATGCTCTGCTTTCGAGCTTGTGTTATTTACTCCTGAAGTTTGTGGCATATGTTCCTAAGAGACCCTGATGGGTTGAACCTATGCCTTTTTCTAATCTGTGTGAACTCGGAAACTACTACGGGTCATACTCTACTGTTGATATGTCAGATAAAATTTCAACACAACTTCGTTGAAGGCAAGAAGTGAATGAAAGGTTATGCATTAGAGAAGTGGGAGTCGACCTTGAACTTTGTGTTCATGCCCATGGACACGATGTAAATCTTATCATGGAAGCTTCTCGTAAAATAGTTACCCCCTTTTATAAGTTCTTGTATCCGTGGTTTGATCATTTACAAATGTGTTTCTGACCATACTGTTCCCCTTGATTCAATTTCTCAGACAAGTTAAACCACTTGTCCTCTGCAGATCATTGCACCTGTCCAACCTTTACTTTAATCTATCGTCGAGTATTAACCTCTGGTATCTCGAGAACTGTGTTGCTTCCTGCAAGTCTTCATCTAGTATTGCTTCTCACCGATCTCGGATCCCCCCAGGTTCTGAGTTATTAGTCACTCGAGAACAGCGATAAGTGAATCGATTCCGCACTCCGATTCAATAACTCTAAGTAATTCTTGTTGCTATGAGTTTAATAATCCTTCAAGTCATTCCTAGCCTTATCGGCTATATCATTATCGTGCTAAATTTTAACTGTGCTACCTGGTCCTTCTTCCCGGAGCACAATTTTTGACGATGAGCTAATCTTACGTCGATCTTCCTCATCATATCATTTCGCTTTGAATAACAATACTTGATTCCGAGTTTGTGTCGTACCCATGGTTCCAATAACCTTTTGCTTTGTCATTCGTTTGGCTAGATGTCATTACCGATTGATTACATCTTCATGAAATCTCTCGACAAATGTGTCGTGATCATCATCAGCATTCTGAGCTCTTCCAGGATATCAATTGAGTTCATGATGAGAAATACCATCCTTGCCCTCGATGATTTGTGTTATCATCGACCACTTTCTTGACCTCCCTCCAACACAAACTTGTTCGTGTTTTGTGTTATACTTTGAGTCCCTTGCTATCCAGCTTCTGTTCTTCTTTACCTTGTAGTATTACCATCTTTTATGTCAAGAATGTCATGGGAATTTTCACCCCTTAAGAATTCTTGATACAAGTAATACTTATTACCACCACCGTTCTTTTCTTGGTGTCCGTGTTGTTTCTAACCGGAATGTCGACAAATGGTCTGTGATGTGTAAATTTAAAACTTCTAGTAACCTTATTGCTTTGAAGTTAATGGTCGATAGTTTCATTCTAAGTCTGTTGCTTATTGAATCATCATTCTAACATTGATCGTGTTACCTAGTCCAGATATTCGGGTGCACCTTTCTATCATTGTTTAATTGTGTATGTTTTTCCTCGAGCATACATCATTATATCGTTTGAAATGATGATTGTTATCTCCTTGTTCACATAATTGTGGAAATCCATCTTTTCGGATATCTCGTTGAAATATCGCTGAGTCTATCAGCCACCTCCTCATCCTCTCCTTGGATTAATGATGAACCCTTGTTCAGAACTCGCTTCCATAGTTCATTTCCCGAGAATCTTACAATGTCATCTCGTCAATTGGTGTTGCACCTTTTCTTCTCAGGCATCCTGACACCAATCTGATCTGAATCTTGGTCAGAAATGATGGCTGGAACATAATTCCAAGAGTTATAACATTGGTCTTTATATAACCCGGCAAGATGATGTCATGCCTAGCACACCTGGCCGGATGACCTATTGATATAGTATCCTCTTTACCAAGGTTAGCCATTCTTCCATGAGGAAATTGTAAGACTTATTCCATAAGTTGTTCCTGATGGATCCTTTGTGTATCCATAGCCTGATCTTTACCTAATGACCATGTCAATGCTATCTCGAAGCATGTCTGTGGTACTCCAATCTTCAATAAAAACATTTGAAGCACAATGCTAAATTTTCATTACCAATTATTCAAACACCGTTGTTTGGGTAATGTCATGAACTTCCTCTTCCCTAACCTAACTGGTTCTCTTCTAACCATTGTCCTTGGGAAGGATATACCCCTGAAATATGTGTTTAAACAGATTTTCATTTCCATTGTTCTGTTTAATCTAATAATCATATTTTCCTTTCCATTGGTTGGTTTAACGTTGCTTGTGATCTATATGATCTAAGCAGTAATATTCTTCTGCTTATGTAAACACCTTGGTGTGCAACTGTGTCAGCAAGACTGTGTTACTATTGTTGATGACATTTCGGTAACCACCGATGGACGAGAACTTTGCCTATTGGTCTGCCTCGTTTCAACGAGCAGGAAAATGGTTCTCTTCGTCCCTCGCCCTTGGTACCAACGATGCTGCCAACATAACTGACCGGTTATTCTCTGACATGCCTTGCTTACACGATCATGCAAGACGTCACCCCTCTTCCTACTTTTAACCCACATGGTGGGTCCATAACCCACAGTTCCACAGGATCGAAAACCTGACTCTCCTGTACACCACTGGTTCCCAAGGTTGTTCCTCGCGCGTGACGTCGTATATAATTCACGACCACCTTCCGAGGGATCATCAATTCTGGTATCAAACACAATACTTATCCCCGTTGCTTTGAACCCCTTTACTGCCCTGTTTCAGGCATCGAACGATTGCCTATCCGGTCAAAACCTCTCGTGATACCTTCTTACTTTGCTCTCAATGTGTTTCATTTGTTCAACTCGAGAGATACTCATGTGTTCATTCTTGGGATACCCCAGAGGATTTTCCCTTATAACATCCTATCATTGTAAAGCTACCCCTTACCTATTCGTAAGTACGATGGAGTTTCAAAAGGTAGGATGACGGCTTCATCATGATGACCTGGAGCAGGGAAATGAAGACATCAAAGTAATGGATCGACCTCTTCGAGAAGAGCAACCAAGACCAAGAAGAATCGTTAGAATTTCGTAACCTATTCTTCCCCCTTGCCCCCCTCTTAAATGTCGGGACGAGATTTCTTGTAGTGGAGGAGAATTGTGATGCCCGGATAATCATGCTACAGTAATCCCACGTTAACGGTGCCACGTCACCCCGGTTACTATTGCTAATCTCGCGTTGGATCAAAAACTTCTCAAATTCAAAAGTTTAAATAAATGTCAGACGTCAAACTTTTCAAAAGTTAAAACAAAATTGTTCGGGAGGTGCCATATTTTGCATATGTAAATATGGTGTAATAAACACATTTTTATAAAATGCATAAATGATTTAAAATGAAATAAAACAGAAAATAAAATAAATAAAAGAAAGAAAATACAAAAGAGAAAAAAAACTAACAAAAAAAAAGGGCTAACACCCCTCCCACTGGGCTCAGGCCCAGCAGGCCACCGGCCCAACCGGACCAACCGCCCCCCACTCCCCATATCCCCCACTCCCGTACCCTGTACCCCCCACCGACACCCCACTCCCCCCCGAAATATCTCCCCCCTCTCTCCCCCGATTGGATCGGGATCGGAGGAGGAGGCCGCCGCCCGGATCGCGCGTCGACGTCCATCGCCGCCTCGCCCCCGCCACTCGACGCGCTCGCCGGTGCCGCCCCTCCCGGACTCCTCTGCGCCCCTCCTCTTCCTCGTGCGGCTCCCGCCTGAAGCCGTGGCCTCGCCTCGTCGCCGACACGATGCCGTCGCCCGTCATCGCCACCACCACGTCGCCGGAACGCTCCCTCGTGAGATCTCCTCCTCGCCGGCGTCGCATCCCCGTCTTCCTCCCCGAGCACCGCTGCCTAGACCCCACGGCCCCATGGTGAGGCCCCGGCGTCTCCTCCTCCTCCCTGCTCCGGCCACTTCGGCCATGGCCTCGCTCACCGACGCCCGCACGCGCGCCGGCCGCCCTGGCCGCGCCCGCGCCCCTGCCTGTGCCCACGTGGCCTGCCGCCTGCAGACACCCGTCGACCTCGCCGTGCTCCCGCTCGGCCCCTGGCGACGCCCGCGCCCGCTTCCCCTCCGCTGCTGCCCCGCCGGCCACTACGTCCCCTCGCGCCGTCGTTAGCCCCGCGGCTGGCGCCCGCCACCGCAGTCGTCCCTCCGCCGCCTCCCTTGGCCTGGCCGCCGGCGCCGCCGTGCGCCGCGCGCGCCCAGCGCCCTCGGGCATGCGCCCCTCGGGTTGCGCCCGCACCCCCTGCACACGGCACCCGTCGCCCGCTGCGCCCGCTCGGGCGCACGCCCACACCCGAACGCCCGGACAGCCCCTTGCGGCCTATGACATATGGGGCCCATCCCCAGAACGAAAAGGAAAAAAAGAAGAAGAATAAAAATAAATAAAAATAATATAATATAATTAATTAAGATAATTAATTTACTTAATTAATCATGTTAATTAATCTAATTAAGCCTAATTAATTAATCTAATCACTTAAGTTAAATTAACTAATCATGTTTAGTTAACTAAGTCGATGACATGCGGGACCCACACGTCAGATCGACCCAGTCAACGCCTTGTTGGCTGCTGACGTCATGATGACGTCAGCATACACTATTCTGGATAATGTTGAATTAAATTAATTAAATAAATTCGAAAATGACTTAAAACTTTAGAAAATCAAAAATAAACCGTAGCTCAGATGAAAATACTTTCTACATGAAAGTTGCTCAAAACGACAAGACGAATCCGGATACGCAGCCCGTTCGTCCACCACATATACCTAGCATAGCAAATGTGCAATAATCCCCCTCTGGTTCATCTGTCCGAAAACGGGAAACACCGGGAATACTTTCCCGGATGTTACCCCCCCTTCGTCGGCATCACCTCCTACCGTGTTAGGGCACACCTAGCACCGGGCATTGTCTTGTCATGCACTGTCATGCTTATGTTTGCATTACATTTATTGTTTCTTCCCCCTCTTCTCTCGGTAGACACCGAGACCGACGCCGCTGCTACCCAGTACGACTACGGTGTTGACAACCCCTCCTTCTCGGCTGAGCTTCCAGGCAAGCCCCCCGCCTTGATCACCAGATATTGCCTATTCTTCTCTATACTGCTTGCATTAGAGTAGTGTAGCATGTTACTGATTTCGGTTAATCCTATTCTGTTGCATAGCCTGTCATTGTTGCTACAGTTGTTACCCTTACCTGCTATCCTACTGCTTAGTATAGGATGCTAGTGTTCCATCAGTGGCCCTACACTCTTGTCCGTCTGCCATGCTATACTACTGGGCCGTGATCACTTCGGGAGGTGATCACGTGTATATACTATATACTTTATATACATGACACATGTGGTGACTAAAGTCGGGTCGGCTCGTTGAGTACCCGCAAGTGATTCTGATGAGGGGGCTGAAAGGACAGGTAGCTCCATCCCGGTAGAGGTGGGCCTGGGTTCCTGACGGCCCCCGACTGTTACTTTGTGGCGGAGCGACAGGGCAGGTTGAGACCACCGAGGAGAGAGGTGGGCCTGGCCCTGGTCGGCGTTCGCGGATACTTAACACACTTAACGAGATCTTGGTATTTGATCCGAGTCTGGCCATTTGGTCTATACGCACTAACCAACTACGCGGGAACAGTTATGGGCACTCGACGTCGTGGTATCAGCCGAAGCCTTCGTGACGTCAGGGACTGAGTGGCGCGCGCCGGATTGGACTGGAACGCCTGCTAGGCTAGGTCTGCTTCCGGCCGTGTTCGCAACGTGCAGGTGTGCAATGGGCGATGGGCCCAGACCCCTGCGCCATAGGATTTAGACCGGCGTGCCGACCTCTCTGTTGTGCCTAGGTGGGGCTGTGACATGTTGATCTTCCGAGGCCTGGCATGACCCAGAAAAGTGTGTCCGGCCAAATGGGATCGAGCGTGTTGGGTTATGTGGTGCACCCCTGCAGGGAAGTTTATCTATTCGAATAGCCGTGTCCCTCGGTAAAAGGACGACCCGGAGTTGTACCTTGACCTTATGACAACTAGAACCAGATACTTAATAAAACACACCCTTCCAAGTGCCAGATACAACCCGGTGATCGCTCTCTAACAGGGCGACGAGGAGGGGATCACCGGGTAGGATTATGCTATGCGATGCTACTTGGTGAACTTACCATCTACTCTCTTCTACATGCTGCAAGATGGATGTGGCCAGAAGCGTAGTCTTCGACAGGATTAGCTACCCCCCTCTTATTCTGGCATTCTGCAGTTCAGTCCACTGATATGGCCCTTTACACATATACCCATGCATATGTAGTGTAGCTCCTTGCTTGCGAGTACTTTGGATGAGTACTCACGGTTGCTTTTCTCCCTCTTTTCCCCTTTCTATACCGGATTTTCGCAGCCAGATGCTGGAGTCCAGGAGCTAGAGATCCCGAGGATGATTCTACGTGGAGTTCGGCTTCGAGGAGTAGTTAGGAGGTCCCAGGCAGGAGGCCTTGCCTTTTCGATCGTTGCTACTTTTGTGCTAGCCTTCTTAAGGCAAACTTGTTTAACTTATGTCTGTACTCAGATATTGTTGCTTCCGCTGACTCGTCTATGATCAAGCACTTGTATTCGAGCCCTCGAGGCCCCTGGCTTGTATTATGATGCTTGTATGACTTATTTATGTTTTAGAGTTGTGTTGTGATATCTTCCCGTGAGTCCCTGATCTTGATCGTACACGTTTGCGTGCATGATTAGTGTACGGTCAAATCGGGGGCGTCATAGCCTGCTCCCTCCTCCCCGCGGCCGGCTGTGCTGCCGCGCAGGCCTCACCGCCCCACCGTACTCCCATCGCTGGCCTAGCCATCCCTCTACTCACCCACACCTGTTGTTATTCTCCGGCGACGGCAGACGAACCAATAAACCCTCGTACAGTCGTACTCCCCTCCGCGTGGGAAACAACTGCCGAGTCTTCCCTGCCTCCGTGTCGTCCCCTTCCTAGGCCTCGCCGTCGTCCACCGCCGTGGTGCAGTCGGCGCGGCGTGGTCAATGTGGTCAACGACCGACTTCCATCGGAAGAGTACTGTGCATGGAGACGCTGACAGCTGGGTCCACGGCCGCAGCAAGGAAGTGCCTCCTTATTACGCGCAAAATAATTATTCCTCCACCTGACAGCCGGGACCCACCGGACGGGCCACCGTATTTCGCGAAAAAAACGTTTCCCCCTGACTGCTGGGACCCACCAGCTACACCTTCGCACGCAAGGAAGTGCGTCCGAAAAAAAAGCAAATCGATTCACCCCCCTGACTGCTGGGACCCACCAGCTACATCTTCACACGCAAGGAAGTGCCTGATAGTTGGGACCCACCTGGTTGAAGCGTACGTAGCGTTGTCATTCTGCTCGCGAACGTGTACGTACATATATACTGGTGGATGTAGAGGCGTGCACGTGTCGTAGTAGAGGCGCGCACGTAGCATGTACATGTACGTACAGCGGCCAGGGTGCAAGAAAGAAAATACGGCCACGTATGTGTACATACGGGCGGGGTCTCGAACGCCTACTCGCGCATACGTACGGCGAGGGCTCGTTGACATGGCTGGGTCGGAACGGAGAAACAGCGTCATCGTCGTGTTCATGGGGAGGCAACGGAATGTGTCGTGTTCATGGGAGGCCACGGAATGCGTCGTGTTCATCGGGAGGCAACGGAACGCGTGGGCGCCAACCGACTGGGTCGGAACGGAATGCGTGGTCGTGTTCATCGGGAGGGCTTGGACGGAACAGGCGATGGAAACGAGGCCTGGCATACCACAGAACGGAGGAAACGGCCTTGTGTTCGACCGGCCACGTTCGAAACGGGATCCTGTTCATCGGGAGGGGTCTCGCGTACCGCAAAACGGACGAAACGGACCTCCTACGATCGAAACGGGGGTCCTGTTGATCGGGAGGGGTGTGGCGTACCGCAAAACGGACGAAACGGACCTCCTACGGTCGAAACGGGGGTCCTGTTGATCGGGAGGGGTGTGGCGTACCGCAAAACGGGCGAAACGGACCTCCTACGGTCGAAACGGGGGTCCTGTTCATCGGGAGGGGTGTGGCGTACCGCAAAACGGGACTCCACGGGATACTGTTCATCTCCACCGTCGACCTCCTCCAGCCTCCACGGGCTACCGTCGACCTCCTCCAGCCTCCACGGGCTCCTGTTCATCCAGCCTCCACCGCGCGCTACTCCACCGGCTACTGTTCAACCACCCCTCCACGGGCACCCCTCCACCGTCTACTATTCATCCAGCCCTCCACACCACGGGGTCCTGTTCAAGCACCCCTCCACGGGCACCCCTCCACCGTCTACTGTTCATCCAGCCCTCCACACCACGGGGTCCTGTTCAAGCACCCCTCCACGGGCACCCCTCCACCGTCTACTGTTCATCCAGCCCTCCACACCACGGGGTCCTGTTCAACCACCCCTCCACGGGCACCCCTCCACCGTCTACTGTTCATCCAGCCCTCCACCCCACCACGGGGTCCTATTCATCCAGAGGCAACGCCACCGCTCACTGTTCATCCAAACCCCCCCCCCCGCAACGCTCACTGTTCATCCCAGAGGCAGCATCGATCGGCTTCAGTTAGCAGCAGTAGCGAAGGATTGCTCGATCGGGTTCAGTTAACAGCCATCGATCGATCGCTCGGGTTCAGTAACGCGTAGCCTGCAGTGCAATCGCTCGGGTTCAGTTAGAGCCCAACGCCTCGCTCGGGTTCAGTTAGAGCCAACTCCTCGCACACACGTGCGTACGTGTATGAGAGAAACGCGCATCGCTCGACCCCCGACCTCCCACCGTAACCGGGAACTCCCCGAAATTTTCCTCGCCCTCGCTTCAACCATGGTTTTTTCCGTCATGGATGGCCCAAAGAATGTCATGCGGCTGCGTTTCCGGCCCGCCCAGGACGAAAAGCCCATTTTCTGTCATGATTTTTTGTCATAGAAGTAGGAGCCCACCACAGCTATGATGATACCGGGTTTTGTCACAATTATCGTCATAGAAGTGTCATATGTATGATAGAAAAAAAAATTGTTCGGCCCAAAATGTCACGGATATGTCTTTTTTTTGTAGTGCCACCTACTCTTGTTATGAGGTCAAGATATTCCATTCCAACCATATGAATCTTGATCTCAAGCCTTCTCAAGTTGCTTTCCACTCAAATCATCTTTCCACCAAATCCAAATCTGTGAGAGAGAGTTGAGTGTTGGGGAGACTATCATTTGAAGCACAAGAGCAAGGAGTTCATCATCAACACACCATCTATTACCTTTTGGAGAGTGGTGTCTCCTAGATTGGTTAGGTGTCACTTCGGAGCCTCCGTCAAGATTGTGGAGTTGAACCAAGGAGTTTGTACGGGCAAGGAGATCGCGTACTTCGTGAAGATCTACACTAGTGAGGCAAGTCCTTCGTGGGCGATGGCCATGGTGGGATAGACAAGGTTGCTTCTTCGTGGACCCTTCGTGGGTGGAGCCCTCCGTGGACTCGCGCAACCGTTACCCTTCGTGGGTTGAAGTCTCCATCAACGTGGATGTACGATAGCACCACCTATCGGAACCACGCCAAAAATCTCCGTGTCAACATTGCATTTGCTCCCTCCAAACTCCTCCCTTTACCTTCATGTGCAATGTTTTACATTCCGCTGCTTTACTCTTAGACTTGCATGTGTAGGTTGTTTGCTTGACTTGTGCTAAGTTGCTAAAATCTGCAAAGACATAAAATTGGGAAAAGGCTAGATTTTTATTTGGTCAAGTAGTCTAATCACCCCCCCTCTAGACATACTTTCGATCCTACAAGTGGTATCAGAGCTTTGGTCTCCATTTGCCTTGATTTCCATAGCTTTTGGTGATCATAGCCTTGGTTTCACAACCTAGGAGAGTATGGCGGCTAGCGAGGGAAATTACCACCATAGAGGTCCTTACTTTGATGGTACTAATTTTGCTAGTTGGAAGCATAAGATTAAAAATGCATATTCTCGGACATAACCCCGCCGTTTGGGCTATTGTGTGTATTGGCTTGCAAGGTGAATTCTTTGATGGGAGAGAACCGAACCGTGAAGCTACCGCGGAAGAGTTGAAGATGCTGCAATACAATGCTCAAGCTTGTGATATTCTCTTCAACGGATTGTGCCCCAAAGAATTTAACAAAATCAGCCGTCTTGAGAATGCAAAGGAAATTTGGCACACTTTGATTGATATGCACGAAGGTACCGACTCCGTCAAGGAATCCAAATTGGATGTGCTTCAAAGTCAACTTGACAAGTTCAAAATGAAGGATGGTGAAGGTGTCCCTGAAATGTACTCTAGGCTTGCTCTCATCACAAATGAGATTGCCGGCTTAGGAAGTGAAGAGATGACCGATAGATTCATCATCAAGAAGATCCTAAGAGCCTTGGATGAAAAATATGATACCGTGTGCACATTAATCCAAATGATGCCCAATTAGAAAGATCTCAAGCCAACGGAAGTCATTGGAAGAATTGTTGCTCATGAGATGTCACTCAAGGATAAGGATGAGCTTCACAACAAGTCAAGTGGTGCTTACAAAGCCTCATGTGATGCTCCCACATCATCAAGTGAGAAAAAAACCTTTAATGAAGAATTGAGCCTAATGGTGAAGAACTTTAACAAGTTCTACAAGAGTAGAAGCAAGGAAGTTCCAAGTCAAGGTCCTACAATAACAAAAGATCTTCAAGCCGTGAACGAAATTGCTACAATTGTGGAAGACCCGGACACTACTCCAATGAGTGTACGGCTCCCTACAAAAGAAGAGAAGATTCTCCTAAAAGAAGAAGTAGAAGAGAAGAATCACCACCAAGAGAGAGAAGGAGTAGAGATGATCGTTACGAATGTAGAACCTCTGGGAGAAGCAAGGATACGCAAAGGAAGGACAAATCATCAAGGAGCTACACAAAGCAAATACATCAAGCTCATGTTGGTGAATGGGTATCCGGCTACGACTCCGACCATCACTCCAAAAGAAGTTATCACTCTGACTCCGAATATACTCAAGATGAAGGTGTTGCCAGTCTAGCACTTGTGTCAACCAACTCCTACGACATATTTGACTCACCAAATGAAGGAATTGGAAGATGCTTCATGGCTAAAGGCCCAAAGGTATCACACCCCGAGTATGTTGATTTCAATAGTGATGAAGATGATTTGCTAGGAGATGATGATTTACTTGTTGACAACTCTAGTTATGAAAACTATGATGAACTTGCTATTAATCATGCTAATCAAGATAAAATTAATGATGATGATAAGAAGAAGATTGAGCGTCTAACTAAAGAACTAAACACTGTTAAGTTAGCCCATAAACTACCTTGGAAGATCATCGAGAACTTTTAAAGACTCATGAGAAGCTACGCTTTGAAAAGCTCAACCTTGAGCAAGAGCATGAGTTCTTAAAAGCAATCAATGATGATCTTCGCAAGAAAAGTTCTTCTTACATTGCCAAGTGTTTAATCTTGTCTACTTACATGCCTCAAGTAAGATCTAGCAACAAGAGTAAGGAAGATTCTTCATCTAGTAGTAACAATAATCATGTTAAATCCAATGTTGTTGCTTCTAGTAGTTCTCTTGATTCCACTAATGATTCTCTTAGCCAAGTCACACTTGAGCAAGAAAATAGCTTATTGAAGGGAATTATAGAAAAAGGTGTTTACAAGAGCCTTGCCGGAAGTAAGCAATTTGAGGAAATTGTACGCAAGCAAGGAAGACACCGGAAAAATCAATGTGTTGGTTTTCAACGAAAGTTCAATGCCAATGGAGTTGAGTGGGAAGAAGATCAATACCCCAAGACGAAGTTTGTTCCTCAACAAGAGAAGTATGATCCTACTTCTTTCCAAGGAACACAAGCTCAAGATGATCTTCCACCACAAGACCACAAGCAAAAAGGCAAGGACAAGCTTCAAGAGGAGATTGATGCATTTGAAGAATCTCCCAAGGCCTTGGTCAAGTGGGTTCCCAAGACTACATCAAGTATGACTACAACTCCAAGGATTCCCATCAAGATGGTGTGGATCCCGAAGAAGAAGAACTAGAGAGTTCTTGAGGGTGACTCCGCCAACATACATCACTCATATCTTTTGGCAAGGACGTGTGCAAACAACTTCCATATCTTGCACAAGTTCAAGGAGTCACAAACCCTCTTGTTGGTAAGACAAAGGACAAGGTAACCTAATGCTTTCATGGACATCATCTATGTGTACATCACTCTATGTCTATGGATATCCTTGTTTGTTCCTTGTGGGACTAACCCGTGTAGGTATTGAAAGTGCAACTCACTCCAATGGATTGCTCCAAACGATCTACATCAACATTGAGCATCCACATCTTCAACACCTACATGAAGTCATCACGACAAAAACCCAAGGTTAGTTCATCCCTCTTAGGGGGGATATCACATCTAGGGGAGCTTTACTCTAATCAATTGGGCTAAAGCAACTCTAATGATGTGAACACAACAATGCTTTATGTAAAAGTGGTAACCCCACTTGTGCTTAAACGATGAGTATGACCTATGATCAAATGTTCTTATCTGACTCCTAAGTCAATATACTCATATATAGATGACCTAGTCATCGCCAATTGCTTGATAGATGCTAGAGTTTGTGCATGCTTTGTCACATATTTCATTTGCCATTTTATTGTGTGATCATGTTGGATGCATATTTTACTCATTCGAGGACATCCATTTGTTGCTTTGATTGTTTGGCTCTATTTCTTTTGCCAAATGGATGGACAAGAATTCCTAAGAACTCCCTCTAGCTATCTATGATTTTCTCGTCTCAAACTCTATTCATGCTACATCACAAAGTTTCATCAATTCAGATTCGAACCACTCTGTGTGAGGAGCACTCAGAGTCCCCGATTCGTCATAGACTTAAAATTCCAAAACCTATTTGTGCATTTCGGTATGGCCGAGTCATCCACTTCGGTCACACCGAGTTCACTAAGTTGATCTAGGTTTTCAATATCGGTGCAACCGATTTGAACCTTTTGGTCACACCGAGTTGCAGTAACCGCTTGCCATTCTACATCTCGGTGCCACCGAGTTGTTCCACTCGGTCACACCGACAGGGTCGGGATATATAAACCCACTGGTAAGATTTTGGAAATATCTTCAAACTCCTCAGCCCACGTGTGTGTCCTGCTCTGCCTCCTCGGGTCTCCAGATCGTCTCCTCGCCGCCAGCGACGTCCTGCCGCTGGTTTCCTTCATCGTCAATGGAAATTTACTCCATTGTTGCCGCTGTAGCGAACCTCCGCCGAACTAGGGTATGGGTTTGACTCTATGTGCTAATTCCGTAACTCCGATTCATAGCACATTGCTTTGCCATGATCTGTACCACGTATGCAAATGTTCTATCCACAGAAAACATCCTTTAGGTTAGATTTGATTTGAAAATTTAGGGTTAGGTCTCCGCCGAACTCATCTCGGACCGACCGAGTTGGAGAAATCGGTCTCACCGATTTGGCTTAGGCCATTGCACATGTGTTTTCTGTCTGACCGAAAACTGCACATCGGTGTGACCGAGTTCAATTCTCTGTGAAACCCTAGCACTCTCGATGCCACCAAACTGTGACTCGGTCTGACCGAGTTCACTAGTTTAGGCTCCAAAAATTGCTTGGGTATCATCGAGTTTATCAAATCGGTAGCTCCGAAATGCTTTCTGTGGAGAACTAAAACTAAGTTTTTGAGTCATCTGTTTTGCAAAACCTCTGCACTTTGTGATGCTCATCACTCTACCTCATCTACATCTATTCACAGGGTCTGCTGTCAGTGAGATTGCCAAGATGTCTGACCAGAGTGACAGTCAGAACAGATCTAAGGAACAAGTACAATTGAGTGAGGGTTCAGATCCCTCAAGCAGCTATGATCAGGGCAGCATGAGCACACCTAGTAACTTGCCCAAGGCAGTCACTAGAGCAAGGAAGAAGAGAACCTCAGACTCTGAGGATGAGGACTATGTGGCTGTGAATGAATCCACCTCAAGGAAGAAAGTCTTGAATAAGGTGTATGGCACAACTGCTGCAACAAAGCCAGGCTTGAACAAGAAGGCACCTGCCAGAAGAATCCCAATGTCAAAGCCAAGGAAGGCTGCAACAGGAGAGACAATGAAATTCACCATAGAATCTGATGATGGTGAAGCAGCAGGAGATGACAAGAAAAAGAAGAGGGCAAGAACCACAACTGCAAAAGTTCTTGGAAAATCAACTATGGTAAGAGAGTCAGAAGAGGAAGAGGATGCTGCACCAGCACCCAAAGCTCAGAAGCTTATGGGAGATGCTATCAAGTCAGGGGCTGCTCCATCAAAGCCCAAGACTGCTCCCAAAGCTCAAGCTCAGAAGCCCCCAAAGCCCAAGAGGAACACCAGGAGCATTCCTGCAGAAGAGAAGAACAAGGCCCTGGTGCGTCAAGCTGAAGAAGAGGATGATGAGTCTCTTTTTTTGAGAAAGCTGAAACCCAAGATTCCAGACCACAGTGATGCTCATCTAGTGGCTGAGGACATGCATATCAGAAAGGATGCTGGACTGAGATTGTGGAGATAGTCTGATCCTTATGCTGTAAGGAGGAGGACTGCATTTGACTACAGGTTTCATACAAAAGAACAGCACGACTTCTATGAGACAATTTTGCTTGACAAGAAGCCAATTGTATGTGACATGAGATAGGTTGACTGGGAGTACATCAAGGAGAAGGAAGATCACTTCCCAGGAGTATATGACAGCTTCAAGGCATGTGGAGTTGACAAATTTGTTAGGCAGAAGCTCACAAAGTGGAATGATGAGCTGATCATGCAGTTTTACTCCACTGCTCACTTTTACCCAGATGGGAAGATCATATGGATGTCTGAAGGTACAAGGTACCAATCTACTGTTGAAGAATGGGCTGAATTGATCAATGCTCCAGAAGAACATGAGGATGACTTAGATGTGTCTGCAAAGAAGAAAAAAGACCACAACACCATGGCAAACATGTACAAAGAGATCCCTGATAAAGCTTTGGAGACACACAAGCTTGGATCTATACATTATCTGTTGTCTGGTCTGCCTACCAACAACACCATCCTAAGGCACACTTTGCTACCCAAGTCAGGAGATCACAAGATGAACAGAGGACATTCTATCAACCTGCTACAGCTTTTTGATGTCCCTCAGAAGTTCAAGGTCATGAGTCTGATTGTAGAGACAATTAAGAGGACAGCTGCTGACCAAAAGAGAAGTTGTGGATATGCTCCACATATTCAGGAGCTCATCAACGCTAAGATGGGCATAGGAACATACTTGTTGGACAAGGAGCATCTACCTCTATATCCTGAATTTGAAGACAACAAAGTTGTGATGAATGAGGATGAACCTTCATCAGCTCAAGCACAAGAGAAGAGAGCTAAAGCTAAGGCAGAGAAAGCTGCCAAGATGCCAAGTGTTGAGGAAGCATCTCAAGTTTTCCTGAAGAGCAAGCAAGATCAGCTGGCATATCTAATCCAATCTACTTTGAGGATTGAGAAGGGCTTGGCCACCCTGACTCAAAACCAGGAGAGTCTGGAGAGGATCATAGAGACAAAATTTTATGATCTTGATCTGAAGGTAACTGAGATCCAAAGAGCAGTTGAGCAGCTCCAGGAGGAAGCAGAAGAGAGGAAAGGGAAGGCAACTACTGATGCTTTTCAGCGAGTGCCTAGAGGTCAGAGGTCTGCTGCAGTGCCAGTATCCGATACTAGAGCTACAGCGTCAGCACCAGCAGCTACAGCTTCAGTGCCACCTCCAGCAGCCACTCCACCAGCTCCAACTACATCAACGGATGCCTTCGTCCTTGGAGTTCTCTCTACACCACCTCCCGAAGACCAAGCCTGAGAGACGCATAGCACTATGCATTTTCAAACTTTTTGGTAACTTGTTGCCAAAGGGGGAGAAATGTATAGATCATAGGCTTCGAGAGAGAGTGTTTTGCCTTTTATCTCTCTTGCTTCTGGTTGAACTTTTTGTGTGCTTGGTTGATACTTGTTTGATCATGTGTTTGATCATATGCTACTTTAATGCTTGCTTGGATGATATTATCTCTTATATCTCTTATATGATCAGTCACTCTGCTTGGTGATGAGTGCATGCTTTTAATTTTCTATCATTTTGAGCGCTCCACCAAGATGTATGTGACATGAAAGAGTGACCCATGATCTTAATCGATTGTGCATTTGCATTCAAACGCAAATCTTAAATAATGCACAAATTTAGGGGGAGCTCTTGCTTATCACATACTTCTCAAAGCGACGATGTATTCCAATCTTATTATCATGTGTCGAAGCTTTGATCTATATGTTGTCATCAATTACCAAAAAGGGGTAGATGGAAAGTGCAACTACCCCTGGGTGGTTTTGGTAATTATTAAAAACATATAGCTCATTGAGCTAATGCTATTTCAAGATAAATATTTCAGGAAAGCTCAATGATTGGCATGGCATGGATTAGGAATGTGGACCCCTCAAAATGCTAAGGACAAAAGATTGGCTCAAGCTCTAAAGCTCAAGACTCTACATTTTACTTTTAGTGATCCAAGATCACATTGAGACCATAGGAAAAGCCAACACTATTAAAAGGGGGTGAGGTGTTGCTTAATGGCTTGCTTGCTCAAAATGCTTAGTGATATGCTCCAAAACCCTCAACCACTTTCTCATATCCACATTTTTCCCAAACCAAAAGTCAAACTCGGCCCCACAGAAACTTTCTATCCGGCGCCACCGAGTTCAGTTGACATAGCCACTGCCACAAAACCCTAGTCACTTTGGTCTTACCGATAGGGATCTCGGTCTCACCGACATGGGATTGCAAACTCACTGTTTCCCTTCATAACGTTTTGGTCCAACTGAGATGAGCGATCGGTCCCACCGAGTTCGCAATGAAAACTCTCTGTTTCCCTTTCGTAACGTTTCGGTCTCACCGAGATGAGCGAATCGGTCCCACCGAGTTTGCCTGACCAACTCTCTATTAGCTTGTTACCAAAATCGGTCTCACTGAGTTTGTGTAATCGGTCTCACCGAGATTACGTTATGCCCTAACCCTAATGAAATCGGTCTCACCGAGTTGACATGTCGGTCCCACCGAAAATCCTAACGCTCACATTTTGAACTAAATCGGTCTGACCGAGTTTCATTATTCGGTCCCACCGAGTTTGGTGATTTGTGTGTAATGGTTAGATTTTGTGTGGAGGCTATATATACTCCTCCACCCACTCTTCATTTGTGGAGAGAGCCATCAGAACATGCCGACACACTACAAAAAAAGGACACTTCTGTGATGATACGTGTTTGTCACAGTAGGTCACGTTTTCTGTTATGCATGTACATCCATGAAAAATTTATGACAGAATCAAGATAGTCATACCTGTGCTGTCATAGAAGTGTTCCATGACATTACCAAAATTATCATCACGGAAGTGTCCACTTCCATGACGATAAATCGCGCGTCACAGAAGTGCTTTCGTCAAGGGTGACCGACACGTGGCATCCACTGTAACGGAACGCCGTTAAGCTATCGGGTCCGGTTTTGGATATGATAACCCGTTAACAGCCCCGACCAATGGGGATTTTCCACGTGTAAAATCACCATTGGCTGGAGGGAACACGTGTCGGCTCGCCGTTGGGACAGATGTCATCCACTCATTGGACCCAAAGCGCCTATGATACGTCGACACATGGCGCGGCCCAATAGAGGCCCATTCCCGTGAAAAGGCCGGCCCGTTTGACTTGGTCAAAATGTGGCGGGCCGGCCCAAGGCAAGCCTGTTAACGGCCTGTTCGCATATAGCCCATTTACAGCCCGCTAACCCAGGGCCCGTTTACGGCTATCCGAATTAGGCCCAGTAGCGTCATCTGGGCCGTCCAATATAATTCTAGCCCGTTTTAACTTCCGGTCCATGTATGGCCCATGACGTCTTTCGGCCCATATGAGGCCCTTAGTAACCCTGGGCTCATTAATGGCCCATGGTAAAACTGGCCCGTAATGAACAGTGTATCACTTTATACCCATTAACGGCCCATTATACCGTTGGGCCATTTCCAACCCATGTTATTTTCGGCTTTCGGCCTTCTCAGGGCCCATTTATTCTTGTGCTCATTTCAAGCATTCGTTTACTTACGGCCCATTAGAGGCCTTTTCTGCTTGTGGGCCAAATTCAGCCCGTGGATACAGTCGGCCCGTTTGTGGACCGTTAATCTGTTGGGCCATTTTCATAGCATCATCAAATACGGTCGATTAACGGCCCGTTATGGTCAGCCCATAAGACGTACGATTTCCACTCTAGCCCATTTATGGCCCCTTATATGGCCCGTACAAGGCCCATAGAAGAGACGACCCGTAGAAGGCCCACAGAAGGCCCATTGATCCGACGGCCCATAGAAGGCCCATGGATCCGCTGGCCCATGGAAGGCCCATGGATTCAACAGCCGATAGAAGGCCCACGGATCCGACAGCCCATAGAAGGCCCACGAATCCGACGGCCACAGAAGGCCAGGGATCGACCGTCCCGTAGATGGCCCATGGAACGTACGGCCTGTGGAGGGCCATGGTCACTACAACGTTTGGGCAAGTTTGCCCCGTTTGAACGATATAGCATATTCAAAGAATTATCCTACTCTATACTATCACCTCTAAAAAACATACACTGTACAATAAAGAGACTAAGGCATAGAAACGTAGAATAATCCTACACTATACAATAAAGAAATTACAGCCGATTATACCCACTGGGCATTATGGTTCGGCACCAGTGATAATAAAGCATACACAAACAGCAAATTACATACACTGGGCAAATACAACTCATACATCATGGACGCGCATCAACATAACTTACCATTTGAACTATAATCTCTTCAGAAAATAGGATTGGCCAGATTTAGATAGCACAAATTTCAGTCTGCAAAATCTCCAATTCCGTCGTTGTTACCTCAGTGTCTTGTTTCATTTTTTTGACTCCTGCATTTAATACCTGCATGTCCAGTCTCAACTTGTTGATTGTATGTTCAGAATCATGTACACGTTGTCTTGCCACCTCTAGTTGATGCTCGAGAACATCAGCACATTCCAATTCCAATCCATAATCATTCGATAACGACCATGCCGCACTGCTCGCAGAACTTTGTGTTGATGTCACTTCATGAAATGTTTCTGTAAGTAGACAAGACTAGGGCAAAAATATAGTTACAACAGTGAAGCGAGCAAGACAGACTATTTTGTACATGGCAAAACAGGACTAACAATAATGTTACACGTCATGAAGCATAAGCAGGTGATATTTTAAAAATTATAAAAAAGGTAACGCCCGCGTCATGAACCTCACTAAAAATTGAAGGGAAGGGGAATAGTGAAATGACTATGTTGTCTGCCTATATTACACTCAAAATGCAACTGGTGACGCCCGCGTCACACCTCACCCTCAAGTAAAAACAAACACGCAAGCGTTCATTGCCCTGCCCGCTTGCATCTCCTCTCCTCTCCCCTTTCCCTCTACCTCGCTCCCCTGCCTGCAGCACTAGGGTTCCTCCAGCAAGCCGTCGCCACTGGTCCCATCTGGCCTGGTCCTCGATGATGCTTTGTCCAGCTAGTGTCAGGACCGGATTTTTGGGATATTAATTTCCCAGAAAATGGCCATTGTGCTCACCAGCCCCAGGATTACTGTTAGCTGATGAGGTACCAACTTGATACAAGAATTCCAAGCAAAGTACAAAATATGTAGTACAAGACCATTGTGGCCTAGGAGTACAACACTTGGTTTCTAGTGGTTGATGGCGGAAGCGTTTTGTGGTACATCTGCGTCTATGGGACTCCATTTCCCACAAGAACAGCTGACCAGGATAACTCCTATCTTCGCGAGGCTGCTATCACTTTTACATGGGTTCCGGGACTGTCGTCGTAACGCTCTCCTCCACGCCAGGAATTCTAGCCAAGACAATAGCCAGGGACAATCCAGTGAGTACGTTTGAATGTACTCGCAACATCAAGAACACGGGTATAATATAACAAGGGGTAATCATGCTCCGACGTATTTTATGATGATAACGTCTGTCACAAAATAAACGAAATCCGTGATGCACGCATGCAAGTAAGATATGAACATTGCAATACGGGAGTAGAAATAGAATGCACTGATCGAGTGTCTGAAATGACTCCTCGAAAGGGTGCAAATGAATTAACACTGCCGCAGTCGGGCGTCCGAGCGACACCACATAAAGGGCTTATAAAGAATAATTAAATAACAAGCATGCCGCAGTCGGGCGTCTGAGCGACACCACATAAAGGGCTTATAAAGAATAATTAAATAACAAGCATGCCACAGTCGGGCGTCTGAGCGACACCACATAAAGGGCTTATAAAGAATAATTAAATAACAAGCATGCCGCAGTCGGGCGTCTGAGCGACACCACATAAAGGGCTTATAAAGAATAATCACAATGAATATCCAGGAGGTAGAACCGTCCCAGGGATACTCAATAATTCAAATAATGTAAATGGTTAGTCCATAATAATAATAAACATAATCCTCATATGTCATAGGTCATAATCAAAGTTCTAGTCTAGCCGTTTCTCCATCCGAAGACCGTTACCATGATCCAGTTTAGCCGTTTCTCCATCCGAAAACCGTCACTAGACCCATCTCAGACTGTACTCCTTACCCATGGACATGGCTATCCGAATAGATATAACCTCTGCAGAGGGTGTACTCTTTACCCACGAGTAACGGATTCATTTAGTCCATCGAGACTGATTCCGCCTACGGCCTTTTAATTGAAAACACGCCTGACCTGCACACACCAGCTTAACTTACCGGTGTCTGGAATCACCCACAACACCGGTCAAGCCAAACTCTAAGTGGGGAGGCTACAACCTCGACGTAGCATGGGATCAAATTTATATCGCGCGCTCTAAGGGGTGCCCCCCTCTCGGTCCCAACCGGAAACACCCATGCCCCTGGACTAGGTGGCATGCCTACCGGATGCATCCGGTATCTTCCACCATGGCCTCTCTGTATGGTGTGTGCCTTGGTAAGGGGTTGACAACTTACTGAACCGTACCCTACCTGCGGCACGGACAAGTGGTAGTACAAAACAAGTAGGGGAAGTTACTAATCAAGACTCGACCTACGGCCGACTCAGGAGGTCCAAGGGTTCTCCGAGTGATTAGCACAACCAATATATTTCCATTGACAGACAGAATAACCGCTCATCAAACCTCATCATGCCATACCGGACACACTCGTCCCGACGAGGAACTAGGGACAAGCTCGTGTCTACCCAAGACCACGACTTTCCCGACTTCCTGCCGGTATGCATGGAAAGCTCACGAGGATGATTACTATCACCAGCATACCCATTTCTAACAGTGAAGCATCTCCAAAATGTACTCAGGTGAGTGACTTTATCGTCACATAAAAATAACGTATGCTCCAAGCCAAGGTGGTGTTGTAACCGTATCAAAACACCACACAAAAATATTATGCTAGAGTTCAGAATGCTTGCATTCAAGAGTATGCAAAGGGTGCACTTTTTGAAAGCTTTCTTCTCTCTCCATTTCCTATTTTGAAAAAAATATTCAAATAACAAATATTTCAAAACCAGTACAAAAAGTTGTCCCAAATATTTTTTAAATCAATCTTAAAATAAACTAGATGAAATTTGAGAGAGGTAGGAAAAAGAATCAACTCATTTGGAGTTTTATTTTTAAAGATATAGCTAGTCAAAGTTCTGTTTTAAAATAAAACAGAAAAAGAAAACGTTTCGATACAGAATACGCTTTCGAAGCATAGGAAACGTACTCAGGCGTTTACGTGACCACTTAAGCCAGCATGGGTGGCGCGTGGGTCACTGACAGTGGGTCCAGGGGGGCCCACTGGTCAGGTTTGACTATTCCCCCCTCTCCCTCCTCTTCCTCTGCCCAAATGGGGCGGGACTCCGGCGATTGCCGTTGACGAACGGCGGCTCCTCGAGGGCACCTGAGGGTAGGGATGGACCCGCCAGACCGGGGCGGTCCTCCCGGTGGTCGCTGGGTCGTCGGGGGTGGAAGGAGTCGCCGGCGGCGAGCTCCGCGGCGGAGGAGGCTTAGGGCATGATTGGGGGTTTGGGCTGTGGTGGCTCTCGATCGAAGCTAAGAGGATGGGCGACTCCGTGAGGTCGAGGGGAGTCGAGTGGTGGTGCTAGCTGAGCTGGGGAGGCTCGGTTGGCGGCTCACGGGACCGGAGGGCGGCGGCGGCCGAACCTGCCGGAGATGGGGGAGGGGGCCTCTTCCGGTCAATCCACGGCTAGGGGAGCTCTAGGGGGGCTGAGGTCGCCTGAGCGCTCGGAGGGGCTCGGGGCCTCCTTATATAGGCGCTCGAGGTCGGTCCCGCGGCGGCCGTGGATAAGAACGCCGGCGACCGCTGTGCTGTAGCTGCAGGGCGACGTGGCGGCGACGAGCGCGTGCCGACGGGTTCCAGGATAAGCTCGAGCTACTCCGGGGGGCAGCTGGCGCGCTGGTGTGGCTTGGGCGGCGCCGTCCGTGGCAGGAGTTCACTACCGATGCCGGCGTGCCGCCAACGGCTCTGACGGCGGCGCTGTAGGGCGCCAGTGGGTGGCTTGGAGGGTTCTGGCGAGTGGGCGAGGGTAGTGTGTGGCTCTGCGGGCGAGCAAGGGCCAGGGGCGGGACGCGACGAGGGCGGTAGTGCGACACGGCGGCTCGGTGCACGCGCGTGCAAAACGTGCGCTCTGGGCGCGCCCAGAGCACGCACGGGACGTGTTTGACGAAATGCCAGGGCAGCCTAGAGTGCGAGAGGGAGACTGGCAATTAACAGGACTAGGTTTGGAGTAGCTAGGATCTTAGTGGACAAGGTTGCTGGGTCAGTGGATCAAGTCCACAGTGCAAACTAAAACTCATGTCAAAACTGACTGTGCACACCAAGTGTTCGACAGAATGCTAAGTGCATCTAGGCAACTCTTGGAGCGGCCAAAACTCCAGATCAGGGTCTCCCTGGATGTAGGTGATGATGGCAAGATCATTTGGGCAAAACCAAAAACTTGCTAGTGCAAGTTTTGCAAAACTACAGTTTTGGACAGAAAGAAAAAGGTCTCATTGCATGCACTTAAAATCCTCCAATGGGTCCACTCTCCTGGACTTAAGGGTTTTGCAGGGAGGGCTACAAGCAGGAAAAAGTTCAGGGGCACTAGAGTAAAATAAAAAAGGGTTGCAATACAAATCACCAAACTGGACCAAAATGAAAAAAGAGGTTGATTCACTCAAATTTTTCAAAGAACAACACTGGGTTTTTGCATGAAGTTGAATTATATGCATCTACTGACATCTCCAAACACTTGGAAGAATTTTTAAAGGAATATTTAAATAGGTTGTAGTGCAAAAATGCCTACTGGACCAGATTTGAAAAGTTGATGTAGAGCTCAAAATCTCCAATAACCAAAAGATATTTTTGCATAAAAGTGATGTGGAAACATCACATGACATCTCCAAATTTTGGTGGAAATTTTAAAGGCATTTGCCAAATGGTTGCAGTGCAAAACAGGCTCCAAATTTATGAAAGATCATTTTTAAAAGAGTAAAGCTCAAGCAAAAGCAAACCTTGCAATTAAATCCACTGATACAGAATTGTTTTATAGAGAGAGCATACAAGTCCAACAATACTTTTGGAGAGTTTCCACTTGAGGTAAAAATCCACAATATCAAAAGGTTAAATCTAGACAAATGGAAAAGTTTAATTTCCTGGCAAAATTTTAATTTATAAAACAAGGTCAAAATTTTGGGGTGTCACAGCTAGGCTACATGGCCAGCAGGTAGGGGAAAATCTCCCTGGCTACTCCTCCCTCTAGTAACGCCCCTCATTCTCATGGCCTCCAGCAGCTGCTCCACTATGGTTTGTCCAACACACTACCCCGGCAGGCGCTGCACAACTACGGCTGATGCCACACTGCGGTAGAAGGCACCTTATTCCCCCTCCCCACCTCCCAGGCCGTGGCCTTGAGGTGCTGTTGAAGGATGAGCTCATCCAACAAGGTGAGGATCTCCTCTGATTTTTAGCCAAATTTTCATTCTGATCCACTATACGATGAATTTCTATGAGCTGCTTCTGCTGCTGCTATATGATGCATTGCTATGAGCTGCTCCTGCTGCTGCTATATGATGAATTGCTATGAGCTGCTGCTGCTATATGATGAATTGCTATGAGCTGCTGCTCCTGCTGCTATATGATGAATTGCTATGAGCTGCTGCTGCTGCTGCTATATGATGAGTTGCTATAAGCTATTCCTGCTAGTGCTGTATGATGAATTGCTATGAGCTGCTCCTGCTGATGCTATATGATGAATTGCTATGAGCTGCTCCTGCTGCTGCTATATGATGAATTGCTATGAGCTGCTCCTGCTGCTGCAATATGATGAATTGCTATGAGCTGCTCCTGCTGCTGCTATATGATGAATTGCTATGAGCTGCTGCTGGTATATGATGAATTGCACAATGCTGCTGCTGTATGATGAGTTGCTATGAGCTGCTGCTGCTATATGATGCTTTCAGGTGGTGGTGCTATATGATAATAACCAGCCACTTGGACCATCGAATTTCAATAAATAATTGTTCTTCATTTAAATGTGGGTCATGCGTTCTTCGTTTAAATTAGGCAATGGGATCTCTATGGAAAACATTGACCAAAGTAGATTGTGCCAAGTAGATGGTATCTTTGTATTTGCATTTTGAGCAAATAGTGATGGTCTGTTTTCCTATCATATCAATTACTGCACTGGATTCAATTTGTGATGTTTGCAAGTCAAATTAATTTTCATATGGGCAACAAAATGAAAAAATATAATGCAATCTAGACTTTTCACTTATCATACCAAAGATAAGCTGAAAACACAATGAAAAGAACTGGTTGGCTTATTACATGGAGCTTATATTCACAGATGCTTATTTTCTTAGGATAACTCATAATAACTATCCCTAAGAAACTTGGCCAATAGTACTGACATACAAATAACATGTCACGATGATTGCAATGGAGGAGTGACATACGATAGCACACTGTATAAGCTCACCGCTAGCTCTCCTTTTTGCGATGTTCCATGAAATTGCCACATACATCTTGTACTTTTTCATTGTTTAACCCAATCTGCAAGTTGGCACGGCTAATTTCAGACATCTCTACATGATAATACATTGCATATCCCTTGCGCATATTTAAACCACCAATTAATGATTGTGTGCGTAGCATAAACTAGCCATGACTCTGTGTGCTGGACTAGCAGGCACTCTAAGGGAGCCTAATGTAGTGTACTGGAATTCCTACATGCCACCTACGATTTTGTGTAATGTACTACCTCTGTTCCTAAATATATGTCTATGTAGAGATTCCAGTATAGACCACATACAGATGTATATAGATGCATTTTCGAGTGTAGATTCACTCATTTTGCTCCGTATGTAGCCTATAGTGGAATCTCTAGAAAGACTTATATTTAGGAACGAAGGTACGAGGTAGTATCATGTATGACATCTACATATCTAATTTAGTAGCCAGAAGTAGAAATCATTGTCTGCACAAAGGGATTACTGGTCAAAAATCGTAGCAAAGCACGCTGGTAGGCACAGAACAATACAAGAGAGAGAGACACGCTTACAAGAACATAGCAATGCCTCGGTCCAGGATCTTGGTTGGCCAAGCTGTTAGATCTAGAAGAAACATCATCCTTGTAGTTTTTGCCAGCTGCATAACACGTAACAGCGACCTGTTAGTATATTTGAAGTACATCGGGCAGGTGATGCTAGACGGGTTTAAAGGTGACAAGTACCTAGGCCGTGGCGGTGCTTGGCATCTTGCCAGACGGTGGGAATCAGGTTAGAAACGTCAAGGGTGATGACGCTGCGCTGGCTGTCGGGATCCAGTAAGGAGATCTAGAACCGTCGAGTAGGGTGTTTGTGGAGCGGCTCCGGTAGGGTGGACTACGGTGTGGGCGAAGCGGATCTGTGGCCGTGGACGAGGGCGTAGGTGGAGCTACTCCGGTGGTTGGGTTAAGGATGGTGTCGACGATGCGGATCTGCGGCCGTGGACGGGGCGTCAGAAGCTGCTCCGGTAGGTTGGATGAGGGTGCGAGGAAGCGGATCAGAGGCCGTGGACTTGTGAGTTGGTAAAGCGGCCCCGGTAGGGTTGAAAATGGTATAGGCGAAGCTACTCCAGTGGGGTTGACGATGTTGTCGGCGAAGCGGCTCCGGTAGGGTAGAGGAAGGTGTCGGTGAAGAGGATCAGAGGCCGTCGACGGGGGCGTCGGTGGGGCGGCTCCGTAGGGGGGGGTGTGGACGAAGCGTTTCTGGTGGGGAGTACGAATGAGCCGCTGCAGATGCGCTGCGGTTGATGAGAGTACCGGCGAAGCAGATCCGGCGCCGTGGACAAGGCCGGCACTGAATGGGCAGTGGTACAATGGTGGATGAGCAGTCTACTTGTTTCTAGGGGAGGTGGGAGGGGTAGATGCGGCCGCAGAAGCAGATCCAGCGAGGTGGATGCCGCTGGCAGTGAATGGGCTCCGGAACCATATGAATACATACAATGGGATTCCAACAGAGCACCTTTTGTTTTGAGATTTCGCTCTCTCTCTCCCCCACACATTGTTTCTCGCTTCATTTTTTCTGGCACTTGCATGCACACAATTTTGTTTATCTTCGTGATGCTTTAAGTATGCCTTGCACAAATGCTATCTACCTATCCCTTAGTATAGCTAGATATGTGTCACACAAACTCCTTCTCCCTACTTGCAAGATGCCCATGTGTTGCACCGAACATCAAGATGCATTTGTATGAGTAGTTTATCTTGTGGGAGAAAAGGATGAACGAGGCAATGCCTTATTTGCAAATGCGGAGAGGGGTGTGGGTATCTTTTTGCAAAATTGCCACATTTTCCTTCCTATCCGTCGGGTATAAATCGGATGGCCTATATTGCAGGATGGCAGGAACACCATCATCACCAACTTTGTTTTTATAAGAGTAGGGATATGTAAGTGTCACTGCCCCCCCCCCCCCCCCCGACACACACACCCACACCCACACAACCACACACACACACACTTCCCAACACCGAAGGAGTAGGGTGACACCTCGATCTTGATACTAATCTATCGACTGGCTTCTCTCTCAAAGACACACACACGCACACAAACTACCCGACACCGAAGGAGTAGGGCGGCACCTCGATCTTGATAGTAATCTATCTACTCCTCTTTAAAACACACACACACATACACACACACTCGCTAGTTGTGCCTCTGTGCCTACCGTGCACACTCTCGATACGTCTTTCTCTCCCTCCCCCTCCCCTCCCCACCCCAACAATGACAGAAGAAGGGTGACAACTCAATCTGATCGTAATCTATCAATTGGTTTCTCTCTCGAACATTGTGTCTCTGTGCCTCGCTCAGTAGCCCCCTCGATATGTAGACTTCTTGCGCGCGCACAGCTGTAGTGATGATGACACTGAACCCAGTGTGCCTCATTTTTACGGGCCTCATGTGATAGTTTTCACCCTGCTTTCTGTTAATTAACAAGGCAACCTTTTCTTTGTTACTACTAGTGAATCCGAAATCATTCGGGGCAGACATAAAATATATCACTTCAACCCAATTATCGCAGTAACTATTTTAAAAGAAACTAGCTAGATGCCCGTGCGTTGCACGGAACATCAAGATGCATTTGTATGAGTAGTTTATCTTGTGAGAGAAAAGGATGAACGAGGGAAGGCCGTATTTGCGAACGTGGAGAGGGGTGTGGGTATATTTTTGCAAAATTGCCATAGTTTTCTTCCTATCCGTTAGATATAAATCCGACGGCCTATATTGCAGGATGGCACGCACACCATCATCACCAACTCTGTTTTCTACTCCCTCCGTTCCTAAATATTTGTCTTTTTACAGATTCCAACAAGTGACTACATATGGAGCAAAATAAGTGAATCTACACTCTAAAATATGTCTACATACACATCCGTATGTGCTAGTCCATTTGAAATTTGAAAAAGACAAATATTTCGGAACGGATGGAGTATAAGAGTAGACATGGAGATATATCAGTAGCATGGTCTACAACAAAATTGTGCTGGACTGGTTAGCGCCGGATGCTCGCAACGCGATGACATGAGTTCGAATTGTGTCTTTAACTTTAGATTTTTATATTATATATTACTTATTTAATATATATTCTTCTTTCGCTACTGTACTGACAGTGGAACCCACAGAGTACTTAGAATACAAGATTAAGGATGGACTTGTTTCTTTTTAACTTTCTGTACGAAGCTGTAGCCACCCTGCAAGTCACGTGTACACTGTACATGCAATTAACTTTTTATAGAGGAACAATCATACACGCAATTAACTCAAATTGATTGGATGTCACTCTATTATTTCCAGCATAAGAGCATCTCCAACGGCAGCCGACAAATTTCCTCCCGTTTCCTTCCGCGGAGGACGACATCAAACGCCAGCGGCATACATTTTCACAACTCTAACCAACCAGATGAAATTCGTGCAAACATAGACTGGTTTCATATAAGCATGAAGGATTTCGTATAAAAAAGCCGGATCTTCATATAAACATGGTGGATTTCATTACATTTACATGAACTAAGCGGTGCCAATCCGACTATCTTGGTATAATTAATACTCCCTCCGTCCGGAAATACTTGTCCTAGAAATGGATGTATCTAGACTTATTTTAGTTATAGATACATACAATTTATCCATTCTTAGAACAAAACTTTCCCGCGAGCTGGAGAGGGAGTACATAATCTAAATGGATGCCCGCGGATCCCTTTGTCTTCCTCATGTCCGGCAGACACATTGCGGGGTCGACGAAGGTCCTCGGAAGAGACGAAGAAGCAAAGAAACCACCTGAATGCGCAGTCGTCGCCTCGGCGGTGGCCTTCATGGGACCCAAGTGGCGGTGGCCTCTCGTGTTCTACTTCTCCTCGATGATGGCGGCGGACACGGAGAAGCTGGCCACCGACTCGTCGCTGTCCACGCACCCGGCTTCTGTCTCTGCCTGCATGGCGCTGCCGCAGGCACGGGAGGCGCGCCCACAGACACGGGAGGCGCGGTACGGTGCGGCAGCGACGACGCCCGTACCGGTGTGCTCGCCGCCGTGCTGGCGTGGAGCAACTCGCCACTCCTCATCGAGCTGAACTGGAGTGGCGAGTTGCTGAACCACGCGCCTGCTTGGGGCGGCAACTGGCTCCGTCGGGCCAAGCGAGGTTGGTGAAGCACCGAGCGACCTCGCCCATATCCGGAGGGCTCGGCGGGCCACCCAGCCGGGTAATATGCCAGAGAACGGCTCCTCGGAAGCCATCGGAAGAGTGGAGAAAATGGCGAAGGCGGAGATGGGGGAGCGGCGGAGGGGTGCGATTCTTGCCCGCTGTCTGTCTGGCCTCGTGTAAATAGAGGGCGGACGGTAGGATCTTGGCCGGCGTCTGGCCTCATTTAAACTGAGGGCGGACGGGAGGAGCTCGGCCGGCGTTGCGTTTAATTCCGGCCCGCTCATGAACGGACGTGTGGCCGGAGTAGGTTTCTCGGTTTGCATGCGGGTTTAACGGAGGGGTTTGGTGGAGGCGAGGAGGCGTGTTCAGCCGGGCATGCAGCGGGCGGCGCAGTACTTCGATTTGACATCGGGCGGCGCAGTTGCCAATACGGCTTTAATGGAGACGAGCAAGGGAGTAGCGGTTCCCGAAATGTTGAACGGCCAATGCATCCTCCTTCAATTAATGCATGAGGGAAGTAATGGGAGGAGGACCGGGAAAAGAGGCTGCACAATGTGAATGCAACGCAGTTTGCCCTCAAATAAAGCCGCCTCTCCATTCCAATGCATCTCCACATCGTAGTACGCACCTAAGCATTTGCCTAAGCACCAACACTAAGCGCAAAAGAGCTCACTCCAGACCCATGGCGGCAACGCACGCGAGCGGCCAGCGGCTGTGCCAGATGGTCCACGACGTCGGCCTGCGACATGGCGCCGAGGATCATCCCTAGACGGTGTTGGAGACCGGCTGGTGGATGGCCGCCGTCGACGCCAACTACGACTCTCAGTTGGACCAGATGATCATTGCCACTACCAACAAGTTCACTGTCCTCAAGAAGCTCGCGGACGACATCGCCGTACTCCTCCAGCCCGCGCGCCCGGGCTCCTCATTGCCTGCCACCCTAATCGGCCTCCATGGCCGGAACCTCTTTCAAGCACTGGTGGCCCTGCGACTGCCCGCCGACGCCACAAAGAATGTCCACCTGGAGGTCGCGCTCGCCGCGAGGCGCCTCGCCCGGCAAGAATTCGTCGACCTACACATCCACGTGTACGAGCAAATCGTGTACATAGGTATCTACAAGTCCAGTGAGGACGCTACGACATTGGCCTTCCTCAACCGGCTGGAAGCCTTGGATGCCTTTGTTGAGAAGCACCTCGAACTAGCCACAAAACCGCCGCTCCTTAGCCGCCGGTCGGTAGCCCGGCGCACTAAGTTGAGCAGGAGGAGGTCGTCCGTTGATGGATGCATCTTTCTTCTTGCCTTCTGTAACCACCACTGCGATCGCATCATCATCTTGGCCTTAATTCTTATTGTGGTGTTGCATTCTCGTTCCAGTCAATACCGACATGTGCGATCCCTTTGCTTAACTATATGCATCACTGTAACTAGTACTCCATCCGTCAATTTATAAGTTGTGCTTACCTTTTCCATCAAATTCGTGCAACGCGCGGGCATCTTGCTAGAAACACTAGAACATGTCTGTCGGATGTGGGGTTCTGGCAAACCCTTAAGGGTCGAACACTGGGGTGCGCGCGAAGTCTTTCCCTCCTACCGATCTACGCCCTAGCTCGCTAAGATCTCGCGGACGAACTCGACGAACTCACAACACAAAGAGACACGAGATTTATACTGGTTCGGGCCACCTCTGTGGTGTAATACCCTACTCCAGTGTGGCGGTGGTGGATTGCCTCTTTGGCTGATGATGAACAGTACAGTGGGAAGAACAGCCTCCTGAGGTTGAGGTGTTCTTGTGCTTGGTGACTTAGCGGGTGAGAGCTGGGTGAACTGCTCCATGCCCCTACGGTGGTGGCTAGCTCTACTTATATAGGCCCTGGTCCTCTTCCCAAATATCAAGCGGGAAGGGAGCCAACAACGGCGGGCAAATTTGAAGGGGGACAGCTGGTACAAGCTATCCTGACAAAAGTGGTCTTCGCCTGTAGAAGGCACTGGTGGTGATGCCGTCTTGGGCTCCACGATGACCTCCGTCTTGCCGTCCTTCTGGTCTTGGTCTCGTTGCACCGATATAGCAACCTTTGCCTGATGCCTCGGTACTCCTCGCCTGCGCTGGCCTCCTTAGCACCAAAGAGGAAACAAGGACGCTGCGCGCGCTGGCGCCCGCCTGGTGTCGATCGTCATGGCTCACGTCACCGACCCTCGTGAGGTTTGCCCCGCCTTGATATCTCCGCTCTTGGTGAGCCTGCCTGACTAGGCCACTCCTGAGGAGGTCTTGCGTCGTCCGCCTCGCGAGGCTCGGCCCCTCGCGAGGGTCTTGGATGCCTTGTTGATGAAGATGGGCCGTACGACCTGCTGGCTTAGCCACGCCATGGGCCGCAGGCAGGCAAGTCTGGGGACCCCCGTTCCCAGAACGCCGACTGTAGCCCCCGGGCCCAAGGTGCGCTCGGGCTTGGCTTCGCGGCGAAGCCAAGGGTCAAGTTCGGAGCACCGCGGGCCCCAAAAGCCTGCGGCCTCGGTTGACGCGTGCCGGTTGACTGGACGTGGGCGTCTCCACTTCCCCATGCTGCCTCGGCAACCGCTTGATTTGACAAGTCCCTGCTACATGCAAGGAAAACCATCATTACATGCGATGGTGGGAGGCGCCGGTTGGCCTTCTTCCGTTATAAATGGGGAGGGGCGGAGCCCCCGTCGCCCATCTCTTTGTCGCTTGCTTGCTTCTTCCTCCTCGCTCCACTGCTAACAACAATGGCGCCTATCAGAAGGTTTTCTGCCGGAGAGAAGGGAAAGGCTCCCCGGGATGACCCAGGGCCACTTCCGCCGAAGAAGAGGTCGGTCCACCGTCGTGATGAAGCGGCGATGCAGGTGGTGACGAGGCCTTGGTGCGAGCGGCCTCCTCTGGGGTACCCGCTACCCTTGTACGCCCGAGTCGAGGGCTCAGGAGGACGGAGCGACGAGCAGCGTTGCCCACGCCGCGTCTGGGTCGCCGCTCCACAGCGACGTGTGTCGTCGCCCCCGGAATCCACGCCACGGACTCCTCGCACGAGCTGGTGCTGTGGGCGTCGATGCCTCCAAGCTCCTGGATCCGCTTCCCTTGGTTCTTCTCCGACGTGATGCCGCCGAGGGGGCCTCTCGAGCTCTGGTTGCAGCACGCTGACTGCAGCGCCCAGGCGACCGCAGCAGAGATCGAAGCGGTCCCCTCCGGCAAGATCTTCATGACTCACGGCTGGGGTGAGATCGCGCGGGTCTGCCATGCGAGGGGTGCCCTCACATTCAACTTTGAGTACAACGGCTTCTCCATGCTCTTCTTCAAGGTCTTCGATGCTGAGGGTTGCCGCCTGGGGTGCTGCTCCGGAGAGGAGCGTGAGGCTGACGCGCGTCCCGCTCGCGGCCACTCCAGCAGCAGTAGCCCTTGGGAGTCCAGCAGCTCTCCTGAGCTCTATGAGACTCCGGAGACGAGCGATGATAGCTACGTGCCCCTAAGCTCTCGCCGCACTCGGAGCAGAGCCGCAGCGCCCGGCCGTCACCGCCGCAGATCTGGATGGGGTTGGCGCCGGCCTCCCGTGGCCCACTGTTGATGATGGTGTCTGCCACGGGAGGGTGTAGATAGGATCCCCCTTAGTTTTAGCTTTTGTTCCCTGCGAAGAATCATGAAGTGCCCCGTGGGGGCATGTAAGGGTCTGTAATGTCTTTTGTGCTTATCTTCCCTGTTATGAGAATTTGGTGAACGCATGTCCCGTTGAGGCTCGGTCCCCCTTTCTTTCCTCGCGATAGCTTGTTGCTCTAGGCTGACAGGTCCCGGTCCCCAGGCAGGCTACAGCCATCGCTGGTATGCCAGGTCGCGTGCCGTGGTCAAGGCCAGGAGGTGTGCGGCCCGAGGTCCAGTAAGAGCCCCTGAGGCGCGATGCTCAGGAGGTCCCCCTTAGCGCTCAAGCAGCCATGGTAAGGCGAGAAAGGGAGTTTACGTGGCCGCAACGGGGTTGCGGCAAGGCGTGAGTGACCATTAGGCCCAAACATTTAGCCGATCCGAGGGCGGGACTTATCTTGTTGACTTCGTGGCGATTCCTAACGTTGCGCTAGGGCTGCGCGCCTACTTGTGCGGCATAGCTAGGCCAGCCCATATGAGTTTCCCTCCCCCCATGCTCGACTTAGTTCTCTACGTCCTCAGGTCCCGGCCCTCGAGCGAGCTCAGCCGCCGCTGGTTTGCCAGGTCGCGATGCCGTGGTCAAGGCCAGGGGGTGAGGGCTGGAGAGCCAGTAAGAGCTCCTGAGTCGCGATGCTCAGGAGCCCCCCTTTTAACGCGCAAGCGAATTACACGGGAGAGAAGGAGACTTGCGGTGCCGTCTGCTATCCTCCCCACGGGGTCCCTGTGAACAGGCACAAGAAGAAACACGATTTGCCACTACAGCTGTCAGCCTGCCGCTGGTTGCTCTGGATGAAGTGAAGGCACTGAGGGCCTGGTGAGGTGACGTGCGCGCAGCGTGCTGCGAGCCAGAGCTCGGTCGCTCAGATTTGTCGACGTGGTAGGGACGGACCCATGCACCAGTGCCGTGCCTGTGAGAAGGCCCCGTGGGAGGTGATGATCGAGCAGGCGGTAGCCGTACGCAGGTTAAGCATGGAAAGCATATCAGCATGGGTAAATGCAGGAAGATACATGCCACTCGGTCCGGCCCGAGCGGCTTGGGGATGATGCAGCCCGAGGGGCGCCCCCAGCAAGGTAAGCTAAAGACATAAGCAAAGGGATACATGCCACAGGGACAGACCCATGTGGCCTAGGAATGATGTAGCCCGAGGGGCCCTCCCAGCTAAACGAGCTTGGAAGATGTCACCTGGTTCTGTAGACGAAGTAGGGTTGGTGCGGCTGAAGGCATGCGTCGAAGGAGTGACTCTTCATGAGCCACCGGAGCCCTGAGCCTCGGGAGGCTCTGGGGGCTCGGGAGGTTCCTTGAAGACCGTCTCCATTTCCTCCAGGACGGCGTGGTACCTGGCCTCCTGAGCCGCTAGGACACGCCGCATGTTTCGCTGATAGGCTGACGCCACGCTCGGCAAGCCGAAGGGCATGCGAACATAGCTGTGTGGTGGGCCCTCGCACCAGCCCACACGCGAAGGCCAGAAGCACTCCTGAGATGCGGCCTTGTTGAGCCTTGGGACGTCGATGCAGACACGCAGCCCAGCATCCTCGCCAGGATGGGGAGTTGCCCCTCGTGAGCGGCTGTCGCCGCGCATGGCTCTTGCGTCTTGCAGTTCCTGAGTGGTCTTGGCGATGAACTCCTGAGTGGTGGGCAGTCCTTGCCCTGTGTTCTACTGAGGGAAACGTGCCGCGAAGCACGCCTCCAAGTGGTGCCCAAGCGCCTCCCTCGTGAGGTTGGCAAGGTTTGAGGCCCTCCAGAAGAGAGCCCCCAAGCCCTGCCCGAGGAGGGCGCTGGGCGCGCCTTCCTATGCGATGGAGGGAGGCGCCCCTGGGACGAACGCTGATCCTGATGAGGCTCCTGCCATGCCGCCATCCTCCTGAGGTCCTGCGCAGCGCAGCTGCTTCTTCTTGGGGATGGCCTCCGGAGGGCCCTCAAGTCTGCTGTCGGGGTCGTCGATTGCTGCAGCTTGGAAGGCGCGCTCGAGGGAGCACACCGCATCTCTCTCTTCACATGGGACCGTGATGATTCCGCCGCTTCCCGGCATCTTCAGGACGTTGTAGCCGTGGTGGGTGACTGCCATGAACTTGGCCAAGGCCGGATACCCGAGGATGGCGTTGTACGGCAGGCGGACGTGCGCGACGTCGAAGTCGATGATCTCGGTGCGGTAATTCTTGCGCTCTCTGAAGGTGACAGGCAGGTGGACCTGCCCTATCGGTGTGGTGGAACCGTCGGTCACTCCTGAGAAAGGTTTGGTAGGCTGGAGCTACGCATACGGCACTTGGAGGTTGTCGAACGTGTCGACGGACAGGACGTTGAGCCCTGCGCCGCCGTCGATGAGGGTCTTGGTAACCTGCAATTTGCTGATGACTGGGGAACACAACAACGGGAGGGCGCCGGCGGTGGCCGTGCACTTGAGCTGATCTGCCAAGCTGAAAGTGATGACGCATTGGGACCACTTGAGCGAGCGCGTGGCCTCGAGCTTGGGGAGCACCGCATTCACCTCGCGAGCGAACTGTTTGAAGATGCGTTGAGAGGCTGGGGCCTGGGCGCCGCCCAAGATGCATGTGATTGCACGCGGCTCCTGGAAGCCCCCAGCCCCCTCGTCCTGATGGTGGTCGTCGTTCCTTCTTGGTGGCGGCAGCGGGGGAAGACCGGCGTTGCCTTGGGGGTGATCTTCACGAGGCTGGTCCCTCCAGGCGTCCTCGCGAGGATGGTCCTGCCAGCGGTCCTCACGAGGCCTGTCGCGCCATTCTTGGCGCGGGCCACGGTCGTCCCAGCGTCCGCCTCCACGTCTTCCTCCACGGCCGTAGCCCCGGTCGCTGCGCTTGGGGCGTCGACCAAAGCGTCCTTCTCGCATGGCTCTGAGCTCTTGACAGTCGCTGGTGTTGTGGGTGTTCAGGTTGTGGAAGGCGCAGAACGGTCGGTTGTTCTTGGATGACTCGGGCTGATCTCTGCCCCGCTTGGTGTCGGGCTCCGCTGCTAGCATTGCTGCTTCCTTGTGCTTCACGTCCTTGGCCTTGGCCTTCTTCTCCTCCGCTCCTGCAGTTGGCAACTCGAGGAGGGAGAGGCGCCCCTCCTCGGCTCTTGCGCACTTGGTTGCCAGGTTGAACAGCTCCTGAGATGTGCAGAGCTCCTCGTGGATAGCGAGCTCTTCCTTCATCTTGACGTCACGAACACCGTCTGAGAACGCGGAGATGATTGCCTCGTCTGTGACCATGGGGATCTTGAGGTGGGTGTTGTTGAAGCGATCGATGTACTTTTGGAGGGTCTCTCCTAGTTGTTGCTTGATGCGGCGTAGGTCGCCCGCGGCCGGCGGGCGGTCGCGAGTGCCCTGGAAGTTGGCGACGAAGCAGTCGCGCATCTCGTCCCAGGAGGAGATCGAGCCGTGCTGCAGGTTCAGGAGCCAGGAGCGGGCTCCATCCTTGAGAGCCATGGGAAACCAGTTCGCCATGACTTTCTCATCGCCGTTGGCCGCTTCGATGCTCAGCTCATAGAGCTGCAGGAACTCCGCGGGGTCGGCGGTGCCGTCATAGCGAGGGGGCAGATCCGGCTTGAACTTGCCTGGCCAGGCGACGCTGCGCAGCTCGGGGGTGAAGGCGCGGCAGCCGGACGTGGTTGCTGGGGCCCGCCTTGGAGGTGGAGCTTGGTCTTGATGAGGTCCGCGTGGCGCCGCCGCGGGCGGTGCACGGTCTTGACGAGGCGGCGCAGGAAGCGCGGGTGCAGCTTCTCACAGCCGAGGGATTTCTTGGCAGCTTCTCTCTTCGCGCGCGGGCACCGGGCGTGGCGGATCACGCCGTGGGGCCGCGCGCCTTGGTGCCAAGGCACCGTCTTGGGGCAGAGGTGGTGGAGGCGCGCCATGAGCCTCATCGCCCATGGCTGGCTGAGGGTGAGGTAGAGAGAGGGACGGCGCCAGGGAGCCCCCTGCGGCATGGACGAGCTCGGCGACGCGGTCGAGCCACTCCTCATAGAGGTCGTCGACTGGGCGGTAGCGTAGGAGTTCGTTTGCGGCGAGGAGTGCGGCCCGCGCCTCTATGGGAGCGCGGCGTGCGTGAGACGAGGAACCGGCCGGGGTCAGCGATGGAGTGGCGGTGCGGCCATCCTGCCGCACCGAAGGATGCAGCGAGGACGCCTGCTGTTCGTTCCCCGCCGGGCTGGTGGCAGCGTTGGCGGCGGGAGACGGAGAACAACGAGGTGGCCCACCGACGGGAGCCGTCTGAGCAACGCGGGCGGTGAGGGCAGCCCGACGCTCTGCTCGAGCACGGCGAGCGTCCGCCATGGGGACGACGGAGCGACGGAGCGACGAACTGATGGAAGGGAAGCTACGGCGCACCCCTACGTAGCGCGCCAAATGTCGGATTTGGGGTTCCGGCAAACCCTTAAGGTTTGAACACTGGGGTGCGCGCGAAGTCTTTCCCTCCTACTGATCTACGCCCTAGCTCGCTAAGATCTCGCAGACGAACTCGACGAACTCACAACACAAAGAGACACGAGATTTATACTGGTTCGGGCCATCGTTGTGGTGTAATACCCTACTCCAGTGTGGTGGTGGATTGCCTCTTGGGCTGATGATGAACAGTACACTGGGAAGAACAGCCTCCTGAGGTTGAGGTGTTCTTGTGCTTGGGGACTTAGCGGGTGAGAGCTGGGTGAAGTGCTCCATGCCCCTACGGTGGTGGCTAGCTCTACTTATATAGGCCCTGGTCCTCTTCCCAAATATCGAGCGGGAAGGGAGCCAACAACGGCGGGCAAATTTGAAGGGGGACAGCTGGTACAAGCTATCCTAACAAAAGTGGTCTTCGCCTGCAAAAGGCTCTGGTGGTGACGCCGTCTTGCCGTCCTTCTGGTCTTGGTCTCGTTGCACCGATATAGCAACATTTGCCTGATGCCTCGGTACTCCTCGCCTGCGCTGGCCTCCTTAGCACCAATGAGGAAACAAGGACGCTGCGCGCGCTGGCGCCCGACTGGTGTCGATCGTCATGGCTCACGTCACGAGAGCCTCGTGAGGTTTGCCCCGCCTTGATATCTCCGCTCCTCGTGAGCCTGCCTGACTAGGCCACTCCTGAGGAGGTCTTGTGTCGTCCGCCTCGCGAGGCTCGGGCCCTCGGGAGGGTCTTGGATGCCTTGTTGATGAAGATGGGCCGGACGACCTGCTGGCTTAGCCACGCCGTGGGCCGTAGGCAGGCAAGTCTGGGGACCCCCGTTCCCAGAACGCCGACAATGTCGGACCGCGTGTGACCAAACCGACGATGCGGCAACCCTAGCTACTACGTACCCTGCTTATCTGGCGGAAATAGCCCCGCCCTAGCGTTTCCAATTGTTATTTCTATCTATCGATCGTGCCAAGGAGCAGAACCAAAATGTTACAATTTATACATGTTTCTCTACTCCTATTCCTATAAAAGACTCAGTTGGTGATGGTGGTGTGTCTGCCATCCGTCGTTTCTGACCATTAGATCTACATCTAACGGCTATGAGGTAAGTTGTGGCATTTTTGCAACAATAGCCCACTTCTCCGCTCCAATTTGCAGAAAACCCCTTATTATCTTGAAAGCAACCACATCCCTCCCTCACCTCATCAAAACAGCCTGAGAATATATACTCCTATAAAAGACTCAGTTGGTGATGGTGGTGTGTCTGCCATCCGTAATTTCTGACCATTAAATCTGCATTTAACGGCTGTGAGGTAAGTTGTGGCATTTTTGCAACAATAGCCCACTTCTCTGCTCCAATTTGCAGAAAACCCCTTATTAACTTGAAAGCAATGCACGGGCACATTGCTAGTAAAAGGAAAAGGCCTGTCGCGTTTGCGTCGCACTCCCCCCCCCCCCCACACGCCCGAGAATCGGGAGTACTCCACGGCCCGTCCGGCATGACACATAGCTTAGGGAAGGCGTGTTGCCTAGCATTTTCACTTTCATGTGGGACCACCGTTGAGCAAACCGACTATTGGCAAACCGCACCCCGCCCGCCGCCGGGTTGGAAAACAGAAACGAGGGGAAGATCTAGCTGTAGCACGGAAGCCAAGAAATTTGGTGTCAGATAGGGCTCGTTGATAGAGTAGGAGCATTCCGTACTACTCTGCTCCTACTAGTACAAAGTTTGTACTATACAACTAGTACTGCCACTATACAACTAGTAGGTACGTGCACGGCACAACATCGTAGGAACAAAAAATGGGAAGATCTTGTTTTGGGTGATTTTTTTTCTATCAACGTAGTATGAATAATATGATGTGGGGGCATCCATAAAGCTTATGTGGCTTGGTTGCATGGCTACGAAAGGTTAGAGAAAAATAAATAGATAATGTGTTTAGAGTGCACTCCACTAAACAGATATACTTTGGATCCATTGCAACGGGCCGGCACATCTATATCTATACCCCCTATATAGTGTGTGAATAACTTTGAAAGTTGGTCGTTGGATGAAACCAATCCGACGGTACAAAGATGGCAAATCCGAGCACTCTTGGCCATTGGACATCATCTACATTCCACCAGATTCTGCCACATGTAGAATCTAGAAGACTCCATGGTTGAACTTCATTCATGACTAACTTTGCCACAACTAAGCTTAGGCAAAGTGTGTCTGAAACAAAAAATGTGGCTAACAAAATGGCCACCACAAGTGTGGCAAGATTTGGCAAGAAGTTGAGTCTATGACATGTGGACCATGTAGCTAGAAAAGTGTGGCAAACCACAAGTGTAGCAATGAACCAAACACATGTCTGGTGTGTTTGGTAGGGTGTATGAAGGGTGCATGATCCCAAGAGTTCCCTTCTCGACCCATTTTTGGGTGTTTGGTAGAGTGTATGGAGGGTGCATGTGTCCACACTAGATTAGCACAAATACACTAGAAGCATGCATGAAGAGAGCATACATGAAGAGGGGTGTTGAGTTGAGCATGCATGAAGAGGGAACAACTATGCTGAGACGAGAACGCAACCAAACACACTTGTGGCACACCTAAGCATAGGCGTGGCAACCTTAGGCTGCCAACCAAACCATAACTTTGAAAGTTGGTCGTTGGATGAAGCCAATTCGACGATACAAAGATGGCAAATCCGAGCACTACTGGCCGTTGGATATCATCTACATTCCACCAGATTCTGCCACATGTAGAATCTAGAAGACTCCATGGTTGAACTTCATTCATGACTAACTTTGCCACAACTAAGCTTAGGCAAAGTGTGTCTTCCACAAAAAATGTGGCTAACAAAATGGCCACCATAAGTGTGGCAAAATTTGGCAAGAAGTTGAGTCTATGACATGTGGACCATGTAGCTGGAAAAGTGTGGCAAGCCACAAGTGTAGCAATGAACCAAACACATGCCGGCACGCCTAAGCTTAGGCGTGGCAACCTTAGGCTGCAAACCAAACCATAACTTTGAAAGTTGGTCATTGGATGAAGCCAATCCGACGGTACAAAGATAGAAAATCCGAGCACTACTGGCTGTTGGATATCACCTACATTCCACCAAATTTTGCCACATGTAGAATCTAGAAGACTCCACATGTAGAAGGATAATGCACAAACCACCAGAATCTCATGCGTGCAATGCATGTGTACCTTACTAGTAGTTGGTAGTAGTAAGAAACAAATTCCGGGTTTGGCACGAGCTCATACTGCGGGAGCACCACAAGGCCTGCCGCAGGAGTTATATTTCCCTCTCGGGGCCCACGGGACCGAACTTCAGTGGCTTAGTGCCCGGCCTATGATTCAATGACATGCGGACCTTAAATGCGGCTGGCCCACATGTCATTCTCATGGTGGTGGTGTGGTTCGCGACTCACTCGTTCGAGATGAACCGGCCGGTGGTGGCGTGGCCGTGGCGAGGGTGCCACAGCTGGGCGTTGGGGCGTTACGAGGCGTAGATGGCCACACCGGCGGGTACTACCTGTAGTACAAAAGTACTCCAGCTAAGGATTGATGCCCGGGACGAAATGTGTCATAGCCGCTGGATGAAAATTCGATGGTGCGGGACGTGTGGTGTCATGGGTTCGTGCGGCGTCGTGGGAATCGCGTGTGGCTGTGGTAGAAACTTGATGCTCGCCGCATTAAAGGTGGCCCACATGTCATGCACACAAAGGCAGAGGGGCGGTGCGGCCGAGAGGGGTGAGGTGCACGTCGGGGGACGTGGTGCCGTGGGTTGGAGCGGCGTCGTGGGAATTGCGAGTGGCAGTGGATGAAACGTGATTGTTGCCGTAGTTCAACTTCCATGGACAAGCTGTCATGTCTACGGGCACATGCATTGCATACCGATCACTAGAAGGAGTAGTAGAGAAGCTAGGCGGATAAATAGTTCCTTATAGTCAAGCGGACCCATGCTACTACTTGTTCCAAAGACATGCACACCATCGAAATAGTCCATCTATATCAATATACATAGAGAGGGAATATTTTTTTACAAGAGAGGAAATAGTTCATCCATCCATAATGCCCTGCTGCTGGTGCAGCATCTTCTTCTTGTTGTTCTCATTTTCTATGGGAGACGGCTTCGCAACAAGCTCTCCGGACCTTGCTGCTATCTCTAAACTCACACGGGCATCGAGGGCAGCATATTTTATCCGCTCGTACGTCAAGGGATAATTCTCCCATCCAGACGACCTTAATGCCAGCGTCTCGTCACCCTTCTGAAGATTTCTTCCTAGCACAGAATTTGCTACGTCGAATAGGGATGGTGTCGGTTTATCACAATCTTCTACAGGAATTTTTATTCTGGTTTGTAGGTCAGCGATGCTTTTCAAATCAAGGTTGTACGGCTCCAACTTCTGTTTGTCCCCTGCGATGGCTGCCCCACAGAAGTATATTTCCTCCCGAGACAAGAAATCGTGAAGCTCACCTGGTATGGAGGGCGCGTGTATGATGTGGTACAACAAAACATCATCTTTGAGGAACAGCTGAAGGACAGCGGCGCGTTGGATCTTCCCAGTGGCACGCTCCGTGTACTCTGCGTCGAGACCGATGACATTCATCTCCACCTTTTGGAGGGAGTTGGATACATTGTTGATCCACTTCCGAACAACCCTTGGGTGGTCGGTGACTGTGGCAACTATGCTCAACGAGCCTTCGACGATGACATGTTGGACGCTAAAAACCTGCATCTCGATCTCTTTCGCCATTTGGAACCGCTGGACCGGAGGGCTATGGTTTGGAGAATTAGGATTAGATGGCTAATCTAACTGAAGAAGATGATTATTTATAGGGGATTTAGAATTACTCCAGGAGGATGCGAAGAGGTTAAAACAATGTGAATGCAGTGTGGTTTGGATGCAAATGAAGATCAAGGAGTAGTGAAAAAGCCGAGGAAAATCAGTTCCCGATAGAGAAGTAAATGGGAGAAGTTATCCGCATGCATGAGGAGAGGTGCGGTGGTTTGACTGCTGCATGCAATGGATTGGACGGGCTCTTCAGTTGCCTTTTTTCTCTCCCACGCGCACAGAGTGGCCCACTTGCATGCTGCAGTTTATTGGCTGGAGTCGGGCTGCAGCTGGTCATGCGTATGCTAATTAATGCTGTGAATGCGGGGCATGGAGGGAAATGGGCGCATGCAAAAGGGTATATACACAAACTAATTAGAGAAATACTGAAAAAAGTTATCTGCAGACAAAAGAGGACCGGAGGGAGTACTACTCATGTTCCTACTACGGTTAAGGAATATGCGGTTATCCTCAAAAAAGAAAAGTCCTTCACGCTTCCACATGCACGAGAATTTGGTTCTGCTCGCAATATGGATGATAGCTGGAGGATGAAGTGAACCCAGAGGCATGCTAGCACGGGAGTGTACTCATGTTCCTACTACTCCTACTACTAGTAGTAGACTAGTAGTAGTACAACTGTGGTACACTTGATGGTCAAAATACTATTATTCATCCGGTCCTCACAGTGAAGTGACAAGACCCTGCGCGCGAGGTGACACCAGTCCAGGCGGCGTGTCCGGGTTACCAATGTCAGCCTCACCTTGTGCACTGTGCAGTCATTGTCACCGCCGCTGTATAGCATGCCTCGCCTCGTCTCCCTCTCCCCTAGCACGACTCCATCTCCATCTCCATCTCGTCGGAGATCCTGATGTCACTCTTCATTATCTCACTGTGCCCCCGGATACCCTCGCCTCGCTTGCCTCCCCCAGTACCACTATTCCCTCGCTAGCTGCTCCAGCACCGACAGCCTTCTCCCCCGTAAATCAAGCCCCCCAAAACCCCACCTTCCAAACTCCACCATGGCCGAGCGCGAACCGCGCAGGATCCATATGAGCCGCGATTGGAGCTATCTCCCCAATGACGTCCTCGACCTCTGTTTTTCGTGTATGGATATGTTGAGCGCCCTGCGGCTGGCTGCATGCTCGAGGGGCATGCACACAGCCATCGTTCAAGTGAGGCCTAATCTTTTCAAGACACCCTGCTTGCTGCTATCTGGTCTTGCGAGATTGGCTCACCATGATACGGAGGCGTACATGATGCCCCTCGACCTCAATCCGATCTCCATTAGCCGAAACTACTTTGCAGGTATGTAGTGGGTCGCTGTACATCATTTCCCTCGACTTCGATCCGATCACCATCGCCCGAAACTTCTTGGCAGGTATGTACCGCGTCGGCATGAACTCCCACTGGATGGCTGCCATCAGAGAAGACGGTAAAAAGTTGGTGCTCGTGAACTTCCAGACCTCCCATGAGATTATCCTTCCTCCGTTGGATTATATAGAGTATTACCATCGCGGTCCTAGTCATCTAGATTACCACGTCAGTTGGACGGACCTTGTTTTGCAGAAGATTGTAATCTGCCAAGTGCCCACACGACATGCGGATTACGCAGACTTCAAGCTATTCGCCTTGTTCGACAAGGGACTCGCCTATCTTTACGCCGGTGCCTTCTTTAGATGGAGACAACTCAGCTCGCAGTGGATCGTCGTCAAAGCTGATACACACTTCTGTGATGCTATTGAACACAATGGCATCATCTACGCGATCGACAAAGCAGATGGCACCACGTATTGCTGGGACGGCGCGTGTAAGTTGTTTCCGACTCATGTTAGTGATGACGCCATGACACTGTTTGAACTTTTTTGTGATGATTGGCATATCCTTGTTTGAGCAGAATTTGAGTAGAACTATGGCAATGTATTAGATACGCCGTAAATCAGCTATATTTGGAATGAGTTAATTCATGCGATTGTGATCATGTCATTACAGCCAATTTGTACCCCTGAATAATCAAACGGTTAGGAATATATGGATATTCTCCTTATTTTACAGTAATGTATATACTACTACTAAATATGAGTGTGTATCAATGGCCATGTTAGTTTCCTCATTTTCATGATGTAGAAACATGCACCACACTGTTGGTTTCATCTAACCATACATTAGGGAAGTAAATGTGCATATGGAGAACTCTATATTTGGAAGTAGTGAAATCCTGTAATGCTTACCATGTGTACATACCTATATTCGCCCTTCAGCAATCAATGGCTAGAATAATATCCTCACAAAAAAATTTCCCACAGAACACGAGTATATAACAATGCATGGTATGTTAGTTACCTTGAAGAATTTGTTTGTGAGGACAGAACATGATTCCATAACATGTATGACATGGTAGTTTCCTGTGAAGAATTGATTGCGAGATAACATGAGTATAACCATGCATGGCACTTCTATATTTTCGAACCCAGTATACATTTCCCTGTATTTTCCTCCCAGTTCCAACAGGGACATATCAATGTTGTTTCTTGCATTATCCTACTCATACTATGAACAATGCTGATCTTACATTAACAATGCATGTCCTTTTTGATATGATGCACTGTCCCTACAGTTACTGCCCTTTGTAATCACACCACCTTTGCCCAAAAACAGGGAAGCACAACTGGTTCCTCGCTCGATCAGACGACGACAAAAGACTGATGATCATTCGGACACATGACCCAGAAAAGTTATATTGCAAAAACCCCATTGTATACAAGCAACGAGAAATACGTGAGTATCCGAACAGTGGCTGTTACGTCTATGAGCAGGATACCAGCTTGTTGGGGCCTTCAGGATTTTTTAGTTGGAGGCGGGTAAACAGCCTTGGTTCACACTCTCTGTTTCTCGGACTCAATTATCCGATTAACCAGGAGATCACCGTTGGCAAGGACCTTGAAGGCAGAGAGGCTCTGTTTGCTATGGAAAACTGTGTCTACACGGCGAGCCCCATGAGTTCGGGAGCAAACTCCCCTGATTGTCAATGATACAGCCTACAGCCAAAAGAAGGTGAGAATGACAAAGGCATCCAGATTAACTTTGATCCTTGGATGTCTTAATTACGACAGGCAGTGATATTGTTCAAGCCTTCAGGTTAATAGGTAATTGGGTTGTTGCCTCGAAAGGGTGGAGTACTAGTGTCTCCGAATCATTGGTCGCTGAAGCGGGGCTGCAAATTATGATGGTGTTGGATCATCTCTTCGAATGCCTTTGTTGTCTTTGCTGCTTGTTCTGGATGGGTAGTTCTTTCTTTTGTTATGCATATTCCTTGTCATTTGGTCATCCTCGTCTATGTCACTCTTACTATGTAATAGTTGGCTCTGTTTAGAATGTCATTCTCGTCTGGATCACGAGAGTCTGAGCGCTGCAGATGGGTGCGTTTTGGTGGTGTAGCAAGACTTCTTATGAACTATCATGTCTTGCTATTTATGTCAGTAGTAGTCACTAGTCGTGTTTGAATGTTGTATATATCGTTGTTTCGAACTGTTTATTGTCTCGATCTACTGGTGGGCTAAATGAGGGCATCACCATTCTCCAGTGTTCAGAGTGTATCTCCTTTTTTCAAGTTATATAATTTGAGCTCAGTTTCTTTTCGATGATGTACACTTGTTTGGGCCAGTGAGGTGTCGTTGAATATGGGCCGAGTAGTAACGCAGTGCAAAACAGGTCAATTATGACTCTCAGGCCGGGCTCTCAAAAGATCCTCAAAAAAGGCCTAGCTCTCCAAAAAAGAAAGAATAAGGACTCTTAGGCCAACATTTGGGCGCCACCGGTGTTTTCGTGCGCTTGCGCGCCGAGAGGATCTTGGCGCGTGTTCGAAATTCAAGCTACCTTTTCATCCCCAATCGCCCGCCCCTCCCCCACCTCTGGAATCTCGATTCCTACTCCAGCTCCCCCAAATCCCCCTCCTGTACTCCTTGTACTCAAGCTCACTATCATGTCGCCGGTCAACGCGGATCTCCGAGCCGGAGATCCTGAGGTCCGTCCTGCCTTCGGTCGCCGCGTGCTGTCACTCAACAGTGGCATGGTGGCGCTTGACGACCAGTTTGCCGGCAAAGTGCTGATGGTAACCTCAACGGCGACCGGCCTCCCGTCTCGCCGGACGAACTTGTCAAAGCTCTTGGCATTGCGCATGGCATCCAAATAAGTGACTTGCTCGTCGAAGTCTGTCCGCCATCGGCTGATTTCTTCGTCAGGTTCCAGACAACTTTCCACTTTAGTCGTGTGTTCGAATCTTCCCGGCGTTTGTTTTGCGATGGCGCGCTGGTGAGCTTTGATCGGTGGCACCCAGGATGGGGCTCGGTGCCCTCTGAGCTTGAGTTTTTAACAAAGCTTACCTTCCACGGCATGCCTCGACGTGCTTGGAACAGCGAGTCCATGAATGAGCTTATCAACGACCTTGGAGGTGAGCTCGTAAGTATGTTTGTTCCTCCAGACAGCTGGGTTCTGACGGTTATGGCATGTATGAAGAAGCCGTCCACCATACCGAAGGTGATTGGTGTTGAGATACCGGTGCAGGAACTGGGGTTGTACTATTCGTTGCCACCAAGGCCGCCGGGGACCACGTTAGGGATGTACCTATATCGAGTATTCGTGCATGTCGAAGAAGTGGTCAATCCATCAATCGAAGTTTTGTCGCCGCCGCTGGTGCCAGGGTCCGTCGACGACGTCCATTACAGCAGTCAACGTCAGACTTTCCCCATGTTGCTCGGAACGATGGATGGCATAGGGCCTACTCCATCGCGCGACAGAGGCCACTGCTTCTTTGGGAGAAGAGGCAGGGCTGGCTGCCTGGATGTGCTCTAATTTGAGGTAACAACTGAATCTTGTCATATACTAGTTAAATCCGAGCTATGCGTGTGAAGCATTGATGTGCCAATACATTTTATTGTGACATGTTCTAATTTTGTACCTGAACTTATTTTAGAAAGGGATGTACATCAACTTAATGTCCTAGCAGAACATATTGTGTTGTCTGTCGGTTTTCTTTGCACAACATTCAAGATATTTCCATGTCATTGATAAAGAAGATGAATCGTTATGTTCGAGTTCGTTGGTTTCAACATAGCCCTACCCGTAGCGATCCACTGCTTCCATCCTGATTGTGCCACCTGCGTGAAATTTTTGTATGCAAGTTAAGTGTGCTATAATGTTCTATATGATTGTGTCAACTATATAAGTTTTTAGTGAGCATCGGCAATGCATATGGCTGAAAGATGTATTTACGAGCATCGACTGATAGTTCTCTCTCTCTCACACACACACACACGCACACACGCACAAGTGGGACCCGTTGAATTATTTCTTTGCTCGTGACAGCTTTTAGTTAGGTTCCACTATAATCTAACTTTTTTCTTAAGTTATTAGTTGAGCTCAGTGACTTCAAAAAGTTGTACAAAAGCCTTGTTTGGGCCTTTCCGTGGTCGCTGAATGTTGGCTGAGTAGCCATGTTAGGTTGTACTGTACTACACATACCTTTTTTTCAACATTGATACGTCTCCAACATATCTATAATTTTTTATTGTTCCATGCTATATTATATTCTGTTTTGGACATTAATGGGCTTTATTATACACTTCTATATTATTTTTGGGACTAACCTATTGACCGGAGGCCCAGCCCAGAATTGTTGTTTTTTGCCTATTTCAGAGTTTCGCAGAAAAAGAATATCAAACGGAGTCCAAACGGAATGAAACTTTCGGGAATGTGATTTTCGGAACGAACGTGATCCAGAGGACTTGGACCCTACGTCAAGAAATCAACCAGGAGGGCACGAGTTAGGGGGCGCGCCTACCCCCTGGGCGCGCCCTCCACCCTCGTGGGTCCCACGTTGCTCCACCGACGTACTTCTTCCTCCTATATATACCTACGTACCCCCAAACTACCAAATACGGAGCGAAAAACCTAATTCCACCGCCGCAACCTTCTGTACCCGTGAGATCCCATCTTGGGGCCTTTTCCGGAGCTCCGCCGGAGGGGGCATCGATCACGGAGGGCTTCTACATCAACACCATAGCCCCTCCGATGATGTGTGAGTAGTTTACCTCAGACCTTCGGGTCCATAGTTATTAGTTAGATGGCTTCTTCTCTCTTTTTGGATCTCAATACAATGTTCTCTCCCTCTCTTGTGGAGATCTATTCGATGTAATCTTCTTTTGCGGTGTGTTTGTTGAGACCGATGAATTGTGGGTTTATGATCAAGTTCATCTATGAACAATATTTGAATCTTCTCTGAGTTCTTTTATGTATGATTGGTTATCTTTGCAAGTCTCTTTGAATTATCAGTTTGGTTTGGCCTACTAGATTGATCTTTCTTGCAATGGGAGAAGTGCTTAGCTTTGGGTTCAATCTTGCGGTGTCCTTTCCCAGTGACAGTAGGGGCAGCAAGGCACGTATTGTATTGTTGCCATCGAGGATAACAAGATGGGGTTTATATCATATTGCATGAGTTTATCCCTCTACATCATGTCATCTTGCTTAAAGCGTTACTTTGTTCTTATGAACTTAATACTCTAGATGCATGCTGAATAGCAGTCGATGTGTGGAGTAATAGTAGTAGATGCAGGCAGGAGTCGGTCTACTTGTCTCGGACGTGATGCCTATATACATGATCATACCTAGATATTCTCATAACTATGCTCAATTCTGTCAATTGCTCAACAGTAATTTGTTCACCCACCGTAATACTTATGCCCTCGAGAGAAGCCTCTAGTGAAACATATGGCCCCCGGGTCTATTTTCCATCATATTATTCTTCCAACACTTAGTTATTTTTATTGCCTTTTATTTTACTTTGCATCTTTATCATAAAAATACCAAAAATATTATCCTATCATATCTATCAGATCTCACTCTCGTAAGTGATTGTGAAGGGATTGACAACCCCTTTATTGCGTTGGTTGCGAGGATTTATTTGTTTGTGTAGGTGCGAGGGACTCGTGCATGGTCTCCTACTAGATTGATACCTTGGTTCTCAAAAACTGAGGGAAATACTTACGCTACTTTGCTACATCACCCTTTCCTCTTCAAGGGAAAACCAACGCAGTGCTCAAGAGGTAGCAAACATCAGCAATGCAACTGGACCGACAGTTGTACACAATATCCGGGTCAACTTGTTATTCTCCGCCCCGCTGGGCTGCAAACTTTCCTAGGAGGTATGCATTAGGCTTAACAAGAAAATGGACTTTAAGAAATAATAAATGGGATGTAATTATAATAACTGGGCAGTAACTATAAAAAATGCACCAAACGCGTAATTAGTTTAAAAAATATATTATTTTCAGAATTTGAAAATTTTAATTTCATTACTTGTTGCGCGCGCAATATTTCGTTGGATTTTAACGTAATACAACTTTATTTTGAAATTATATTTAATCTGACTAGAAATTTCAGATAAAAATATTTCAGATCCCATAAAAATGTGGGAATTTTTTTGAATTCTGTTTTGAGCGGTTGGTTGAAATTATTAATCGTTGTCCTAGCTAGAAAATGGGCTGTACTTTTAACAAACTGTAAATGGGCTGTAGCAAATTCCATTAGAATTAAAAAATGGGCTGTACATTCTTACAAATTGCAAATGGGCTATATGTTCTCTGCCACATAGTTGTGGGCTTTCTAGGTTGACGCGTCCCCTAAAAAAACTAAGTTGACGCGTATGCAAGGCTTTGTCAACAACACACGGTTCTGGCAGCTGTGGCCATTGGATGTCCATCCAACGGATGTCGTGCTACTTCTTCAATCTCGGATATTCTTGCTTCAGCCACCTAAAAAATGATTCCTCCCCCTGACATCTAGGTCGCACAGTTTTGGATGCTGACCTGTTGGCCTACTAAGTTGACGCGTACCAAGGGCTTTGTCAACTTAGTCAATATAAACGATTCTAGCTGCAGTGACCGTACGATGTCCATCCAATGGCCGTAGTGCTTCTTCAACCTCTGGTCTTCTTGCTCCAGCCGCCCAAAGCAGCGCCGGTCGTGTCGCGTGATCCTGCCTCCCGTGGCCGGCTGTGATGCCACGGAGGCCTCACCGCCCCTACTACTCCCACCGCTGGCCAGGCCCTGCGGTGACGGCAGCCCCACACCGCAGCCGAACCAGTGAACCCTCGTACTCCTCTCTGCACGGGTTTCCACTGCCGCGTCTTCCCCGGCTCCGCGTCGTCCCCTTCCTAGGCCTCGCCGTCGTCCATTGCCCTTGTGCTCTCGACGCGGCGTGGTCAATGTGGTCAAGGAACGACTTCCATCGGAAGAGTACTGTACGTGGAGACGCTGGCAGCTGGGTCCACGGCCACAGCAAGGAAGTGCCTCCTTATTATGCACAAAATAATTATTCCTCCACCTGACAGCGGGGACTCACCGGATGGGCCACCGTATTTCGCGAAAAAAATGTTTCCCCCTGACTGCTGGGACCCACCAGCTACATCTTCGCACGCAAGGAAGTGCGTCCGGGCAAAAAAAATCGATTCGCCCCCTGACTGCTGGGACCCACCAGCTACATCTTTGCACGCAAGGAAGTGCGTCCGGGCAAAAAAAAAACGATTCGCCCCCCTGACTGCTGGGACCCACCAGCTACATCTTCGCACGCAAGGAAGTGCCTGGCAGTCGGGACCCACCTGGTCGAAGCGTACGTAGCATCGTCATTCTGGTCGTGAACGTGTACGTACATACTGGTCAATGTAGAGGCGCGCACGTGTCGTAGTAGAGGCGTGCAAGTAGCATGTACACGTACATACAGCGGCCAGTGTGCAAGAAAGAAAATACGGCCACGTACGTACATACGGGCAGGGTCTCGAACGCCTACTTGCGCATACGTACGGCCAGGGCTCGTGTACATGGCTGGGTCGGAACGGAGAAACAGCATCGTCGTCGTGTTCATGGGGAGCCAACCGGCTGGGTCAGAACGGAATGCGTCGTCGTGTTCATCGGGAGGGCTTGGACAGAACAACCGATGGAAACAAGGCCTGGCGTACCGCAGAACGGAGGAAACGGCCTTGTGTTTGACCGGCCACGTTTGAAATGGGATCCTGTTCATCGGGAGGGATCTGGCGTACCGCAAAACGGAGGAAACGGACCTCCTACAGTCGAAACGGGGGTCCTGTTGATCGGGAGGGGTGTGGCATACCGCAAAACGGAGGAAACGGACTTGTGTTGGAGCGCTACGGTCGAAACGGGGGTCCTGTTCATCGGGAGGGGTGTGGCGTACCGCACAATGGGACTCCACGAGATACTGTTCATCTCCACCATCGACACCCTCCAGCCTCCACGGGCTACTGTTCATCCAACGTCGACCCCCTCCAGCCTCCACCTACGACTGTTCATCCACGAGCTCCTGTTCATCCAGCCTCCACCATGCGCTACTCCACCGGCTACTGTTCAACCAGCCCTCTCCGCGGGCTCCTATTCAACCACCCCTCCACGAGCTACTGTTCATCCAGCCCTCCACCATCTACTGTTCATCCTGCCCTCCACGGGGTGGTCCTGCTCATCCTGCCCTCCACGGGATCCTATTCATCCAGCCCCAACCGGCTCGAACGATCATGGTCCTGTTCATCCAGAGGCAACGCCACGAGGTCCTGTTCATCCACCCCCACCGGGAACTATTCATCCAAACCCCCCAGCAACGCTCACTGTTCATCCAGAGGCAGCATTGATCGCCTTCACTTAGCAGCAGTAGCGAAGGAATCGCTCGATCAGGTTCAGTTAACAGCCATCGATCGATCGCTCGGTTTCAGTAACGTGTAGCCTGTAGTGCAATCGCTCGGGTTCAGTTAGAGCCCAACGCCTCGCACGCACATGCGTGCGTGTACGAGAGAAACATGCATCGCTCGGCCCCGACCACCCACCGTAACCGGGAACACCCCGATATTTTCTTCGCCCTCGCTTCTACCACGGTTTTTCCCGTCATGGACGGCCCAAAGAATGTCATGCAGCTGCATCTCCAGCCCTCCCAGGACGAAAAGCCCATTTTCTGTCATGATTTTTTGTCATAGAAGTAGGACCCCACCACATCTATGATGATACCGTGTTTTGTCACAATTATCATCATAGAAGTGTCATAAGTATGACAGAAAAGATTTTTGTTCGGCCCAAAATGTCACGGATGTGTCTTTTTTTTGTAGTGACACTTCCATCATAAATTTTCTGAGAGAGAACCACCTACTCAAGTGTTGAGGTCAAGATATTTCATTCCAACCATATGAATCTTAATCTGTAGCCTTCTCCAAGTTGCATTCCACTCAAATCATCTTTCCACCAAATCCAAATCTGTGAGAGAGAGTTGAGTGTTGGGGAGACTATCATTTGAAGCACAAGAGCAAGGAGTTCATCATCAACACAACATCTATTACCTTTTGGAGAGTGGTGTCTCCTAGATAGGTTAGGTGTCACTTGGGAGCCTCCGTCAAGATTGTGGAGTTGAACCAAGGAGTTTGTATGGGCAAGGAGATCGCCTACTTCATGAAGATCTACCCTAGTGAGGCAAGTCCTTCATGGGCGATGGCCATGGTGGGATAGACAAGGTTGCTTCTTCGTGGACCCTTCGTGGGTGGAGCCCTCCGTGGACTCGCGCAACCGTTACCCTTCGTGGGTTGAAGTCTCCACCAACATGGATGTACAATAGCACCACCTATCGGAACCATGCCAAAAATCTCCGTGTCTACATTGCGTTTGCTCCCTCCAAACTCCTCCTTCTACCTTCATGTGCAATGTTTTACATTCTGCTGCTATACTCTTAGACTTGCATGTGTAGGTTGTTTATTTGACTTGTGCTAAGTTGCTAAAATCTGCCAGGACTTAGATTTGGGAAAATGCTAGATTTTTATTTGGTCAAGTATTCTAATCACCCCCTCTAGACATACTTTCGATCCTACAAGAAGACACCCAGGAGGCCCAAGAAGTGCACCAGAGGGGGCCTGTGGGGCCCACTAGGCACCAGGGCGTGCCAGGGCAACCAGGCACCCTCTCCACCGACCTCTGCTTCTATAAATACTCTAAAATCCCAAAAACCTTAGAGGAGTCGAGCGAAAACAGTTTCTGCCGCCGCAAGTTCCAGAACCACGAGATCCAATCTAGAGGCCTTTTCTGAAACTCTGCCGGAGGGGTCAACAATCACACAGGGGTTCTTCATCATCCTTGTTGCCCCTCCGATGATGCGTGAGTAGTTTACCACAGACCTACGGGTCCATAGCTAGTAGCTAGATGGCTTCTTATCTTTTTTGATCTTCAATACAATGTTCTCCACGATGTTCTTGGAGATCTATTTGATGTAGTGACTTTTGTGGTGCATTTGTTGGGATCCGATGAATTGTGGGTTTATGATCAGTTCTATCCATGAATATTATTTGAGTCTTTGATGAACTCTTTTATGCATGATTGTTATAGCCTCGTATTTCTTCTCCAAAATTTTGGTATGGTTTGGCCAGCTAGATTGGTTTTTATTGGCATGGGAAGAGGTGATTTGTGATGGGTATCTTCCGGTGCTCAATCTTAGTGACAGAAAGAGACATGACACACATGTATCGTTGCTATTAAGGATAAAAACATGGGGTCTATTCCTACATGAATAGATCTTGTCTACATCATGTCACCGTTCTTATTGCATTTCTCTGTTTTTCCATGAACTTAATACACTAGATGCATGCTCGTTAGCGGTCGATGTGTGGAGTAATAGTAGTAGATGCAGAATCATTTCAGTGTACTAATCTTGGATGTGATGCCTATATACATGATCATTGATGTATACTACACAACTTGTTCTTGTAGACTCGTGTTGGGCCTCCAAGCACAGAGTTTTGTAGGACAGTAGCAATTTTCCCTCAAGTGGATGAGCTAAGGTTTATCAATCCGTGGGAGGTGTAGGATGAAGATGGTCTCTCTCAAACAACCCTGCAACCAAATAATAAAAAGTCTCTTGTGTACCCAACACACCAAATACAATGGTAATTTGTATAGGTGCACTAGTTCGGCGAAGGGATGGTGATAAAAGTGTAGTAATCATAGTAGATATTGATTTTTGTAATAGGAACAATAGAAAACAGCAAGGTAGCAAGTAACAAAAGTGATCGCAAACGGTATTGCAATGCTTGAAAATGAGGCCTAGGGTCCGTACTTTCACTAGTGCAATCTCTCAACAATGCTAATCTAATTGGATCATATAACCATCCCTCGACGTGTGATGAAGATTCACTCTGAAGTTCTTATCTAGCGGAGAACATAAGAAGAAATTGTTTGTAGGGTAAGAAACCACCTTAAAGCTATTCTTTCCGTTCAATCTATTCTAGAGTTTGTACTAAAATAACACAAAGTTCTTCTTTTCGTTCGATCTATCCAAGAGTACGTACTAAAATAACACCATATGATATGCATCAACCAACTCTAATGTCACCTAGATACTCCAATGTCACCACAAGTATCCATGAGTTAATTATACGATACACATCAAAAAAATTCAGATTCATAATACTCAATCCAACACAAAGAACCTCAAAGAGTGCCCCAAGATTACTACCGGAGAAACAAGGACGAAAACATGCATCAACCCCTATGCATAGATTACCCCAATGTCACCTCAGGAATCCGCGAGTTGAGTGCCAAAACATATATCAAGTGAATCAATATAATACCCCATTGTCACCACGGCTATTCATATGCAAGACATATATCAAGTGCTCTCAAATCCATAAAAGTATTCAATCCAATAAAACGAAATCTCAAAGGGAAAACTCAATTCATCACGACAAGATAGAGAGGGAGAAACACCATATGATCCAACTATATTAACAAAGCCCGTGATACATCAAGATTGCGACATCTCAAGAACACGAGAGAGAGAGAGAGAGGGATTAAACACATAGCCCCGAGGGTAGACTACTTCCTCCTCATCATGGTGGCTGCCGAGATGATGAAGATGGCCACCAGTGATGGTTTCCCCCTCCGGCGGAGTGCCAGAACGGGGTCTAGATTGGTTTTTTGTGGCTATAGAGGCTTGCGGCGGTGAAACTTCTGATCTAGGGTTACCTCGAGGGTTTTTGAATATTTGACGATTTATAGGGCGAAGAGGCAGTGCAGGAGGCCACCGAGGTGGGCACAACCCACCAGGGCGCGCCTGGGGGCCCAGGCACGCCCAGGTGGGTTGTGCCCCCCTCGGGGCACCCCTCTGGTACTTCTCTGGCCCATCCTGGGTGTTCTGGTCCACAAAAATGCTCCAAAAAGTTTTGCTGTGTTTGGACTCCGTTCGATATTGATTTCCCGCGAAGTAAAAAACAAGCAAAAAACAACAACTGGCACTGGGCACTATGTCAATAGGTTAGTCCCAAAAAATGATATAAAGTTGTTATAAAATGATTGTAAAACATCCAAGAATGATAATATAACAGCATGGACCAAGCAAAAATTATAGATACGTTGGAGATGTCACTACTGCAGGATGCTGCTAACTCGACACTACGATCAGAGACCCTTTGACGAAACTGTGTGCGATGCATTAATTGCAAACGGTGATGTAAACAACCGTCAAAAAAGATGCAAAATGTTTGCGATGAATGATACATCAAACACGGTTCAGATTTTAGTTGCGTGTGCAATGAGGGGCATACAGTTGATATGTACGAACTGTTTGCGATGAGACAGAACAACAGAAACGGGCAACCATATCAAGGTGTGTGCGATATACGGCATACAGTTCACTCTGATGAACCGTTTGCGATGATTGAGGTGAACACAAATGATTCGGCATAACAAGATGTGTGTGATACTCGGCAAACAGGTCGGTAATCAGAATTGTGTGCGATCATTATAGACAGCCCATATGGTCTTCTTTTTGTGAATTGTGTGCTCGTCAGGGCACACAGTTCAACAAACCAACCTGTCGGCGATAATGTAGAAGATCTCTGTCGAATACATATTACTAATCGTCTGCGATGAGATTGACAGGATAAACATAGATATATACAGTCTGCTTAATTTAGTCCTTCTTGTTGTTGTTGTTGTTGGATGGCCCCGCGACATCGTCTTGGCGAGGATGCTTCTTGCCGCTGACCGTTGGCTTTTCATCGCCGCCGCCATCGTCATCGTCGTTGCTGTCGTCGTCCTCCTCCTCCATGTTAGACCATTCCTCCTCCTCATCGTCATCATCCTCTTCTTCGTCCTCTGACGGCTCCTCATCCGTCTGGCTGTCGTCTGACGACTCCAGAGGCGGCGTCCCTTCCATGAACCGGATATAATCAAGGTCTGGGCTCGACGCTGGACTCATGGAAGACGAGCGTGATGATTCCGATGTTTACCTATCATCAGGCCAGACTGCTGGCCGAACTGTCGTCCTCTTTGTCGCTCGACATGGCTGTAGAGTGTGTGCCAGTGTGTAGCGCTGCCTGCTGGGGACGGTGAAGATGGTGGACACTTAAGCGGGGTATGCAGAGAAGAGGAACTACCAATTGAAGCGGGGGTTTTTTGCGCGGGGGGGGGGGGGGGGGGATTGAAGCGAGGGTTGACGTATTATCTAACCGCTGATATAATCAACCGCAATTATTTGTACCCTGTCGCTCCGAATTCCCAGGGTTGCGTGGGACTCCTATTGGCTATTTGGTTGGTTTCCTTTTACAGGACAATAACAAGGAATGATTTTTGGGATTATGCACCGGTACCGGTATGAACGGAGTAGGATAGTTGGCAAGCAAGACATTGAGCTCTTCTTATTGATAAAGCCAGTAATAATCAAACTAGAAAGGAAAAGAAAAAAGACAAAGAAAAATATCTGCACGAATCTTCGCGTAACATCAATGGTATAGGACCTAGATGTGCATTACTTAGAGCACATCTAGATGTGCTTTAGCAATACTGTCAAACAAAACCCCTAATCATCATTGCAAACAGCGCATAGAACATGGCTAATGCAACAACCACAACTACACATGCTAGTTCCTTCTTCTCTCTTGCTTTCATCTATTGCCTGTGATTGATTCTTTCTTGCTTCATCGTACTGATTGTACATTCCAGATCAGCCAGTTTCTTCTTCAGCTTTACGTTATCTTCTGTGAGCTTGGTGATAACACTCCGAGCCCTGCCATGCCATTCTTCATCCAGCCAGTTAAGAAAGGCACAAGCCTCATATCCCTGTCAATGTTAAATAGTATTAAGGATGAGCAGTGGCATTAACTGAAGTAAAATGATGAACTTAATTAGCACTAACCTCTAAGGGGCAACTGAGAAACCGCCCGCCAATGTCGAATCCCTCCGTGCATACACGTCGAGCGGGAGTGTGCCCGTGCATACAACTCAGCTTTTGGTACTTCTCGGTGGCGCAAAACTCGGAGTCGAACTCGTGTTGCGGGAGTCTGGAGTCATTCTTCTGATCCGGCGGCAGATCGCTTTCCTGGGGGAGGGGGTGTCATTCAGGATGGATTCAGCAAGGAGCTATACTTTGGACATGCTAAAAAAGATGGGGATAGATTGGAACCTGACAGGACGATTCGGATCCGTAGTACACCTGCCTTCTGATGACCTTAGGCAAGTGCTCGGCGGCGACCGCCGTCGTGGTGGCGATACGAGCAGGAGTAGCTGCACCGAAACCATCAGCCCACTCGTCCGCATTCCCCCAATGTCAGCGCCACGCAAGGGAATTTGGAGGCTATGTAGGGATTTGGGGGAAATGGGGAAACTGTGGAGATAAGCTAACGGTCGGGAACTACTTATGGCATTGTATGTTGTATACGGCACATTGTTTAGACATGTCGTTTGTGTTAGGTATTACAAGTTCACACACGATTTCCGCACCAAACCGTGTGAGAAGACAACGTAGGTTAGACACGGTTTCCGTTACATAACCGTATGTGATGTACTACCATGTCCATATAATTGAGTTACAGTGGGATACCGGGAAACAGCCGCTCTGTGGATATCCATAGAAAAACAGCCGCTCTGCATATAGAGATGGCAGCGGCGGCCTAGGCAGCGGCTACCGGAGAAGAGGTCAATCCTCGGTCGATGGGCGGTGGCGGCGTCATAGGAGGTCAATCCTCGGTCTGTGGTGGGAGATAGGAGGAGCTCAACCATCGAGGTCGGCGGCGGCGTGATTCGAGCACATCCATCGCGGTCGATGGCGGGATAGTGGAGGTCGAACTTCAGGCGGCAGCCGCACTAAGCTTTGCTCCTCGACCCTGCTGTCTCGGTGTGCCACCGCATCACGCTTGTCTATCTGCTGGGTGGAGGTCGCCGCGCGGCTAATTAATTAAGGTATTCATTTCGTGAGTGGCTTAATTAAGGTATTCAATTCCTAGGGTGGTGTTGTACTAGTACTCTGCGTTTAAATTGGCTGGCCATTAATTTTTGTCATTGCACGTCTGGATAACATGGAGCGCCCTCAGTAATTATGAAAATAAAACCTTGTGATTTATGCACGCACCTTTGGGCAGTAGTTAATCCGTGTATTAATTTTGTTGTTTTATTTTTAATTACCATTCGTGTGCTGCAGATGGAACAATCTCGATGGATGAAGAATCGGAAAACCGCAGATTTTATCAGTGGCGTGACAGAGTTCATGAATTTGGATGAAAGTACAAAGAGGAGAATTGGTGATGCGGATTACATCCTGTGTCCATGTACAAATTGTGCCAATACAGAGTCACATGAAGTTGCAGATGTCCAGATGCACTTAGTCTCTAGGGGATTCATGGATGGATATACACGTTGGACCAGACACGGTGAAGAGGAGGACATGGATGAAGATACCCGGGGCAGCGAGATGCCAAACCCCGATCAGTGTCACATGGATGTTGAATCAAACATCGGGGCAGAGGCGTCAAGCTACCAATGGAACACCGGAAAGCCAAAACGCCCACTGGAAGACCAAGACGTCGAAAAAACTCCACGATCTTGATATGCTAGATTTTGCTGCTATGATTGCAGATTTCAAGGGCCCAAAAAAGGATATGATTGGGTACAAGGATCTGCCAACCATTGATGTGGACTCCAAGAAAGAATTGTATCCAGGTTGCAAAAAGAAATATTCCAAGTTGAGTGCCACCCTGGCGCTTCTCAGATTTAAAGCAACAAAAGGTCTATCAAACAAGGGCTTCACAGAGAAGTTAGGTCTTTTCAAAGAAATTCTTCCGGAAGATAATGTGCTCCCCAGAAGCACAATTGAAGGGAAGAAAATTGTTTGCCCATTGGAACTTGAAGTACAGAAGATACACGCTTGTGTGAATGATTGTATATTGTACTCTGGTGAGTACAAAGATTTGCGTGCATGTCCCACATGCAAGCATGCACGATACAAGCGCATGAGAGCAAAGGACAAGTACAAATTGGATGACGAGATCAAGACAGGAATCCCATTCAAGGTTGTTTGGTACTTGCCTTTAATTCCAAGGTTGAGGCATTTGTTTGCAAACCCTAGAGAGGCAAAGAGGTTGTGGTGGCATCATGATGAGCGAATTGCGGATAAGTTTATGAGGCACCCGAAAGATGGGGCTTAGTGGGAATTAATCGACAACAAGTTTGAAAAATTTGCCAAGGATCCAAGAAGTATAAGGCTCGGGGAGTGTACTGACGGGATGAATCCTTTTGGCGATATGAGCACCAATCATAGCACATGGCCGGTGCTTCGGTGCATATATAACCTAGCTCGTTGGTTGTGTATGAAGAAAAAATACATTACGATGTCAATGATTATCCAAGGCCCAAAGGAACCTGGAAATGACATCGACATTTACTTTCAGCTACTAGTAGAAGAACTGCTGACAGTGTGGATAGATGTGCCGGCTGTAAAATGTTATGATGCTGGTGCACACCATTCAAGATATGCCGGCATTTGCAACACATCGGGGCAGAAAACAAAGGGAGATGTAGGGTGTGTCACATGCATGGATAGGACAGCTAGCAGAAGACTTCCCAACTCGCACAAAACCGTGTATTTGCGTCATCGCGGGTTCTTACGAAAAACTCACCCATACTGAAAGATGAAAGCTGAATTTGATGGTACGGCAGAGGCAGGTGTGGGCCCAAGACCCTATGAAGGGGAGGTGGTCCACAAGATGGCTAAATAAATTAATGTTGTGCTTGGCAAGAACCACCCTTTGACGGTGAAACAAGCACCCAAGGGTCAAGTGTTTAAGAGAAATCAGTGTTCTGGAAATTACCTTACTGGGAGATTCTACGTGTATGTCACTGCATCAGTGTCATGCACATAGAGAAGAACGTATGTGAAAGCATCCTTGGTACTCTGCTCAAGATTAAAGGTAAAAGAAAGGATGGTGACGGTTCATGGTTCGATATGCTTGCTGATCAATCAAAATGCAAGAGTGAAGCAGAAGATGATGACAAATTCATCAAAGCTCGCCAGAGTTACAATTTCAGTACAAAAGAAGCAACACAGTTCTTCACCTATTTGTTGTCAGTTAAGACGCCCTCTTCCTACTGCCCAAACATCAGAAGTCTCGTCGATGTGAGCTCAGGTAAAATGAAGTTGGGACACATGAGGTCACATGATTGCCACATAATGTTGACACAAATCCTCCCGGTGGCCATGAGGAATCTGATGGGCAAAGATATAAGAAACACACTCATTGATCTCTGTGATTTCTTCAACACACTATGGAAGAAAGTTGTAGATCCTGAAGAGTTGGATCATATGCAAGATGATATTGCAAGAATATTGTCCAACCTAGAGATGTTTTTTCCACCGTCATTCTTTGATGTCATGGTCCATCTCACTGTGCACCTTATCGATGAGATAAAGTATTGTGGTCCAGTGTTTCTTCGCAACATGTATCCCTTCGAGCGGTTCATGGGAATACTGAAGCGCTTTTGTCGAAACCGAAACCATCCAGAGGCAAGCATCCTACAAGGTTATACCGCGAAGGATGTGGTTGAGTTTTGCACCGAATACATGAAACAAAGACCTATAGGTTTGCCCCTCTCTCGCCACGAGGGAAGGCTGAAAGGTAAGTCGGTCCTTGCTGGCACACAAATGGCTGCACCCGGAGAATTGGCAAAGAAAGCCCATTTGACGGTACTGCTTAATAGCCTAGTTCTCAACGCTTATACCGAAGAATACTTGGCAGAGATACGCCAAAGCTTCTTACTAATGGTGCCTTCATCAGATGTGGAGATGAAGGAGCACACTAAGAACTACGCCGAATGGCTGAAGAATCGTTTGGCACAAGGATCCATCGATGACATTGTTGTGTGGTTGGTACAAAAGCCATCACCTACGGTGTTGACGTACCAAGCATATGACATAAATGGATACACCTTCTACACTGAGGAACGTGATCAGAAGACCTCATATCAGAACAGTTGTGTTAAAATAGGATGCATGACTGTAAATGAAGCTGATAAAAGGGTATACCATGGAACCATCAAAGAGATTTGGGAGCTTGACTATGTGAGAGTTAAGGTAGCATTATTCAGGTGCGCATGGATCCCTCTTGGTCAGGTAAGGATTGATGAGTACAGGAAGACCTGTGTTAACAGGACAACGATGGCATATCGCGTCGACCCATTCATTCTTGCCAGCGATGCTACCCATATTTTCTTTGTGGATGACCCCTTGCATAATGATACGTCTCCAACGTATCTAAATTTTTTGATTGTTCCATGTTGTTTCATTATCAATATTGGATGTTTTATAATCATTTTATAGTCCTTTTATATCATTTTTTGGTACTAACCTATTGACATAGTGCCAAGTGCCATTTGCTATTTTTCCATGTTTTTACATCGCAGGAAATCAATATCAAACAGAGTCCAAATGCCACAAAACTCCACGATGATTTTTTATGGGCCAGAAGGAAGGCAATGGGCCCTGGTTGCACCTGGGGGTGCCCCGAGGGGGAAAACCCCACCAGGGCACGCCAGGAGGCCCAGGCGCGCCCTGGTGGGTTGTGCCCACCTCGGGTGCCCCCCGGACCGCCTCTTTGCTCTATAAATACCCCAAAAATCCCAGAACCCTAGAAGTGTCGACGAAATATTCATCCAGCCACCACAGAGTCCAGAACCACCAGATCCAATCTAGACACCGTCATGGAGGGGTTCATGATACGTCTCCGTCGTATCTATAATTTTTGATTGTTCCATGCCAATATTATACAACTTCCATATACTTTTTGGCAACTTTTTATATTATTTTGGGACTAACATATAGATCCAGTGCCCAGTGTCAGTTCCTGTTTGTTGCATCTTTTATGTTTCGCAGAAACCCCATATCAAATGGAGTCCAAACGGGATAAAAACGGACGGAGAATTATTTTGGAATATTTATGATTTTTGGGAAGTAAAATCAACGCGAGACGGTGCCCGAGGGGGCCACAAGGCAGGGGGCAGGCGCGCCCTGGACCCTCGTGGGCACCCTGTAAGGTGGTTGACGCTCTTCTTTTGCCGCAAGAAAGTTAATTTTATGAGAAATATCTGGGCGAAAGATTCACCCCAATCGGCGTTACGGATCTCCGGTTATAAAAGAAACGGTGAAAGGCTAGATCGGAAGAACGCAGAAACAGAGAGAGACAGAGAGACAGATCCAATCTCGGAGGGGCTCTCGCCCCTCCGACGCCATGGAGACCATGGACCAGAGGGGAAACCCTTCCCCATCTAGGGAGAAGGTCAAGGAAGAAGAAGAAGAAGAAGAAGAAGAAGGGGGGCTCTCTCCCCCTCGCTTCCGGTGGCGCCGGAACGCCGCCGAGGGCCATCATCATCACCGCGATCTACACCAACACCTCCGCAATCTTCACCAACATCTCCATCACCTTCCCCCATCTATCTACAGCGGTCCACTCTCCCGCAACCCACTGTACCCTCTACTTGAACATGGTGCTTTATGCTTCATATTATTATCCAATGATGTGTTGCCATCCTATGATGTCTGAGTAGATTTTCGTTGTCCTATCGGTGGTTGATGAATTGCTATGATTGATTTAATTTGCTTGTGGTTATGTTTCTGTCCTTTGGTGCCCATCATATGAGCGCGCACGTGGATCACACCATATGGTTAGTTGTATGTTGATAGGACTATGTATTGGAGGGCAAGGGTGACAGAAGCTTCAGCCTAGCATATAAATTGATGCATACGGGATTGAAGGGGGACCAATATATCTTAATGCTATGGTTGGGTTTTACCTTAATGAACGTTAGTAGTTGCGGACGCTTGCTAATAGTTCCAATCATAAGTGCATAGAATTCCAAGTCAGGGATGACATGCTAGCAGTGGCCTCTCCCACATAAAACTTGCTATCGGTCTAGTAAACTAGTCAATTGCTTAGGGACAATTTTGCAACTCCTACCACCACTTTTCCACACTCGCTATATTTACTTTATTGCTTCTTTACTTGCAACAGCCCCTAGCTTTTATTTACGTGCTCTTTACTTTCTTGCAAACCTATCCAAAAACACCTACAAAGTACTTCTAGTTTCATACTTGTTCTAGGTAAAGCGAATGTCAAGCGTGCGTAGAGTTGTATCGGTGGTCGATAGAACTTGAGGGAATATTTGTTCTACCTTTAGCTCCTCGTTGGATTCGACACTCTTACTTATCGAAAGAGGCTACAATTGATCCCCTATACTTGTGGGTTATCAAGACCTTTTTCTGGCACCGTTGCCGGGGAGCAATAGCGTGGGGTGAATATTCTCGTGTGTGCTTGTTTGCTTTATCACTAAGTAATTTTTATTTGCTGTTGTTAGTTGTTTTCTATCTTTAGTTATGGGTAGGAAACGCAAAATACCAAAAAATTAGTTGTACCTACTGAACCAATGGTTGAAGAACCACTCAAAATCTATCACACTCCTGAAGTTTATTACTTGGATCATCTTCGATCCCTATGTGCTCGTGCTGAAACCCCAACTAGCTTAGTTGAGGGCAAATATTTAGATGAGCATGCATGTTATGTGCGACAACGTATATCTGAAAAAGGGAAACTTTTGCTGGGTCAAATTCATCATTTGCAATGCTATGCTTGGAATTTATGTTATATATATGATTTTACTTGTTTTCTGAAAACCCTAAGAAACACCTTCCCTACCAATGTGAGTTTATTGATAATGGAATCTTATCTTCGTATGCTAAAGGTGTTTATAGTTACTATGATGTTCAACAAATTGAAGAATTTGTTGCTTTTAAGGGTGCTTATGAAATTGCTTCTTTGATTGAAAAGTATGGTGCTACTCTTTACAAATCTGAAAATTTTGCCATACTTAAATATTGCTATGATAATTATGCTTCTAATGCTTATGTTAAACCATATATTGAGGAATCCCCCGCTGTCCAAGAAGAGACTAATATTTTGCAGGAGTCTATGGAAGAAGAAATTGATGAAACTGTGAGCTCATTGGATGAAAAAGATGAGGAGGAGAGCGAAGAACAAAAGGAGGATGAGCGGATTAGCTACCCGTGCCCACCTTCTAATGAGAGTAACTCTTCAACTCATACATTGTTTAATTTCCCTTCGTGCTTACCGAAGGATGATTGCTATGATGATTGCTATGATCCCGTTGATTCTCTTGAAATATCCCTTTTTGATGATGCTTGTTATGCTTGTGGCCAAGATGCCAATATGAATTATGCTTATGGAGATGAACTTGCTATAGTTCCTTATGTTGAACATGAAATTGTTGCTACTGCACCCACACATGATAGTCCTATTATCTTTTTGAATTATCCCAACTACACTATATCGGAGAAGTTTACCCTTATTAAGGATTATATTGATGGGTTGCCTTTTACCATTGCACATGATAATTTTGATAGATATAATATGCATGTGCTTGCTGCTCCTACTTGCAATTATTATGAGAGAGGAACTATATCTCCACCTCTCTATGTTTCCAACATGATAAAATTGCAAGAAACTGTTTATACTATGCATTGGCCTTTACTATGTGTGCATGAATTGTTCTTTTATGACATGCCGATGCATAGGAAGAGAGTTAGACATCGTCATTACATGATATATGTTACTTTGTGCTCACTACTAAATGCCAAATCATTGCTAATTAAAATTGTCTTTGATATACCTTGGGATCCAGGTGGATTCACTACTTGAGCACTATATGCCTAGATTAATGGCTTTAAAGAAAGCGCTGCCAGGGAGACAACCCGGAAGTTTTAGAGAGTCATTTATTTCTGTTGTGTGCTTTTATAAATTTTAGAAATAAAAATAATGTGTCAAGGTTTGCCTTTAGGACGTTTACAAAGCTTGTTGGTTTGTGCGGTGCAGGACATAAACTTTGGCTGTAGTGCGCGATTTTACATTTTTTACTGGAATGCCAAATGATTATGATTCTTTTTGCACTGACTTCCTATACAAATTGTTTATCTTTCCTAATTTTGGAAGAATTTTTCAAGTACTAGAAGTATGGTGAATGTTCAGATTATTACAGACTGTTCTGTTTTAGACAGATTCTGTTTTTGATGCATAGTTTGCTTGTTTTGATGAAACTATTGATTCCTATCAGTGGATTAAGCCATGAAAAAGTTATACTACAGTAGACACAATGCAAAAACAAAATATGAATTGGTTTGCAACAGTACTTAGAGTAGTGATTTGCTTTATTATACTAACGGATCTTACCGAGTTTTCTATTGAAGTTTTGTGTGGATGAAGTGTTCGATGATCGAGAAGGTCTCGATGTGAGAAGAAGGAAGAGAGGCAAGAGCTCTAGCTTGGGGATTCCCAAGGCACCCCAAGTAAATATTCAAGGAGACTCAAGCGTCTAAGCTTGGGGATGCCCCGGAAGGCATCTCCTCTTTCTTCAACAAGTATCGGTACGTTTTCGGATTCCTTTTGTTCATGCGATATGTGCAATCTTGGAGCGTCTTTTGCATTTAGTTTTCATTTTTATTTATGCACCATGCTGGTATGAGATAGTCCTTGGTTGATTTATAGAATACTCATTGCACTTCACTTAAATCTTTTGAGTATGGCTTTATAGAATGCTTCATGTGCTTCACTTATATCATTTGAAGTTTGGATTGCCTGTTTCTCTTCACTTAGACAACCGCCATTTGTAGAATGCTCTTTTGCTTCACTTATATTTGTTAGAGCTTGGGCATATCTTTTGTAGAAAGAATTAAACTCTCTTGCTTCACTTATATCTATTTAGAGAGTCGACAGGAATTGGTCATTCACATGGTTAGTCATAAAATCCTACATAAAACTTGTAGATCACTGAATATGATATGTTTGATTCCTTGCAATAGTTTTGCGATATAAAGATGGTGATAGAGTCATGCTAGTGGGTGGTTGTGGATTGTAGAAATACTTGTGTTGAGGTTTGTGATTCCCGTAGCATGCACGTATGGTGAACCGTTATGTAACAAAGTTGGAGCATGATTTATTTATTGATTGTCTTCCTTATGAGTGGCGGTCGGGGACGAGCGATGGTCTTTTCCTAACAATCTATCTCCCTAGGAGCATGCGCGTAGTACTTTGTTTTGATGACTAATAGATTTTTGCAAAAAGTATGTGAGTTCCTTATGACTAATGTTGAGTCCATGGATTATATGCACTCTCACCCTTCCATCATTGCTAGCCTCTTCGGTACCGTGCATTGCCCTTTCTCACCTCGAGAGTTGGTGTAAACTTCACCGGTGCATCCAAACCCCGTGATATGATACGCTCTGTCACACATAAACCTCCTTATGTCTTCCTCAAAACAGCCACCATACCTACCTATCATGGCATTTCCATAGCCATTCCGAGATATATTGCCATGCAACTTCCATCATCATCATATACATGACTTGAGCATTTATTGTCATATTGCTTTGCATGATCGTAAGATAGCTAGCATGATGTTTTCATGGCTTGTCCGTTTTTTGATGTCATTGCTATGCTAGATCATTGCACATCCCGGTACACTGCCGGAGGCATTCATATAGAGTCATATCTTTGCTCTAGTATCGAGTTGTAATATTGAGTTGTAAGTAAATAAAAGTGTGATGAACATCATTATTAGAGCATTGCCCCAGTGAGGAAAGGATGATGGAGACTATGATTCCCCCACAAGTCGGGATGAGACTCCGGACGAAAAAAATAAAAATAAAAAAAGGGAGAGAAAGGCCAAAAAAAGAGAAGGCCCAAAAAAAGAAAAAAAAGAAAAGAAAAAAAATGAGAGAAAAAGAGAGAAGGGGCAATGTTACTATCCTTTTACCACACTTGTGCTTCAAAGTAGCACCATGTTCTTCATATAGAGAGTTTCTTGAGTTATCACTTTCATATACTAGTGGGAATTTTCATTATAGAACTTGGCTTGTATATTCCAACGATGGGCTTCCTCAAATGCCCTAGGTCTTCATGAGCAAGCAAATTGGATGCACACCCACTTAGTTTCAGTTTGAGCTTTCATACACTTATAGCTCTAGTGCATCCATTGCATGGCAATCCCTACTCCTCACATTGACATCAATTGATGGGCATCTCCATAGCCCATTGATTAGCCACGTCGATGTGAGACTTTCTCCCTTTTTGTCTTCTCCACATAACCCCCATCATCACATTCTATTCCACCTATAGTGCTATGTCCATGGCTCACGCTCATGTATTGCGTGAAAGTTGAAAAGGTTTGAGAACGTCAAAAGTATGAAACAATTGCTTGGCTTGTCATCGGGGTTGTGCATGATGTGAATATTTTGTGTGAAGAAGATGGAGCATAGCCAGACTATATGATTTTGTAGGGATAACTTTCTTTGGCCTTGTTATTTTGAAAAGACATGATTGCTTTATTAGTAGGCTTGAAGTATTATTGTTTTTATGTCAAAAGATAGACTATTGCTTTGAATCACTCGTGTCTTAATATTCATGCTATGATTAGATACATGATCAAGATTATGCTAGGTAGCATTCCACATCAAAAATTATCTTTTTTATCATTTACCTACTCGAGGACGAGCAGGAATTAAGCTTGGGGATGCTGATATGTCTCCGTCGTATCTATAATTTTTTATTGTTCCATGCCAATGTTATACAACTTCCATATACTTTTTGGCAACTTTTTATATTATTTTGGGACTAACATATTGATCCAGAGCCCAGTGCCAGTTCATGTTTGTTGCATGTTTTATGTTTTGCATAAACCCCATATCAAACGGAGTCCAAACGGGATAAAAACGGACGAAGAATTATTTTGGAATATTTATGATTTTTGGGAAGTAAAATCAACGCGAGACGGTGCCCGAGGGGGCCACGAGGCAGGGGGCGTGCCCTGGACCCTCGTGGGCACCCCATAAGGCGGTTGACGCTCTTCTTTTGCCGCAAAAAGCTAATTTTATGAGAAAGATCTTGGCGAAATATTCACCCCAATCTTAGTTACGGATCTCCGGTTATAAAAGAAACGGTGAAAGGCCAGATAGGAAGAACGCAGAAACAGAGAGAGACAGAGAGACAGATCCAATCTCGGAGGGGCTCTCGCCCCTCCCACGCCATGGAGACCATGGACCAGAGGGGAAACCCTTCTCCCATCTAGGGAGAAGGTCAAGGAAGAAGAAGAAGAAGGAGGGGGGCTCTCTCCCCCTCGCTTCCAGTGGCGCCGGAACGCCGCCGGGGGCCATCATCATCACCGTGATCTACACCAACACCTCCGCCATCTTCACCAACATCTCCATCACCTTCCCCCATCTATCTACAGCGGTCCACTCTCCCTCAACCCGCTGTACCCTCTACTTGAACATGGTTCTTTATGCTTCATATTATTATCCAATGATGTGTTGCCATCCTATGATGTCTGAGTAGATTTTCGTTGTCCTATCGGTGGTTGATGAATTGCTATGATTGATTTAATTTGCTTGTGGTTATGTTGCTGTCCTTTGGTGCCCATCATATGAGCGCGCGCGTGGATCACACCATAGGGTTAGTTGTATGTTGATAGGACTATGTATTGGAGGGCAAGGGTGACAGAAGCTTCAGCCTAGCATAGAAATTGATGCATACGGGATTGAAGGGGGACCAATATATCTTAATTCTATGGTTGGGTTTTACCTTAATGAACATTAGTAGTTGCCGACGCTTGCTAATAGTTCCAATCATAAGTGCAAAGAATTCCAAGTTAGGGATGACATGCTAGCAGTGGCCTCTCCCACATAAAACTTGCTATCGGTCTAGTAAACTAGTCAATTGCTTAGGGACAATTCGGCAACTACTACCACCACTTTTCCACACTCGCTATATTTACTTTATTGCTTCTTTACTTGCAACAGCCCGTAGCTTTTATTTACGTTCTCTTTACTTTCTTGCAAACTTATCCACAAACACCTACAAAGTACTTCTAGTTTCATACTTGTTCTAGGTAAAGCGAACATCAAGCGTGCGTAGAGTTGTATCGGTGGTCGATAGAACTTGAGGGAATATTTGTTCTACCTTTAGCTCCTCGTTGGGTTCGACACTCTTACTTATCGAAAGAGGCTACAATTGATCCCCTATACTTGTGGGTTATCAGTTCACCACTTCCATTGGTGCCTCTCCGATGATGCGTGAGTAGTTCTTTGTAGAACTTCGGGTTCGTAGTTAGTAGCTAGATGGCTTCCTCTCTCTCTTTTGATTCTCAATACAATGGTCTCTTGGAGATCCATATGATGTAAGTCTTTTGCGGTGTGTTTGTTGGGATCTGATGAACTTTGAGTTTATGATCAGTTATATCTTTTCATATCCATAAAAGTTATTTCAGTTTCTTTGATCTCTTATAGCCTCGTATTTCTTCTCTGATATTTGGGTTTTGTCGTGGAATTGTCACGGCATATGTCCTTGAGCTTGGACTTAGTCGTGGAGCCATCGCAACTAGGAAGCTTTAAGGGGTTATGCGGGACAAGGAATACGAGGGTTTATACTGGTTCGGCCCCTTACGGTGAAGGTAAAAGCCTACGTCCAGTTCGAGGTGATATTGATTAGGGTTACGATCGCCATGAACTAAACAACTATCCCGGCTCTCGATGGGATCGTTGTCGTCCTTAAACCGCTGCCGGGTCGTCCCTTTATATAGGGAGGCTGACGCCCAGCAGCCCTTAGAGTCCCGGCCGGCTCATAAAAGTGTCCGGCTCGGACTCTAAACAATACTTGCCTTACACTACAAGTTCTATTATAGTAATGATTGTAACTACGGGCCTTAGGCCATATCCGGGTCTCAGCCCATCTCTGGCCCATCATCTTGAAACTTGGCTCCGGGCTTCTGGCACCGACCGTTCGAGTAACCCGGCCCCTCCTGGTGGGTGACTCTAAGGTCTATATCCTCAACATTAGGCCCCAGATTGATTTGAGCCGGCTCATGTCAATCTTCAACTCTTCTGACAGGAAAAAATCTCCGGTTTATCATTCATGTGAAGGCCATAACCCGGAGCGACGTCATCCTCCGGATTCCGGATAATCCGCCATGACATCATCCTCCATTAAATCTGTTTTTTACTCCGCCAGATCCGCAACGGATCTTTACTTTACTGTCATTCCGAAAATCGAGGCGTCGTGGGGGGGAGATAACCACGCCGTGGTCTCCTTGAATCTCGTGCCCACTTACGATCTCGCCTTATAAATAGGCCAGCCCAATGGGCTCTTCTCACGCTCTCTTCTTCCTCCTCGCGCCGTCGCTCCTCTGCCCGAGCTCTGCCACTGCCGCCGCCGTCGCGCCCCTGATCTTCATCAACCCGGCCGCTGCATCACCCTGACTCGGACCAGATAAACGGCGGCGACTTCCGCTCTTCTCCAACTCCGGTGAGTCTCTTCTGCCTTGTTAGAACAGATCTGCGGTAGAGTTCAAACAGTTCATCCGTGTTCTTCGCCATTGTCCGCAGGCTTCAGTAGCTCTCGTAGTTGCCACCCTTGCTTGATCTTAGATATGTATAGACTTGCTGTAGTAGTTGTTTATTACTCATTTCACCTGTAAAACACACTTCTTTCCACTGCATAAGATCTCCTTCGAGCTCAAGAACTCCCCTGCGTCTGCATTTTAGGTCTAGAAAATTTTCTTTGCTCCGACCATTTTGATCCAAAAAAGTTACGGTAGTATGCGAAACCTGTTTTACCACACTTAGTAAAAACTGCAACCATTGAATCTTGGCGGCTTACATTTCCGGCTTAAAGAAAACACGCACCGTAGAACTTTCCGGCTTAAAGAGAACCATGCTCTGTAGAATCCTCCCGCGGCTTAAATAACCCACTGCATCTGAATATATATATATATCATTAGTCCCCTTCATAAGCCGCCATCTTAGTTTGAACGATAGATCTCCGGCTTATATTTAACCCGGACACTTTTCTCTTTATCATGGCCTACCAACCTTCACCATGCCTCCCAAGGCTCCCATCACTTGCAACTGGATGAGGTCCAACTTCACCGACGAGACCCTGGCCAATTTCGTTAAGTCTGGATATTTGCCTAAGAAGGAAATCATGTCCTACCGTGCCCCTGACCCGTCGGAAGAGAGACCACAGCCAAGGGACGGGGAGGTAGTGATCTTCGCAGACCATATGAGCCGGGGCTTCGCACCGCCCGGCTCAAAGTTTTTCAGGGACGTGCTCAACTCCTTTGACCTACGGCCTCAGGATATAGGACCCAACTCCGTATCCAACATCTACAACTTCCAAGTCTTTTGCGAAGTGTACCTTGGAGAAGAGTCTAGTCTGCTGCTTTTCAGAGAGCTGTTTTACTTAAACCGCCAAAATGAGTGTGCCAACAGGCCAAGTCTGGAGTTAGGTGGCATCTCCATCCAGCGGCGTAGGGACTGTCTTTTCCCTTACGCAGAGCCGCCGAGCCACCCCAAGGACTGGAATATGACTTGGTTCTACTGCCAAGATACGTCCCCGGCTGACGAGAACCCGCTGCCCGGCTTTCGCCCAACACGTCTAGAGCCGACTCATCCACTATCAGACAAACTGACTGCAGCGGAACGTCAGCCTCTGCTTCCAACTATCAATAAGATCAAGGCCCTGCTAGGCAAGGGTCTGAACGGAATCGACCTGGTCCGGGTCTGGATCTCATGGCGGGTGATCCCATTAAGCCGCCGCCTCGGCTTAATGTGTGAGTACACCGGGCGAAAGGATGACCCTCAGAGGCACAGTCGCAATGATCTTCCAGAAGAAGTTGCTGAGGAAGACACCAAGGCTCTGTTAAATGAGAGTCTGGCAGACTGTGGAAGGACCGGGTTAGCCCCCTTCTGCAAGACCAACCCAGCCCCAGCGGTAAGCCGCTGACTTTAATGTTTTATCTCCTTCTGCATATAACCTGCATCTGAACTGTTTTGAAAATTCATCCTTGTATTTCTCAGGCTGATGATAAGTTCTGGCGGGTCAAATATGACCATGAGGCGGCCAAGAAGGCCAGGAAGGCGAAGAAAGCCGCCAAAAAAGCCGCCCCTCGTAAAAAGGGAACCAGACCCACTGCTTCGGAGCTAATGCAATTAAGCGACAGCTCCGAGTTAGAGGTAACCCGTAAACCTTGAAATTCTTGCTATATTTGTTATTTGTTGCTGTCCGCCTTATCAACACTTGCTCATTGACAGGATGACACCGGCGCCAGTAACCCGGTGGTTGAAGAGGTAATGTCACTTTCCTCCGACTCGGAGCCCTTGCCACAGTTGAAAGTCTGAAGGGTAACCCGAAAAGTAAGCTTTTCACATCCTTTAGCTTATCAAGACCCTCAATTTCTTTTGAAGCGACAGGTTCACGAAAGCCGGCGTCACACCCGGATCACCAAGGACACCGATCTCTCCGCCGGGTTACCCGACGCAACAAGGAAGCGTCGCACTGAGGTTTTTTCTCACTTGTACCCTTTTCATCCGTTGGCGGGTGTTATCCGTCAGCCTCAACTCTTCTGACTCCAATTATCAGGAGACCTCCCCCTCTTCGGGTGACTCCATGCAGTCAAATCTGCCGGCCTTCAAGACTGCGCCCGGGTAACAACAATCATCTTACATTATCTTTGTCTGTACTTACTCTTTGTGTGCCTAACACTTCTGTCTTTTCAGTGCCCAGGCAAAGCTCACCAAAAGAGCGAAGAAGACCAAGTCAGCCGGAGTGCCGGACTTACCTAAACCGGAGGTGACGGCTAAAGAGCCGCCAGCTGCCTCTGCCCCCGAAGCCACCACTCCAATGGACACGGCACCTGAGGCCTCAGCCCCGACTACCAAGGCAACGACCGAAGCTTCGGTTAACCCGGAGGCCTCCGGCTCAGCCCCACCAGCAGACGACCCGGACGTGGTAATCACCCGGACGGAATTTGTTGAGCCGGGGAGACCGACTGTGTTGGCCAAATGCTCCGCGAAGGGGGAGTTGCTGCAGCCCCACCGGGTGAACCTGGACCTCTCCGGCTACACCGACTTGAGCATTGGAGAGCTCGTCTCTGGCTACATCAGCCAAGTACACAAGAGCCGGGACGCCGAGGTCGCCATGGTCAACCAGATCCAACAAAAATCTGAGGTAACCTTCTGCTGTCTTCTTACTTACTGCATAGTTACCTTTGCTATGCTAGCCCCCAAGTCGACGACTTATGCTTGAATATGTTGTAGACTTAGGTTCCGGCTTACTCAACTGAGCCGGCAGTATGTTAGATAGACACGTTCAATATGCATTAGCCCCCAAGTGCCAAGTGTCTTTGCTTGGAAAACGCTTGGGACTTATATAATGACTGTTAATAACCCGGAAATATATGCAGGCTGTTGGCAAGAAACTAGAGGCGGACCTTGTGGATCTCAAGAGCCGGCTGAAGATGCAGGAGATGGAGACCCGGAAGGCAAACGCCAAGTTTGTATCCAGCATCGCCACTCAAGAAAAATTGAAGACCGAGTTTGATGCTGAGAGAAAATCCTGGGTCGAAGAGAAAACTGCACTGGTGACCCGGGCGGAACAGGCGGAGAAGGCTCTTGCTGAGAAGACCGCCGAGCTCTCCGGCCTAAAGCGCCAGGTTTCCCAAATGGTGGCCGCTATCTTCGGTAAGTCGCCTCACCGGCTTTCATCAAGTTCATATATGTCATGATTCATCCTTGTCACCGGCTTATCTGATTCTGTTAAACAGGTCCCAGGAGTGCCAACCTCAACCAGAGCGTGGTCACCAAGTTAAAGGCCGTGTACACCCTGGTGGAACAGCTCTACACCGGGTCACAGCGTGCCTTAGCTGTGGTGGCCCTATCCAACGAGGTGCCAACTCATCAGGCCGAAGTCCTGCGCTGGCTCGCCGTTCTGCCTCAGCGGATCCAAGAGCTGCGACGGGCCTCCGCGAGAGCCGGAGCAATCGCCACGCTGAGCCGGGCCAAGGCATTCCTGCCGGAGCTAGACCCGGCAGACATCGCCCTGGGTTACCCAAGCCTGAAGGAAGACGGCTCAGCCTTCGACCAGAAGGACTTCGCGTCATGTGTGAAGGCTGTACGCCCGGTGGCCACCCTCATCGGGAACGACACCGACTTGACCAAGTACCAGCCGGGTTATGATGCGGAGAATCAGAGGATTCCAACCCCTCGCTATGAAGCCCTCAATCTGATCCCTCCGGCTCGTCAGCACACCTTCGCCCCGGAGATTGACCCGGCCGGGTTAATTGATGAAGAAGCCCAGTTCGAAGCTCTCAGCGGCATCAACTGGAAATCATCAACCTTCGAGGTCTTGGGATCAGCCGGAGGAGAAGACAGGAATGAGCCGGGCACTTCAACTCAGCGGGCATCATAATTTAGCTGGCGGCTTATCAAACATTGTTCCATCTTTTAGACTTGGAGAGTTATTGTAATAGAGTAGGTGCAACAGTTTATCTCTGCCGTGCCATCGTGCACGTTTTGAATGCGAAAGCCCTTTGAATTTTCCTCTTTGATGTTTCTCCGGGTCATAATCATCCCTTTGTTTTTCTCAACCTCAAAAAGGTGCCTTTAAGGATCTGCATATAAAAGGCAAATCACAAGTCTCGAGGCGGCTTACCGCCCTGAGAATCAGGTGTTTGAGATAAATAACCCAGAATATGAATCAAAAAAGACTGGTCCTTAATTATACTCTGAACATAGCCAAAATAACACACTTAACAGCCTGTAAGCATCTTCCGATTTAAATAACCCGGGTTGCAAGGTTGACACCTTAACTCCGATTTACTTGCCTTGGTGACACCCATGACGTGCAACTAACACTGCAAACCAAAGTTAAGCCGGCAAGTGAGACCCGGCCATGCACCCTTCAGAGTGAACTTTTGAAAAAGTAGAAGAACTTAGGGGCTTCCGGTTCGAATACGACCAGAGACCCGGCCCAAAGGGGTTAAGCCAAGATTCGGATACGATCATATAGCCCCCATTGGGTGCGGCGATGCCAATCAAGAGGGTACCGACAGCTATGTTCTCTTTGGTTCGAATACGACCCATGTTTGAACAGGAAGCCCCCAAGTGATTCTTAAAATTGTTTAACGACGCTCATTCGAATACGATCCACGTCGGTTCTCAGAGGGGTTAAACTATGATTCAAATATGACCAAAGGCAACCTCCCAATGAGCTCGGCACTTGGCCAGTCAAATGGGTATCGACAGCTATGTTCTCTTTGGTTCGAATACGACCCATGTTTGAACAGGAAGCCCCCAAGTGACTTTACTGCTTACGGCTAGATTCGAATACGATCATAGGCCGGATCCTCCTTTAAGTCAGCATGTAATCTTGTAATAAAAACAACACACACATATTTGGAGGAGAGAAAAGGACAGAGGTCCTGCTTTATTGCTTATCATAATATATACATGGCTGAGATAAATATGTACACCACGAGAGCCGGTAGCTCAAGCGTAGTAAGGCCGGAGCTGAGCTATGTTCCACGGCCGACGGGTCTCTTCCTCAGATTTACGTGAATCTTTGTGTTCCCGAATATCAATGAGGTAATATGACCCGTTGTGCAAGTTCTTGCTGACCACAAAGGGCCCTTCCCAAGGTGGGGATAACTTGTGTGCATCTGTTTGATCCTGGATGAGCCGGAGCACAAGGTCGCCTTCCTGGAAGACCCGGGATTTGACCCGGCGGCTATGATAACGGCGCAGGTCTTGTTGGTAAATCGCTGAACGGGCTGCTGCCACATCACGTTGTTCGTCCAACAAGTCCAGAGCATCTTGGCGCGCCTGTTCATTATCCGTCTCAACATAAGCCGCCACGCGAGGTGAATCATGATGGATGTCGCTGGGGAGGACTGCTTCTGCTCCATAAACCATGAAGAAAGGCGTGAAGCCTGTAGACCTGTTAGGAGTAGTGTTGATGCTCCATAAGACGGAGGGCAACTCCTCCACCCAACAACCCGGCGTCCGTTGCAAAGGGACCAAAAGCCGGGGCTTGATGCCCTTCAGAATTTCCTGGTTAGCTCTCTCAGCTTGACCATTGGATTGAGGATGAGCCACTGAAGAAACATCAAGTTGGATATGCTCTCGTTGACAAAATTCTTCCATGGCGCCTTTGGAGAGATTGGTGCCATTGTCAGTTATAATGCTGTGCGGAAAACCAAAGCGGAAAATCACCTTTTTCATAAATTAAACCGCCATGGCTGCATCGCACTTGCTAACTGGCTCAGCTTCCACCCACTTTGTGAATTTGTCAACTGCCACCAAGAGGTGGGTCTTCTTATCCTTGGACCGTTTAAAAGGCCCAACCATATCAAGCCCCCAGACCGCAAAGGGCCAAGTGATTGGGATCATCCTCAACTCCTGAGCCGGCACATGAGCCCGTCGTGAGAACCTTTGGCAACCATCACATTTACTGACCAAGTCCTCTGCGTCAGCATGAGCCGTCAGCCAATAAAAACCATGACGAAAAGCCTTGGCCACAAGGGATTTTGAGCCGGCATGATGGCCACAATCCCCTTCATGGATCTCACGCAAGATCTCTTGGCCTTCCTCAGGGGAGATACAACGTTGAAATGCCCTTGAAACACTGCGACGATGTACCTCGCCATCGATAACGATCATTGACTTAGCCCGCCGGGATATTTGCCTGGCCAAATTTTCATCCTCAGGCAACTCTCCCCGGGTTATATAAGCCAGATATGGCATTGTCCAGTCTGGTATGACATGAAGAGCCGCCACCAGTCATGCCTCCGGGTCAGGGATAGCCAAGTCTTCCTCTGTAGGCAACTTAACCGAAGGGTTATACAGAACGTCCAGGAAAGTGTTAGGCGGCACCGGCTTTCGCTGAGAGCCTAGCCGGCTTAGAGCATCAGCTGCCTCGTTCTTCCTGTGATCAATGTGCTCCACTTGGTAGCCCTGAAAGTGCCCAGCAATGGCATCAACCTCGCAGCGATAAGCCGCCATGAGAGGATCCTTAGAATCCCACGTGCCTGATATTTGTTGAGCCACCAAGTCTGAGTCACCAAAGCACCTTACCCGGCTTAAGCTCATCTCCTTAGCCACCCGAAGACCATGGAGCAAAGCCTCGTATTCAGCCGCATTGTTAGTGCAAGGAAACATCAACTGTAGCACATAATGGAACTTGTCACCCTTAGGGGAAGCCAATACAACGCCAACCCCCGAGCCCTCCAGCTGCCTGGACCCATCAAAGTGAATAGTCCAATAAGAGTTGTCCGGCTTTTGCTCGGGCACTTGTGATTCTGTCCAATCGTTGATGAAATCCACCAAGGCCTGAGATTTAACAGCAGTGCATGGCACATATTTGAGATCATGGGGTCCAAGTTCTATAGCCCACTTAGCAATTCTCCCTGTGGCCTCTCTGTTTTGAATGATATCCCCAAGAGGGGCAGAACTAACCACAGTGATGGGATGACCCTGAAAATAATGCTTAAGTTTCCGGCTCACCATGAACACACCATACACAAGCTTCTGCCAATGCGGGTACCGCTGCTTGGACTCAATGAGCACTTCGTTGACATAATAAACCGGCCGCTGAACCGGATGCTCCTTACCCGCTTCCTTGCGCTCCACCACCATAGCCACGCTGACTGCTCGTGCGTTTGCCGCCACATACAGTAGCAAGGGCTCCTTATCAACCGGAGCAGCAAGGACCGGGGGCTCTGCCAGCTGCTTCTTCAACTCCTCAAAAGCGGTATTAGCTGCATCATTCCAGACAAAGTTATCAGTTTTCTTCATCAACTGATATAAGGGCATAGCCTTCTCACCCAAACGGCTTATAAACCGGCTTAAAGCAGCGATGCGACCCGCCAAGCACTGTACGTCATTTATACACGCCGGCTTAGCTAGGGAGGTTATGGCCTTGATCTTCTCCGGGTTAGCCTCAATGCCTCTGTCAGAAACCAAGAAGCCCAATAGTTTGCCTGCAGGAACACCAAAAACACACTTGGCCGGGTTAAGCATCATCTTATAGACCCGGAGATTATCAAAGGTTTCCCTTAAATCATCTATCAGGGTTTCCTCTTTGATGGATTTAACCACAATATCATCCACGTAAGCATGAACATTGCGCCCGATCTGTTTATGAAGACAGTTCTGTACACAACGCTGGTAAGTCGCCTGTGCACACTTGAGTCCAAAGGGCATAGACACATAGCAGAAGGCTCCAAAAGGAGTGATGAACGCCGTCTTCTCCTGGTCCTTAACTGCCATCTTAATCTGATGATACCCGGAATAAGCATCCAAGAAACTTAAGCGTGCACAACCTGCCGTAGCATCAATGATTTGATCAATACGGGGGAGGGCAAAAGGATCAGCCGGACACGCCTTATTCAAGTCCGTGTAGTCCACACACATCCGCCAGGTGCCGTTCTTCTTGAGCACGAGCACCGGGTTAGCCAACCACTCTGGGTGAAAGACTTCAACGATGAACCCGGCTGCCAAGAGCCGGGCCACTTCTTCACCAATAGCTTTCCGCCTCTCTTCATTAAACCGCCGGAGAAACTGTCTGACCGGCTTAAATTTCGGATCAACATTGAGAGTATGCTCAGCGAGTTCTCTAGGTACACCTGGCATGTCAGAAGGTTTCCATGCGAAGATGTCCCTATTCTCACGGATGAACTCGATGAGCGCGCTTTCCTATTTTGGATCCAGATTGGCACTGATGCTAAACTGCTGAGATGAATCTCCTGGAATAAAATCAACAAGCTTAGTTTCATCAGCCGACTTAAATTTCATCGCCGGCTCAGTCTCCGTAGTCGGCTTTTTCAGAGAGGTCATATCTGTTGGGTCGACATTGTCTTTGTAAAACTTCAACTCCTCTGTAGCACAAACAGACTCTGCATAAGCCGCGTCGCCTTCCTCACACTCTAGAGCCACTTTTCGGCTGCCGTGAACCGTAATAGTCCCGTTGTGACCCGGCATTTTGAGCTGTAAGTACACATAACACGGCCGTGCCATGAACTTGGCGTAAGCCGGCCGTCCAAATATAGCATGGTATGGACTTCGTATCTTGACCACCTCAAAGGTCAACTTCTCCACCCTGTAGTTGTTCTCATCACCAAAAGCCACTTCCAATTCGATCTTGCTGACTGGATAAGCCGACTTACCAGGTACCACACCATGAAAGATAGTGTTGGACTGGCTGAGATTCTTATCAACCAACCCCATAAGACGGAAAGTCTCATAATAGAGGATGTTGATGTTGCTGCCTCCATCCATGAGCACCTTTGTGAACTTGTATACTCCCACTTGAGGAGCCACCACTGAGGCCAAGTGGCCCGGGTTATCCACCCGAGGAGGGTGATCCTCCCTACTCCACACTATGGGCTGCTCAGACCATTGTAAGTAGCGTGGGACTGCCGGCTCAACAGCATTCACAGCCCTCTTGTGAAGTTTCTGATCTCGCTTGCACAGACTAGTGGTAAACACATGATACTGTCCACCGCTTAGCTGCTTTGGATTGGTCTGATAACCCCCCTGCTGCTGTTGATGACCCTGGCCAGCCTATTGATGAAAGCCCCCTTGACCATTCTGAAGACCGGAATTTGAGCCGCCGCCCGGGCCATGAAAGCCGCCAGCACCTGAGCCGCCGCCCGGGCCATTGTAACTCTTAAAGGCCTTCATGATCGCGCAATCCTTCCACAGATGAGTCGCTGGCTTCTCTCTAGAGCCATGCCTTGGACAAGGTTCATTCAACAGCTGCTCCAGCGTTGGACCTGACCCGCCGCCTCGGGGAGGGGGCCTCCCCTTGCGTCGCTGGTTATTACCTTGGGAGTTGGCGTTGGCTACAAACTCTAGGCTGCCATCGGCCTTGCGCTTGCCTCCTCCTTGGTTCCCCGGGTTAAACTGAGGACCCTTGCCATTGCCGTTCTTCTTTCCCTTCCCTGTCCTTTCATCATCTGAAGGGGGATCCTTGGTACCATCGGAATCGGCGTACTTGACAAGAGCCGCCATTAGTGTACCCATATCGGTGCAGTCGCGTTTAAGCCGCCCGAGTTTCATCTTAAGGGGCACAAAGCGACAGTTCTGTTCCAGCATTAAGACTGCAGAGCCGGCATCCATCTTATCTGATGAATGTATGATCTCCTTGACCCGGCGAACCCAATGGGTCGTGGATTCACCCTCCTGCTGCTTACAGTTAGTCAAATCCACAATTGACATAGACTGCCTACAGGTATCTTTGAAGTTTTGGACGAACCGGGCTTTCAGCTCAGCCCAAGACCTAATGGAATTCGGTGGTAGCCCTTTCAACCACGTGCGGGCAGTTCCATCTAACATCATGGTGAAGTACTTGGCCATGGCCGCCTCACTGACCTCCAGCAGTTCCATAGCCATCTCATAACTCTCAATCCAGGCCGCGGGTTGTAAGTCAGCTATATAGTTAGGCACCTTCCTAGGGCCCTTGAAGTCCTTAGGTAGACGTTCATTACGGATAGCTGGCACTAAGAAAGGGACACCCTCGGTCCTGGTAGGGATACCTATATCAACGGAAGTCGTCGGATAAGCCGGGGGGGTCTGGAAAGCCGTTAATTGAGGCACTTGCTCTGCCTCTTGGCGCGCTCTGTCCTGGTCTGCTGCGTAACGGGCTCCATTATGAGCCGGGCCATGGCCAGGGGGCGGGTCATGGCGTCGGACATTGCTTGAGCCGGTTGCTGAGACCATGTGCCGGCTGTAACTCGGGCCCTGACCCGGACGAGGGGTCGAGTGGATCCTATCCCGGCTGTAGGAGTACGCCTCTTGCTGTGCCAGTGCCGTCTGTAGGAGTTCCCTGACCCGGCGGGTCTCGATGGCCGTCGGAGAGTCGCCGTCAACGGGGAGAGCCGCCAGCCGTGCTGCCGCAGCTACCATGTTCTCCAGCGGGTTATTATAATGACCCGGGGGTATTGGCACATACTGAGGCGGGGCAGGGGGCACCTGGGGAGGCCCCATCACTCGTGGCTGAATAAAGGGTCCAGACCCGGGTGCTATGACCCCTGGCGGGTTACTAGACCCTGCACCTGGCGTGTTGAAGAGGTTGCGTGGATCGTAAACCAGCGGGAGTCGGGACTGGGCCTTTTGATGCCTCCTTCTCATGACCTCATTGGCCGCGTTCTGATCCATCGTGAGTTGGAAGGACTGCGCCTGAATCAGCTGAGTCTGGGCATCGAGAGCCGCCCGCTCCGCAGCCAGCCTGATTCCTTCGCTGCAAGATCCTCTTTAGCTTTTATCAGATCCAATTTCAACTGTGCCACCTCCGCATCATGCTGGGCTTGATCCGCCGGGTCAACCGTGGCGGTTAACAGGACCGTCATCTTGTCCGTGAGATCCATCAGCACCTGAGCCGGAGAAGGCACCGGGTTTCCCGACCCAGCAGCGGGGTTCTGAACAGGCTGTGCACCAGCCATAAAAACTCCAACCTGACTTGGCGGCTCAAAAAGGTCCGGAATACTGTCGCCATCGGAACAACCCATGAGCCTGCCATCTTGAAGTTGGTACAACGAGTTTGACTCATCGGTGGCCGAATCGCCGTCAGAGCCGGCGGCCACCTCATCACCAGACCCAGATGGATCGGAGGGCCCTCCATGGATGCATCCCACAAAAGCGCGTTTTAAGGCAGGCCGGGCCCAGGCGGGTCGTGCGCGCCGAGCCGTTTCGATGAGATCGGCGCAGAGATCCGGCTCAGGGCCCGGCTCACCAATCTTGCCGATGAAGACATGAATTCCGCCGAAGGGGACCCGGTACCCGTACTCAACTGAGCCGGCGTCGGGGCCCCAGTCTGCATCGTCGATGTAGAGCTTGCCGCGACGACTCTTGGTCATCTGGCCCACAGCGTATCCCTTGAGCCCTTCGACGCTGCCCTTCAAGAACTCAAATCCGCCGTGCGCTGGCCCCACGGTGGGCGCCAACTGTCGTGGAATTGTCACGGCAGATGTCCTTGAGCTAGGACTTAGTCGTGGAGCCATCGCAACTAGGAAGCTTTAAGGGCTTATGCGGGACAAGGAACACGAGGGTTTATACTGGTTCGGCCCCTTACGGTGAAGGTAAAAGCCTACGTCCAGTTCGAGGTGATATTGATTAGGGTTACGATCGCCAGGAACTAAACAACTATCCCGGCTCTCGATGGGATCGTTGTCGTCCTTAAACCGCTGCCGGGTCGTCCCTTTATATAGGGAGGCTGACGCCCAGTAGCCCTTAGAGTCCCGGCCGGCTCATAAAAGTGTCCGGCTCGGACTCTAAACAATACTTGCCTTACACTACAAGTTCTATTATAGTAATGATTGTAACTACGGGCCTTAGGCCATATCCGGGTCTCAGCCCATCTCTGGCCCATCATCTTGAAACTTGGCTCCGGGCTTCTGGCACCGACCGTTCGAGTAACCCGGCCCCTCCTGGCGGGTGACTCTAAGGTCTATATCCTCAATAGGTTTTGTTTGCCAACTTGATCTATTTATCTTGCAATGGGAAGAGGTACCCGGTAGTGGGCTCGATCTTACGGTGCTTGATCCCAGTGACAGAAAGGGAACCGACAAGTATGTATCGTTGCTACTAAGGATAAAAAGACGAGATCTATATCTACCGCCATATAGATAAACGGATCTTGTCTACATCATGTCATCGTTCTTATTGCATTACTCTGTTTCTCCATGAACTTAATACACTAGATGCATGCTGGATAGCGGTTGATGTGTGGAGTAATAGTAGTAGATGCAGGCAGGAGTCAGTCTACTAATCTTGGACGTGATGCCTATGTACTGATCATTGCCTGGATATCGTCACAATTATTTGACGTTCTATCAATTGCCCAACAATAATTTGTTTACCCACCGTTTGCTATTTTTCTCAAGAGAAGCCACTAGTGAGACCTACGGCCCCCGGGTCTTGTTTCTCATATATTTGCCTTGCAATCTACTTTTCCTTTGCATTTTTATTCAGATCTATTAAACCAAAAAATACAAAAATACCTTGCTGCATTTTATCTTTATTTATTTTATTTGGCGTTCGATCTATCAATCTACTACAATTTACCTCACGTCTGTTTGCCTATCTTGAGGCGTCGTACCCCGAAAGGGATTGACAACCCCTTTTAAATGTCGGGTTGCGAGGTGTTGTTGCTTGTGTGCAGGTGCTGTTTACGTTGTGTTGCTTGGTTCTCCAACTGGTTTGATAACCTTGGTTTCATTACTAAGGGAAATACCTACCGTCGTTGTGCTACATCACCCCTTCCTCTTGGGGGAAATACCGACGTAGTTGCAGCAACCATCAAGGAGAGTTTCTGGCGCCGTTGCCGGGGAGGATCTTCAACATAACCAGGTTCCTAATCACAATTCTCATCTCCTCGCAATTTACATTATTTGCCACTCGTTTTCCTCTCCCCCACTTCACAAAAAAATTGTCATTTTATTCGCCTCTCTTTTTCCGTTCACCGTTTTCTTGCCAGATATGTTTTTGTGTATGAGATATTGTTTGCCGTTATGGATAACTCCTCCTCTATTGCTTGCACTCCCGAGAACAAGGTTCTCAACTTTAAACAAAGGGGAGGACAAAGTTTAAAAGATGCTTGGTATAGAATTTGCAATGCTCATAATAGATCTATCCCTAAGCAATCTACCATTGTGGTTCTGCATTGTTTTTATGTTGGCATCACCACTTGGTATAGATTCGTCCTTGATACGATTACCGGTGGAAATTTCTTAATGAGTCCTCCTTTTGATGCTCTTAATGCTATGGGAAATTTAGTGGGCTCACCACCTCTTATGGTTAACAAAACAATTTTGACTCTTGAGCCTGTTATGGAAAGACTAGATGCTATCGAAAAGAAAATGCTCACCGAAGATTATATGGAAATTATACTTAAAAAGATGCATAACTTTTCTACTAATCTTGGGTCAAAAGCGGGTGATATTTTTAAGTTGTTAAAAGAGAGGGGTACCTTAATCCATGAAAGAATAGAAGAAAGTCCGTCTCGGATCGATAAATTGGAAGAAATCTTTAGTAATCTAAGCACGACTTTTACTACCACTAAAATTATCGAGGAAACTCCCGTAAAGAGTAGGATATCTAAGAACAAGGGTGGAACTTCTAGTGCTAGCAATAAAGGAGATCTTAAGATGATTAGTATTCACCCTGATTTTCTTGAAGTGATAAGAGATCGTTTTTGCAAGAATGAAATATTTGAATTTATCCCTAGGAGTGTTTTTATTGAAAATCTTTATGCTAAATCTCTGAGGGATTCTAAGTGTTTGATTGAAGAATTGGACAAAGATGACAAAACTTATATCCTTGCCTTACGCCTAGCTAAGGGCGTAAAATATAGCGCTTGTTGGGAGGCAACCCAATGAATAAATTTATTTTTGCTTTTTTCTTTCTGTTCTTGTGTGTTTGCACAATTATGATACTGGTAGATTGTGTTTTTTGTGTTTTAATTAGTGTTTGTGCCAAGTAAAGCCTTTAGTATCTTCTTGGGTGATAGTTGTTTGATCTTGCTGAAAAAGAAAGAAACTTTGCGCTCACGAAAATAATTTTCATAAATCACAGAAAAGAGCTTTTGCCCCCGATTCTTTTTTCAGAAGATTAATATACAAATTACCCTGGTCGTACTAATTTTTTTGAATTTTTGGAGTTCCAAAAGTATTAGCCAAAGTCAGATTGCTACAGACTGTTCTGTTTTCTTTGTGTTGTGTGCTTATTTTGATGGCTCTATGGTTTTCTTTGATGAGTTTTTGCCATAGAAAAGTTGGAATACAGTAGATATAATACAAAAATAAAATATGAATTGATCTGATACAGCACTTATAGTAGTGGTTTGCTTTCTTATACTAACAGATCTCACGAAGGTTTTGTTGAGTTTTGTGTGATTGAGGTTTTCAAGTTTTGGGTTATCTTATGATGGTTGAAAGAAGGATATAAGAGCCTAACCTTGGGGATGCCCCGGCATCCCAAGCTATTATCCAAGAATGAGCAACAAACTATGCTTGGGGATGCCCCCCAGTGGCATCCCCTCTTTCTTCTAACGACCATCGGTATTTGACTCGAGACTATATTTTTATTCGCACATCATATGTGTTTTGCTTGGAGTGTCTTGTATGATATGTGTCTTTGCTTGTTTTATTTTGTGTTTTAAGTCATCAATCCTTGCTGGACACACTTATTTGAGAGAGCCAAAATTATATCATGACTTGATAGAATTGCTCTATGTGCTTCACTTAAATCTTTTATGAGCTAGGACTTGCTCTAGTGCTTCACTTTTATCTTTTTGAGCACGGTGTGCTTTAGTATTTTTGAAGAAATGCTCTCTTGCTTCACTTAGATTTATTTGAGAGTTAGTAAAATTTTGAAGAAATTCTCTCTTGCTTCACTTAAATTATTTCGAGAGAAAGAAATTTGTTATGCTCATGATCTTCACTTATATTTGTTTGAGCTTATGAAAAGAAAGACATAAAAGTTAGTCCCAAAGTGATAGATATCCAAGAAGGATAAAGTAAAAAATGTCATGAAGATCATTGGACAAAATAAACTTGATTCTTAGTAATAGTTTTGAGATATGATGATGCGATATGTGAGTTATGTTGATGAGTAATTGTGCTCTAATAAGAATATTGGTGTTAAGGTTTGTGATTCCCTATGCATGCACGAAAGTCAATAATCATGCAATGAAAATTATATCCTACTTGTGGTGCATTATTCGGTGTTAATTATGCTTAATGCTTGCTTTACGAAATTATTCGTTTCTTGGTTGGTCGCTTCTCAATCTTTTTGCTAGCCTTCATTTTGCACTAAATATGACCTCTACTTGTGCATCCAAAATCCTTTAAACCACTTTTGCCAGATGAGTCCACTATATCTACCTATATGTTGTATTATTTTGCCGTTCTAAGCAAATTTGCATGTGCCATCTCTAATTTTCGAAATAAACTTCTCTTCTGTGTGTTTGTTTCGCTCGCGGAACGGTAACGGGTGGCTAATATTGTCCATGTTGGATGTGTTATTCTCACGATGAGTGTTTATTCACTTGTCATTGCACGAGAGTAAGGCAAAGGTTTTAGGGATGCCCAGTCCCGAAATGCGAAAATGAATTTACTTTTTGTTGTCAAATAGTAAATTCCTTGGAAAGTGTTGGTATGGAGGGCACCCATGGATACGGTTAGCCATGGAAAGTGAAAGTATGGTGGAAAAAGGAATAAACTTTATTTTCTGTTTGGGAACCTCCTATGGCATATCTAGCATGGAAAGTGTTCGTAGCTCTACTCGTTTTCGTTGGTGGGATGGATACACCTCCCAAAATGTTTTTATCTCTCATTTTTTGTTTTGAGCTCTGGCACCTCTACAAATCCCTACTTCCCTCTGCGAAGGGCCTTTCTTTTACTTTATGAAATTTTTATTTTGAATTTGAGTCTCCATCTTCTCTTACAAAAGCACCAACTACGAGGCAATTTGATCATGCTCAAGTATTGGATGTAGTTAATATTCGAGTGTGTTTCATGAATGGATAAATATTTGAGCATGATGGGCTAGGGATAACTTGTTTTAGCATTGATATTTTGAAAGATATGGTTGCTTGTTGATATGCTTGAGTATCTAAATTATTATGTCAAAACTAGACTATTGCCTTGAATCACATAAAAGTCCAAATGTCCATGCTATAAAGAAAAGAAGATGATATGACTTCATGAACAGCACTCCACATCAAAAATTCTGTTTTTATCACTTACCTACTCGAGGACGAGCAGGAGTTAAGCTTGGGGATGCTGATACGTCTCCAACGTATCTATAATTTTTGATTGTTCCATGCTGTTTTATTATCAATCTTGGATGTTTTATAATCATTTTATATCATTTTTTGGTACTAACCTATTGACATAGTGCCAAGTGTCAATTGCTGTTTTTTCCATGTTTTTTACATCACAGGAAATCAATATCAAACAGAGTCCAAATGCCACGAAACTCCACGATGATTTTTTATGGGCCAGAAGGAAGGCAATGGGTCCTGGTTGCACCTAGGGGGGCCCCGAGGGGGGCACAACCCACCATGGCGCGCCCTGGTGGGTTGTGCCCACCTCGGGTGCCCCCCCAGACCGCCTCTTTGCTCTATAAATACCCCAAAAATCCCAGAACCCTAGAAGCATCGACAAAATATTCATCCAGCCGCCGCAGAGTCCAGAACCAACAGATCCAATCTAGGCACCGTCACAGAGGGGTTCACCACTTCCATTGGTGCCTCTCCGATGATGCGTGAGTAGTTCTTTGTAGACCTTCGGGTCCGTAGTTAGTAGCTAGATGGCTTCCTCTCTCTCTTTTGATTCTCAATACAATGGTCTCTTGGAGATCTTTTGCGGTGTGTTTGTTGGGATCTGATGAACTTCGAGTTTATGATCAGTTATATCTTTTTATATCCATGAAAGTTATTTGAGTTTCTTTGATCTCTTATATGCATGATCTCTTATAGCCTTGTATTTCTTCTCCGATATTTGGGTTTTGTATGGCCAACTTGATCTATTTATCTTGTAATGGGAAGAGGTGTCTGGTAGTGGGTTCGATCTTATGGTGCTTGATCCCAGTGACAGAAAGGGAACCGACACGTATGTATCGTTGCTACTAAGGATAAAAAGACGAGATCTATATCTACCGCCATATAGATAAATGGACCTTGTCCACATCATGTCATCGTTCTTATTGCATTACTCCGTTTTTCATGAACTTAATACACTAAATGCATGCTGGATAGCGGTCGATGTGTGGAGTAATAGTAGTAGATGCGGGCAGGAGTCTGTCTACTAATCTTGGACGTGATGCCTATGTAATGATCATTTCCTGGATATCGTCATAATTATTTGAAGTTCTATCAATTGCCCAATAGTAATTTGTTTACCCACCGTTTGCTATTTTTCTCGAGAGAAGCCACTAGTGAAACCTACGGCCCCGGGTCTTGTTTCTCATATATTTGCCTTGCGATCTACTTTTCCTTTGCATTTTTATTCAGATCTATTAAACCAAAAAATACAAAAATACCTTGTTGCGTTTTATCTTTATTTATTTTATTTGGCATTCGATCTATCAATCTACTACAATTTACCTCACATCCGTTTGCCTATCTTGAGGCGCCGTACCTCGAAAGGGACTGACAAACCCTTTAAAACATTGGGTTGCGAGGTGTTGTTGCTTGTATGCAGGTGCTATTTACATTGTGTTGCTTGGTTCTCCTACTGGTTCGATAACCTTGGTTTCGTTACTGAGGGAAATACCTACCGTCGTTGTGCTACATCACCCCTTCCTCTTGGGGGAAATACCGACGTAGTTGCAGCAACCATCACATAAGAACTGCCATTTAGTGATGCATGGGAAGAGAAGGGTGCTGGGTGTCGACGATGTTGCCGATGAGGACGAGTACGATGAATTTGATGAGTTGCTAGCCAAGGGATCACGCACCCGTGTAACAGAGAAGCGTAAAATCATCATAAAACCCAAGTTCATTCGGGGTCAACGTAATGATCCCAGTTCCCCCATGTACATTGGAATTAAGCCGTAGGACTAGTCTTTATGCCTACCCTGCAACTTAATTCGTTCAATTTAGAACTGTCGCGTGTACTCAATTTGTGAGTTATGCCCGGTTTTCTGTTGATGTAAGAACCGTGAATATGTTGACCTTGATATGCTGTCAGCTCAGGCAATGAATATGAACTATTTTTTGTTATTATTATTATTATTATATCATAGAGGTAGCACAGTCAATTGATGTCACTACAGTATGTGTGAACAAAAATATGCAACCTGGTTTGTGAATTGTACATGATTCGTTGATGAAAGACGTGTGCCGACCAAACCCCGCCACCCCACCCATGATTTGAGTCGTGCTTTCTGATTGGCCAGAACCCAAACCCCACAGATCATACGTCTGCACCGTTGGATGCTCCCAGATCGATCGGCGATCCTCATCCCTTTCGACAGCACATGCAGTTCCGGTTGTAATTTCATTTTTATGCACAAAATGCATGTTAATCTAAAAATGTCTTAAAATAGCTAACGATACCTGAAATGCGCGAGAAAATCAAACCCGTGGTATGACGGTGATTGCGTACCATGCAAATTTTTATGAGGCCAAACGATGAAGTCACCGGCCACAGGAGTTTGAATTAACACGTCTCCTTTTGGAAACCACGATCCTTTATGTGAGATGCTCCGGTTGGAAGGAGCGGTAACATCGAGTCCAACCCAACAAATTTGCTTATGTGGCAATGAGTTAATGAGGAGAGAGGTAGTTTGAGTAACTTAGCTAGTTACTTTAACATCACATGTCCCTATGCAATATGAGTCTATAACCTAATAAATGAGGCTTTGCATGTGTTACCATACTTATGTTACTACCCCCTATGAAAGGTAGTAACATAGTCTAGGTATATGTGTATGTTACTAGTGTATGTTACTCTCCATTGTGGCTAGTCTTAGAGCAAGTACAATAGAGTGACATAAGCAGGCTATAAAGAATAGAATAATATATATGTGCTTATTACTTGGAGGAAAGAGAAGAGGAGAGAGAAGAGAAGCGGGCTCTTGATTAGTAGAGCCAGCTGCAACACGAGACCCAAGACACTTTGTGTGGATGTAAGGTGGGCCAACTATTGATAAAATAGTACGTATTTAAAACTTGTTATTGTACATGCCCACTAAGAGGTTGGCTGTATATGACATGGCAACTTCTTATAGCCGACCATTGGATGTATTATTAACCATGCTCTTAGTGAGGTAGCTAGTATATCATAGACTAGCTAGTATCATACTCCCTCCTTTCCGGTTTAGGCTAGTTGTATTGGTAGTATCATAAGCGGTATCATGCATGCCAACTAGACTTTCTGGATGATGTGGCACACAATTAAATGAGGAAAGAGAGGATGTGGTATCATATCATGATACCGTATCATATTAAATGTTGTACTACTTTGTGTGATGGATGACAATTAATAAGGCAACCTAAGATACTAACTTATGATACTATGCATTACAGAATTGGTATCATACTCTAGTATATATCATATGCATGATACTAGTATATGATACTCCCCATTACAACCAGCCTTATAGGGCTCAATTCAAAAATCTCACCAACCAAGGTGGATGGTGAGTGGTGGAATACTTTTTGTAGTTTGCAAAAACACCCAATTAATGCTTTTGTTTTCCTCAAAAAATTATGTTTTCCAATGTATTAATTGCAATACATGCATGCATAAAGTACATGCATTGGTCAACTTTCTCTTAATACTTGCATGCAATGATTTAATGCACCTTGGAATCTAAACATGTGATGGGGAACAACCAAATTGAGCCTTATAAAATGGAAAAACTAAAATTTTGAGATAAGCCTATAAACCAGAAAGGAGGGAGTATATATGCATAATACTAGTATATGATCGGTAATACCTCCGTAATGCGCGCATGCATAGTATCATAAGTTAGTATCTTAGGTTGCCTTATTAATTGTCATGCATGACACAAAGTAGTACAACATTTAATATGATATGGTATCATGATATGATACCACACCCTCTCTTTCGTCATTTAACTGTGTGCCACATCATCGAAAAGTCTAGTTGGCATGCGTCATACCGCTTGATACTCCCATATTACGATCAGCCTTATTAGGGTGGCCATAGTGGGGGTATCATAGCCGGTATCATGAACTCGGGAATAACAAATATGATGATGTGGCAAAGAAACAGTAACATAGGTAGATACCGTAACATATATATATATATATATAATAAAAAATGTTATACTACTTTGTGTCATGAATGGCCATAAATACGGTCATCTATGATATATACTACTCTATGATACTATATATGCACTATGAAGGTACGTACGTAGTATCATACAGTAGTATCATATGCATGATACTATATATATAGTATATGATACTCCCCACTATATAAGGCTGGCCATAGTGGTGGTATCATAGCTGACGATGTCATGCACTAGGACATAACAAGTATGCTGATGTGGCAAAGAATTAAATATATATAGAGAGGGTTAGAGTAACATATAGGTAGATACGTATCATGTTAAACGCGATGCTAATTTGTGTCATGCATGGCAATAAATATGATCTATGATAATATACTCTATGTATTATACTATGCGCTATAATTAATTAAAGGTAGTATCATACACTAGTATCATATATATTTGCATGATACTAGTATATGACACTCTCCACTATGAGTAGCCTAAGTATATATAGCCTAACTAATACATCCACATGTAGTTGTAGTAGGGTTTTTGACTTTAATTAATTATATATACACTAAAATGCAGTGCAAGGTAAGTGCAAAGAATGACTTAAACATAGCAGACGACCTGAAATGGGCCGGAACGATGTAGCTAGTAACTGACGATTTGTAGTCCGAAGTGCCGCATCTCCTTTTGGAAACTATGATCCTTCTTGTGAGATGTTCCGGTATGGAAGGTGCGAGCACCAAAACTTGTGCCAAACTTTACCAATTTTTTTCCATGCGATCGTGAGAGCACGCGACAGTGACAGAATGATTTTCATTATTTTCCAGACTCTATATGCATTTCCTGAAATTAAAATACCAACAAGGCCTACGCCTCTGGCCGCACCCTGTGGACGAACTATTTGAAGTTTTTTCCCGTTTCTCGCACAGTGAATGAAAACTCGCAAAGCGACACACAAATGATCTTGCCAGCACGCACGTGTAGTTGCGACTATATATATACACACATACAAACAAGATCTCATTTTTTTGCATATTCATAGTTTGAGATTGCTAGCGAGGCCCGCATCCTGGTAAAATGTACCAGAAAACCAAAACATAGGGTACAATCGTGATTTCTTACCGTGGAAAAAAAATTGGAGGCAGAACGATGAACTCATGTTTTCATTCGAACAAAAATATGATGTTAGGTAATGTAAATATTTTCAAAGAGCACACGGTTCACTCACGAAAGCCATGTGTCCACTAAATCGTGGTCGATGCCCCCCTATGCCACGCGTGCGATCTGAGTCATGCGTTCTGATTGTGTGACGCCCGGATATTTAAGCTACAGTGAACCTCTGCTAATGATGCCACGTCACCTCGATTACTGTTGCTAATCTCACATTAGTTCATAACCGATCCAAATTCAAATTTGAAATAGGGGCCAACAACAGAAGTTTTGAAACATTAAAACTAAAATGTTCATCGTGTGGCAAATAATCCCTAACTAGTTTTGGTGGTGGAACCAACCTTTTCCAAAGTGTTTAAATGCCCTAAACTAATTAAAAATTGTGGCTAAAATAATAATTTAATTGCTTTTGAAAATATAAAAATATTAACCTAAATTATTTTGGGTCCAAACTAGGTTTGGTAGTGGCCTATTTTGATGGTACTAATTTAGGTGCTAACTTGTATTTTAAAGAAACTAAACTAACAAAAACTAAAATAAAAACAGAAAATAAAAGAAAAAGAAACAAAGCCCCCCCCTGCTGGGCCGTAGCCCAGCTGGCCACCAGGCCACAACCGGCCCAGCCTCCCCCTTCTAATCCCCACCCCGGTCGAACCCTAAACCGCTACCCTCCCACACATTCCCCACTCCTCTCATCCCCGTCGCTGGATCTCGATCGGGGCACGACACCCCGACCCCGTCGCCGATTCCCGTCGCTCGACGCTGCCTGTACCTCGCCGGACCGCCGTCCTCTTCGTCGTCGCCTCGTCTTCGTCCTCCCCCCAGCGGCTTCTGCGAGCCTTGCTGCCCCAATCCCCTGTAGCCGCCGGTGAGGGCCTCGCCCTCCTCTGTCTTTCCCTCTGTTTGCCCCCACATCCGCGGCCCGTGCCGCTCGTCACCGTAGCTCCCGCCGTAGACGCCGCCGCCCGAGCTCGCACGAGCCAAAACACCCCGTTCACCGCGATCACCGCGCGCACGCGCACAACACCGCACCCGATCCCCGCACCATGGCCATCTCCTGCTCCTGGCCGCGCCGAAGCGCACGCACTGCCCGCGCCCCGCTCGCCCCGCGCCACCGCTGCTCGCGCGCATGGCCGCCCCCGGCTCTCCCTTGACGCGCTCACCGCGCCCGCGCCACGACTCGACGGCGCGCGCCCATGCCCCATCGCTGTGTTGCTGCGCTGTCGTAGCCGCTGTGCACGTCCCCCTGCTGCTGGTGCGCCACCGCGCCCCGGTTCCCATGCTGCTGCTCCTCTGCCGCCCACGGGCTCGCTCGTCGCCGGCCCCACACTCCGTCTCCCCATGCCGGCCGGCCACCGCGGTCGCCTTGGCCACTGGCCTCGCCTCGCCGCACTCCCTGCGGGCGAGCGCTCGCCCAGGCGCCCATCGCCCTCCTGCCCGCTAACCCGCTAAGGCCCCCTGGGGCCTATGACAAGGGGGCCCCATCCCCCAGAGAACGATAAAAAAAGGAAGAGATAAAAAAGAATAAATAATAAAATAATAAAATATTAATTAGTTAATTAATTAACAAATTAATTAACTTAATTAATCTTAGTTAGGTTGACCTAATTACTACTGAAACTAATTAACATGTTTAATTAGTCTTAGTCAATGATAGTAGGACCCACGCGTCAGTTTGACCCATTCAACTGACTGGTTGACTGCTGACGTCGTGCTGATGTCATGCTGATGTCAGAAATGTATTTTAGTATTAAATTAATTCTGTTAATTCTAGAAAATGATTTAAAACTTCAAAAATTAATATAAAATAAACCGTAGCTCGGATGGAAAAACTTTGTACATGAAAGTTGCTCAGAATGACAAGATGAATCCGAATACGCAGCCCGTTCGTCTGCCACAAATCCCTAGCATAGCAAACATGCAACTTTCCCCCTCCGGTTCATCTGTCCGAAAACGCGAAACGGCGGGGATACTTTCCCGGATGTTTTCCCCCTTCGCCGGTATCACCTCCTACTGCGTTAGGTCACCCCTAGCACCGCGTATCACCATGTCATGCTTTGTGTTGCTTTGATTGCTCTGTTATTTTTTATGTTTCCCCCTCCGTTACTTCTTTCCGGTAGACCCCGAGACTGCCGGCGACCCCCAGTTCGACTACGGTGTCGACGACCCCTCCTTCTTGCTAGAGCAACCAGGCAAGCCCCCCCCCTTGATCACCAGATATCGCCTATTCTTCTCTATACTGCTTGCATTACAGTAGTGTAGCATGTTACTGCTTTTCGTTAATCCTATCCTGATGCATAGCCTGTCCTTGCTACTACTGTTGTTACCTTTATCTGCAATCCTACATGCTTAGTATAGGATGCTAGTGTTTCATCAGTGGCCCTACATTCTTGTCCGTCTGCCATGCTATACTATCGGGTCGTGATCACTAGGGAGGTGATCACGGGTATATACTGTGTACTTTATACATGATACATGTGGTGACTAAAGTCGGGTCGGCTCGTGGAGCACCCGCGAGTGATTCACGGATTGGGGGCTGAAAGGACCTTTGTCCCGACGGCCCTTTGGGTGGATCTTTGTGGCGAAGCGATAGGGCAGGTTGAGACCGCCTAGGTAAGAGGTGGGCCTGGCCCTGGTCGGTGTCCGCGGTTACATCAATTAACACGCTTAACGAGATCTTGGTATTTGATATGAGTCTGGCCATTTGGTCTATACGCACTAACCAACTACGCGGGAACAGTTATGGGCACTCGACGTCGTGGTATCAGCCGAAGCCTTCGTGACGTCAGCGATTGAGCGGCGCGCGCCGGGTTGGACCGCGTAACGCAACTTCCTTTGAAATGGAGGTTTCTAGGTCTGCTCTCCAGCCGCGTACGCAACGTGCAGGTGTGCAATGGGCGATGGGCCCAGACCCCTGCACGCATAGGATTTAGACTGGCGTGCTGACCTCTCTATTGTGCCTAAGTGGGGCTGCGACGTGTTGATCTTCCGCGGCCGGGCATGACCCAGAAAAGTGTGTCCGGCCAAATGGGATCGAGCGTGTTGGGTTATGTGGTGCACCCCTGTAGGGAAGTTTATCTGTTCGAATAGCCGTGTCCCTTGGTAAAAGGACGACCCGGAGTTGTACCTTGACCTTATGACAATTAGAACTGGATACTTAATAAAACACACCCTTCCAAGTGCCAGATATAACCTGGTGATCGCTCTCTAACAGGGCGACGAGGAGGGGATCACCGGGTAGGGTTATGCTATACGATGCTACTTGGTGAACTTACCATCTACTCTCTTCCACATGCTGCAAGGTGGAGGTGGCCAGAAGCGTAGTCTTTGATAGGATTAGCTACCCCCCTCTTATTCTGGCATTCTGCAGTTCAGTCCACCGATATGGCCCTTTACACATATACCCATGCATATGTAGTGTAGCTCCTTGCTTGCGAGTACTTTGGATGAGTACTCACGGTTGCTTTTCTCCCTCTTTTCCCCCTTTCCTTTCTACCTGGTTGTCGCAACCAGATGCTGGAGCCCAGGAGCCAGACGCCACCGTCGACGACGACTCCTACTACACCGGAGGTGCCTACTACTATGTGCGGCCCGCTGACGACGACCAGGAGTAGTTAGGAGGATCCCAGGCAGGAGGCTTGCGCCTCTTTCGATCTGTATCCCAGTTTGTGCTAGCCTTCTTAAGGCAAACTTGTTTAACTTATGTCTGTACTCAGATATTGTTGCTTTCGCTGACTCATCTATGATCGAGCACTTGTATTCGAGCCCTCGAGGCCCCTGGCTTGTATTATGATGCTTGTATGACTTATTTATGTTTTAGAGCTGTGTTGTGATATCTTCCTGTGAGTCCCTGATCTTGATCGTACACGTTTGCGTGCATGATTAGTGTATGATTGAATCGGGGGCGTCACAAGTTGGTATCAAAGCCGACTGCCTGTAGGAATCCCCCTTTACAACTCCTTGGCCGAAGTTGAGTCTAGTCATTATAAAAGTTTTTACTAACATGGCTGTGCGGCCCATGGGCCCACGTCGCCATTGGGTGGTATTAGGATCTTTTATTCCTTGTCTATACTCTGGGACTCTGATCTCTCTACTATTCGGGTTTAATGAATTTGCTAACTCTGACATTAGGATCTCGTGATCGCATCCACCTGGAGAGCCCCTTATTGCAGAGGATCGCCTGCTACATCAGAAGATTCCGAAGATACTCTCTGATGTTCTCTCGAGACTCTATGCCCGTCGCTTTTGCATTCCCCTTCCACCGATACATCCCTATGGATAAATACTTACACCTGTTCTTCTTACATTCATCCCCAGCCGCCCTTGTTATAACAAGTTGCATCAAATTATTCTTTGACTTTTAAGAACCTCTTGAGCCACTGCCTTACAGATCCTTGCCGCATGAATACCCTTACGGATAATTCCTCGCACTTATCGAGTATCCGCTCATTCCCAGTTGTTCATGTGTTTCGCAAAAGACTTCGAAATACCATTCGATCTTCCGAAAATCCTCAGTAGCCTATTGCTCTTGATCTTCTCACTACTAGAAAAAGGCTTACTAGTGGCGCACCAGTTTTGCCTACTAATGGCGCACTACTGGTGCGCCACTAGCACCACGCCACTAGTATTTTTTACTAATGGCACACCGCTGGTGCGCCATTAGTATCTGGTATACTAATGGCGCACCAGGCAGTGCGCCATTAGTATAGGCCACGGTGCGCCATTAGTATGCCTCCCAGGGGCCATATATACCCATATGCTTTGCCATACTAATGGCGCACTGCGGGGTGATGCGCCATGAGTATCCTTTGGCATACTAATGGCGCACTGCTGGGTGATGCGCCATTAATATCCTCTGGCATACTAATGGCGCACTGCGGTGTGATGCGCCATTAGTATCCTTTGGCATACTAATGGCGCACGTTGGTGTGATGCGCCATTAGTATGTATATTAGGGATTTTTTTTCTTTTCTGATTTTTGCACAGATTACAAAATATATTATTGGACAGAATATAAGCAGCACCACACAGCAACAGCAGATTCATCGAATACAATAGAAGATTAGTCTCCGAATACAATTCATGATATTAGTCTCCGAATTCAAAAGACCGAACAAAGATAGAACATTACAAGTCTCGAGACCGCGAGTAGCGAGTTTGTCTTCACATTATAAGTCGATATCGATCATCTAAACTACCATCACATAGAAGAGAGCTGCGGTCATCACGATGAGCATCATCGCGATGAAACTGGTCTTCATCCGGTTCCTCCAACGCTCCCTCCTCTCTCCCGCCAGATAGCGCGCGTATCTAGATTCCGCCTCCGCCCTAGTGGTGTACCCTTTGTAACTGTTACCGCTGAAATGGTGAACCTGTCTCCGACATCCTCCCAGTCGTCGTAGACTCCGGGAACCTTACCCTTGTACATGACATACGACGGCATCTCTATGCACTAGCCAAACAACAGACAATACATAAGCAATATATAAGTATGCAACAAAAGGATCGGAAGAGAAAAGCAAGACATTAATAGCACGATTCATGGTCCTACTAATAAATAGCAACGATTACATCTAAGTTGAACGACTGTCCAAACCAAAGAGACATACAAGTTCATTAAAGTTTAATTACAACATGAGCTAATCAATGTTTCAGAACTACACATAGCATCACTACTTTCGACTCGACTCATGGGACCGGAGCGTCGATTAAGCCGCCGTCTGTCGTGATGGTCATGAAGTCGCGGGCGTTGTCAGCCTGCATTTGTAGCGTTGTGTCTATCTCACTGTTGGACGGTTGAAATTTGAGGTAGAACTGCCCCGAGGTACGAAGGACATCTTGATGGATGATTTCTGCAAACTCCGACTGGATGCGAAAGAATTCTTGTCGGATGTCCGCGTCCTGGATTGCCGCCAAGCTTGCGGCCCAATCTTTGAGATTATTTGGTAGCAGAAGGTGATTATGGTCCCGCACGATCGCCCGCATGTGATGGAGGGCGTAGTAGGCATCCTTTTGACCGCCAGGCGGCTGCTTGACGCAGGGGAACATTGTATTGTGGGTGAACACGTGCCTGCCGTACCTACGAACTGGCCTCTTAAAGGTGCCTGCAGATGCGGCGTAGCCGGGGAGAGAATCATCAAGAACTTTCTTGATATTTGTGTAGTCTATCTTGGAGTCACGGTCCGGGTCAAAATACGTGACCATGGAATATTTCGGGCTTAAAAGGATGAGTGTGCAATGTGTGTCACTGCACAAAAGACGGAATGTTAGAAAAAAAAAAGAACGATCGAAATCTAAGAAATCATATGTTACGGGGCGGTTAGGAGATGACTTACTCGGGAAAGTAAGGCACGAGGAAGTTATCCTTATCTGGGTTTGCCAGAATGACGCCTTCGAGGTGTGAACTCGCGACTTGCCGGTCCCCAGCGCGGCCCAAGATCTTGGCACGCATGTAGAAGGGGTCGACTATCACAATGTCCGGGGTCTTGTCTCTAATGATCCGCATCTCCATACTCAGCGAAAACAGCCGAACGAAGGTGTAGTGCAGCGGATGAAGGTTAAGCATAGCAAAGATGTCATCAAACCGCAGGACGATCGTACCCCCGATGGCGCTATCCACAAAGCCCTTGCCCTCTGGCACCTTGGCCACGAAAACCGGGTATGCCACATCATTCTCTCTGAGACGCCGCTTCTCCAAAGAAAGAACACTGTCATGCAGACTCCGCATAGCGCCGGTTGCAGCATTGAGCATATTTGTTGGTAGCGTCGGCCTACCCGCCACATGCACCCTCCTCGAGATATCCTTAGGTCAAGGTGGCCCATCCTGAGCACGGATCATACTCGGTGCCGGCTGGCTCGCACTGGCGCCCTTGTTAGTCTTTCGTTTCTGTCCCTTCTTCCTGATCTGCTGTAATGGGATCGAGTTCTGCTCAGAGACCGCCTTCTTGAGCGTGTTGGGGCTGATAATATTTGGCACCTCGGCTATCTGAGGCTCGGTGAAGGCAGCAGCTGGAGGCGTCTCCTGAGAAATGAACGCCAGACGACGCCTGTTGCAATTGGGTTTCTCCGCCGTACCAGCTAGATCGCGGTTGTCTTTTTCAGGGTTGGGTTCTTGAGAAGGAGGCCCGCAGAACTCGTCACCATACCCATGTTCGGCAAGTACTTATCGACGTTGGAAAATGTACCGCCGTCGTTGTCGTCGTCGTCCGGATCCTGTGCCATATGCATGTCCGGATCCTGTGCCATAGGGATGTCCGGCATGTCCGGTAGCGTTGCGGCGTTCTTGCCATGGCTTGGCACTGGCACAACTGGCGGTCTTGTCTGTGGGGTGGTGTCCCCCGCTCCCAAACGAATCTGGCTCTTCGGCCAAAGCAGGGGCCAGCTTACACAGGCGCTGAGGGTCATCACATCATCTTCGTCAGCCCCAGCGGGTCGAATCAGAGGTAACAACTCGTCGCAGCCTGGCAGCACCCGAACCAGTTCAACCCTATACAAGGTGGGTGGCATCGGATTACCGTGGAACACGCGGTTGCCCGGTTGAACGATTCTGCCCTTGGCGACATCGACCAACTTGCCACCCACGAAGTGCAGGAGAGTGCAAGGAACATCGGTGGCGCCCTGCGAAAACATGTAGGGCGTCTGGGATGCCCAGTCAAAGGCAAGGAGATGAAGTCATCGGCTGAGAGGCTTAGTTACCGTGATGCCGTCGAGCTCGGCTAATGTCGAGGCACCACCAACGGCGGGCGTGCGCGTGCAACTGACGGAGGGGCCGCTTACTGGCGAGGTGCCAGCCGGCGTACACCCGGGTGCATTAAGCTCCAATGCCCGTGCCGGCGCCGGAGACACGAAAACCGCCTCCGCTGGAGACACCAATGGCGCCGCCTGCGCGTTGTGCGAGTTGCTGGCCATGAAGCTGGGAACCGGGGGAGGCCCCTATTGGCCGCCCGCAATCCACGTCGTCAGCCCCTGAATCAAGGTAGGCACAATGGCGGTGAGCGTCGTTCCCAGTTGTTGTTGCACTTGCTCTTGGACAATCTCCGGAATCCGCGCCACTTGTGCCTTGAGTTCTTGAACCTCGCGCGACTGGCTTTTCGAGCTGGTCTTTTTCTCCTTTCGCCCACAAGTGGTATAGTATGACGACCATTTTGTGGACAAGCCTTTGCCGGCCACACGACCAGCTGACGACGGCTTACTGAGCTTATCCTCGTTTTTCATTACGTTGAACGCCCTATTTAAAGGGGTGTCAAAAGGGGAGCTCTGAGACGACCCCGCGCTACTGCTTTCAGCCTCCTACGGAAGGAATGTGAACCATTTAGAAATTTGGCTTCATTAATTAGAATGCAACCATATGGAGCTAATTACGCGGGGGTGTTTTCCTTACCAGAACAAGCTCAAGCGCCCTGGTCTTCGGATCCGTGGTAAGCTCCTTTGTTACCGGGTCCTCCTTGTACTGGGCCCTGACAAAGTTCCTGGTCTGCTTGTCACGTAATTTCTCAAAGCGGGGTGGTAGGCCTTGCTCCGCACGCTCCGCGTCCTCCTTGTCCCATATAGGCTCCGCCACTCTGTAACCGCCGAGACCGAGTTGGTGGACCCCTAAGTTCAACTCCCGAATTTCTTTCCCCCACTGACTTGATTTGGAGGTTGCGCTGCTCTCGCACTTGATCTTGAACTCCTTGTAGTCATCTTCGCTCATCAAAGGATATTTCACCTTGATCTTGTCATAACTATCACCTTTTTCAATCATTGCCTTCACCGTGCTTCTCCATGTAGACAGGGCTGTGCTCATCCTCGTGAGGGCGGCACTGTTCACTTTATTCCCTGTGAGGCGTGTGTTTGCAAACTCAGTGGGGAACTTGTATCGTTCGTGCAGCTTCATGAAGAGGAGGCTGCGCAAATTCCCTCGGTCCTTATGCCTTAGGTTCTCGGTGTTGATCGAGACGGTGCTCCGGAGAATGCACCCGAGCTGCACCGAGTACCCCTTGACTACATGTTTGGGCGCCGTTGGATGCCCGTCGGAGTTCACTTCAGTAAATTCCTCCTTGATGGTGCCGAGCACGTTCGGGCGCCGGTCCTTCCGTTGCCTCTTCGGTTGGCTGCCATCTGTGCGTGCGCCGCCATCATCAGTGGTGGCATCCTCGGCGGCACCATCAGTGGTGTCATCCCCGACGCCACTAGGGGTTGTGTAGTCAGGATCGGTGTCTTCCGCGGCGTCCTCATAGCGGAGGTTCTTCCTCCATCTCTTGGGACAGCTCCCAGAATTTCTTGCCGCTCGAACCGCCGGCCTCATCGTTGTGGGCCATGTTTCGCTCTAAATAGGAAAAAAGTTTGGTCAAAAAGTTGGTTATTGTCAAGGAACAAGATCATGGTCTCATCATTTAGGGTTTGTCGACACCGAGGCATCCTAAAAGCTAAGCTTTTATCATTTAGGGTTTGTCGATGCCGAGGCACCCTAAAAGCCTAAGCGTACATCATTTAGGTTCTCATCGACACCAGGCACCCTATAGAAGCCAAGGTTTCATCATTTAGGGTTTGTCGGCGCCGAGGCACCCTAAATGCTAAGTTAAGTTTTCATCATTTAGTGTTTATCGATGCCGAGGCACCCTAGGTTGGGCCTAATCACTTGGCACTAATCACTTGGCTCTATTGCCACCTATGTTGGGTTTATCATCTAGGGTTTATCGATGCTAAGGAGAATTCTAAGTTGGGCCTAATCACTTGGCTCTATTGCCACCTATGGTTTAATGCAGCAAGAATGGCGGGGCAGTTGATCCTACTTAACTAAGTACTAAGATACCCCGGCCCATGCATTAGTCGCAAGTACCCCATATGTCCTATTTTTAGCAAAGTCATGCTAAAATTCACGGAAAATTTCAGCATGACCTTTGCTGAAAATAGGACATATGGAGTACCCGAATTTGCCGGAACGGAAGTTAATCGACATTCCAGCAAACTCAAGGGCCTCTCGGGGTACCTGCAAATTCATCACGACACAATGGTCGGAGACAAAACCCAGCAAACTAGCAAAGTTACTGACGTGTTTACAGAAATTGTTTTCTGTAAAAGATGTCATCATCTTTGCAAGCCTTTCTCAATGTGATCACAAGTAATTCAGAGGCATCACAATAAAGCAACACCCTGCACTAGCCTAAAAACAAGTGAAGTTTCACCCATATAAGAACAACTTTATAAAATCAGAGAAGTTGCTAAATTTTTTGTATCCTTCATACACACTGGAGTACAATGCTTTATAATGTTCCATCATCATTACAGAAATCCAAGAAACACATGGTCTTGAGCATATTCTTTATGACTGATTATTTCAGTTTACATGCAGATTTTGACCAAAAAACACATGGTCTTTTTAATAGTTTTCAGTTTGGACAGAATACTGAAAACTATAGTTTGGACAGAATTCCTAACACTTTGGTCTTCTAGTTACAAAACAAGACTGACATAATTCTAGATGCCATAACTGAAAAAAAATTACAGTAGCTCCTCACTGTTTGTCGCCTGCAACACTTTTTATGCTAGCCGCTCAAGTTTGTGCCATTGGAGCAAATAAGCAGGAACCAACATATGTAAGGTTTCAACAAGACTCATCATCAGTATATATAAGCAGGATCTTTGTAAACAAACAAACACTAAGAGCAGAATGTTCTTGCAACAAACATTATTGTGTGACATCGAAAGGCATCACTCTGCTTAAAGGGAAGGATGACTTAAGTGGCCAGATGTATATGATTGCACCACTTGATCTGCAATTCTCTATATTATATGATGTACTGAAGAACTTGAGCAAAAAAAGATAAATAGGAACATATTTCTCACCTTGGAGGTGTTGTTGCTGCTGCACTGTCTGGACTTCACTTCCTTTACCTCCTCGGAAACCTGAAATATGCAGATGTTAGAAAGGTTCTAATTTGTATATGATGATTCTAAGAAAAGGGAAAAGGAGTATCAAGAACAGATTCACATGTCTGGCTGTTAGCCATTACAAACTTAAATTTATCTATTTCTGTATCTCACAAACTATCATAAATGAATAATAGTATTATAGTTCAGCTATTCCATGGAATAATGGGCTTAAGATTAATGAACCAACAGATGCCCTAATGGAAGTAATAACAACATGACAGCAAACAACCAACAAACATGATGGGCGGGCCAAATACTCATGTCACTTCCATTAGGGCATCATCTTCCTACAACTACTCATCTTCAGCAGCACATGATACTACTACTGTATCTAATACAACAACATGACACTTGTTACTGTAGCACATGATACTGCTACTGTATCTACAACTACAACTACTACAACAACATAAAACTACTATGCATCATCTTCCTACAATACTTGCTACTCATCTTCAGAACCAAACAGCAGCAAAAACAGAACCAAACTACTATCCATCCATCTAGCAAGCAACTAGCACAACTCATCCATCCATCCATCAAGCATCATATACCTAACTAACATCAACATACATACATCTATCTAACATCCATTGATCCGTGTAACTAGCAGCATGAACAAGAGAGGAACAGGGAACAGTGACATGGACAAGAAGCATAGAGGCAAGGAAGAGAGGCTCACCCCAGGCAGTGGTCGAAGGAGAGCAGCCGCTAGCCACGCACAGGAAGAGACGGCGGGAGGTGGCGGCGAGGGTCACGGCACCGTCCTTGGCTCGCCGGCTGCTGCGGAGGTGACCGGTGGCGGAGGACGGCAGGGGCAGGCGGGGTGTGGACACGTCGGGGCTGCGCTCGCCGGCTGCTGCAGGGGCCGGAGGAGGCCCTTGCTCGTCGGAGGGAGGAGGAGAGGAGAGGAGCGCTCGGCCGATCTCGTTCGGGGGGCGCGGGGGCGGCGGGGGTGGAGTCCCGCGGGGGTCGGGGCGACGGCGTGCAGGCGCGGCGGACGGAGGGGCGGAGCAAGGGGGCGGCGGCGGACGGAGGGGCGGAGCAAGGGGGCGGCGGCGTACGGTTGGGGTCGAGTGGGGGATCTGGCGAGGGAGGGAGGCCACAGTGCGATGGGAATAGGTGGAGTGGGGGGAGGGTTAGCAATGGCGCACCTGCCCCAAGTGCGCCATAAGTACGACGATAGCAATGGCGCACCTCACCCTGGTGCGCCATTAGAAATTACTAGCCCGACTGGTCAGGTTATATTCCACCTAACCCTATCTCCATCAGAACACGCCCACTAGCCCGACTGGTCAGCACGCAGCACACACACTAGGAGGTCCTGGGTTCGATTCCCAGGCTCCCCAATTTTTGTTTTTATGCATTTAAAATGCTGTTTGATATTTATCTGTGTTTAAATACGTTCAAACTTGTTTAAATCATAACAGTAATATTTTTTTTATAAAAACAGTAATAATTTTTTTAAAAATATCATCAAATTTATTATTTGAAAATATCATCAAATTTATTATTTGAAAATATCATCAAATTTGTTATTTGAAAATATAATCAAGTTTTTTTTTTTGCAATTTTAGTTGCATTCATTTGTGACGGTGGAGCGGGCCGGGGAGGGTGCGGGGGAAGGGTGCGGGGGGTGCTCGGCGGCGGTGGAGCGGGGGAGGGTGCGGTGGGTCGTCGTCGGCGGTGGAGTGGGGGAGGATGCGGGGGGTCGGCGGCGGCGGCCGGTGGAGCGGGGGAGATGGTGGGGGGGGTGCTCGTCGGTGAGGGGGACCGGATCTGGCGAGGTGGGATAGCGATCGAGATGGAGGGGGATCGAGATCGAGTGTCCATGAAATTTAAAAACATTCATGAGTTCAAAAAGTGCCCATGAAATACAATCGAGAAATGAAGACTACAATTTAAATATAATCGATCTTAGCTAGCTATCTGTTCACAATCTTCTTGCCCTTATTTTTCGTAAATGGAGTTCTTCTCTTGAACGGACGTCCTTTAGGTAGGGTGGTCCTGCTTCTTCTTGTGGTGTATGCTGATACTTCATCGTCGTCGTCATGTTCCATCTTCGGGTCGCCGTACTTGTCGAAGTCTTGCTCATTGGCGACTCCATCCATTCCGATGTGCGGTGGGTCGTCGGCGGCGGTGGAGTGGGGGAGGATGCGGGGGGTCGGCGGCGGCGGCCGGTGGAGCGGGGGAGATGGTGCGGGGGGTGCTCGTCGGTGAGGGGGACCGGATCTGGCAAGGTGGGATAGCGATCGAGATGGAGGGGGATCGAGATCGAGTGTCCATGAAATTTAAAAACATTCATGAGTTCAAAAAGTGCCCATGAAATACAATCGAGAAATGAAGACTACAATTTAAATATAATCGATCTTAGCTAGCTATCTGTTCACAATCTTCTTGCCCTTATTTTTCGTAAATGGAGTTCTTCTCTTGAACGGACGTCCTTTAGGTAGGGTGGTCCTGCTTCTTCTTGTGGTGTATGCTGATACTTCATCGTCGTCGTCATGTTCCATCTTCGGGTCGCCGTACTTGTCGAAGTCTTGCTCATTGGCGACTCCATCCATTCCGATGTGCGGTGGGTCGTCGGCGGCGGTGGAGTGGGGGAGGATGCGGGGGGTCGGCGGCGGCGGCCGGTGGAGCGGGGGAGATGGTGCGGGGGGTGCTCGTCGGTGAGGGGGACCGGATCTGGCAAGGTGGGATAGCGATCGAGATGGAGGGGGATCGAGATCGAGTGTCCATGAAATTTAAAAACATTCATGAGTTCAAAAAGTGCCCATGAAATACAATCGAGAAATGAAGACTACAATTTAAATATAATCGATCTTAGCTAGCTATCTGTTCACAATCTTCTTGCCCTTATTTTTCGTAAATGGAGTTCTTCTCTTGAACGGACGTCCTTTAGGTAGGGTGGTCCTGCTTCTTCTTGTGGTGTATGCTGATACTTCATCGTCGTCGTCATGTTCCATCTTCGGGTCGCCGTACTTGTCGAAGTCTTGCTCATTGGCGACTCCATCCATTCCGATGATCTTCCTTTTGCCTCTCCTCACGACAACACGACTGGGCTTTGGCGGGTCGGTAATGAAGAAGCACTGGTCCACTTGGGAAGCCAGTACCCATGGCTCATTTTTCGCGGTGACGTTCGCGCCTGCGGTCTTGGATTTGGCTTCGGGTATAACCATGGTGGTGAAATACCGGTCTTCTTTTATGACGCTCTTGGCCCATCTGACACGGAACATCGGGACCTTCTCTCCAGCGTAGCTCAGCTCCCAGATCTCCTCGATCCTTCCGTAGTATCTGTCCTTGTCGTTACCGGTGTAGGATTCCATCGTTACCCCGGAGTTCTGATAACCATCGCTCTTCATGTCCTTGTCCTCGGTGTAGAATGTGTAGCCGTTCATATCGTACGCCTCATACCTCATCAGGTTGTGCTCGGCGCCCTGTGACAAGGCGAATATGAGTTGTTCTTCCGCGGAAGAATCCTCATGTAAAGGGTACGACAGAAGCTTCTGCTTGAACCAACGCGTGAAACATGAGTTGTGCTCTTTGATTATATCTCCGTCCGTCCTCTGTTGGCCTCGGTCATTGTACGTCTTCTCAATAAACGTTTTGTGCTCTACCACCCAAGGATCGACCACGTCTATGTGTTGTAGCACGACTAGGTTTGCTCTTTCAAAGTTGGCGAGTCGACCATCGAAGTCGACATGCATTTCGCGGCGACCCTCACAGTGACCCCATCCAGCGAGCCTGCCGAGGTGCCTGTTGACAGGCAGACCAACGGGGTTCTCGATGCCTAGATAATTCATGCAGTAGGAGATGCACTCTTCGGTCAGAAAGCCCCTGGCTATGCTTCCCTCTGGACGTGACATGTTGCGAACGTATCCTTTGATGACACCATTCATACTTTCGAACGGCATCATGCTGTGCAGGAACGTCGGCCCGAGTTGGATGATATCCTCCACGATATGGACCAGCAGATGCACCATAACGTCGAAGAATGCGGGCGGGAAGTACATCTCAAGCTCGCATAGTATCACCACGATCTCTTCCTGTAGCCTTCTGAGTTGCCTCACGCCAACCGACTTTCGAGAGATGGCGTCGAAAAAGTTGCATAGGCCAGATAGCGTTACACGGACATGCGCGTCCATGATCCCACGGATTGCAACTGGAAGTATCTGCGTCATCAGCACGTGACAGTCGTGAGACTTCATCCCGCTGAACTTCTGCTTCGCTGAGTCTAGGTATCTGCTTATCTTCCCCACGTAACCGTAAGGAAGTTTTACTCCTACGAGGCAGGTGAAAAACTGATCGATCTCCTCTTGACTTAGAGTGAAGCACGCAGGAGGGAAGTCATTTCCGGTCTTCTTCGCCTTTTTGCCTTTGCAACGACTTTCCGTGTCCTGCTTCGCCTCATCATCATCATCATCATTAGCGTGAAGCTCCTCCCTGATGCCCATTGATTTCAAGTCTGCCCTTGCTTTTGGCCCATCTTTGGTCCTCTCTGGCATGTTGAGCAGGGTACCAAGCAGACTCTCGCACACGTTCTTCGTGATATGCATGACATCAAGGCTGTGAGGCACACGGTGGATCTTCCAATACGGCAAGTCCCAGAAAACAGACCTCGTTTTCCATACCTTCAGCAGTGGCTCTGGCGCCTTAAGCTTTCGCTTCTTTCCCGGCTCTGGCGCCTTTTGCTTCTTTCCCGGCAGTGGGCAATCTTTCCAATTTTTCAACAACTCGTCTATTTCCTCGCCGCTCCTCGTACGCGGGCGTCTTCGGGGTTCGGTTTCACCATCGAACAGATCCTTGCGTTTCCTCCACGGGTCATCGTCGCGAAGCCACCTTCGATGTCCCATGAACACGGTTTTCGAAGACCCGGGATCTCTATCTAGCTGGCGATACGTTGTGTCATCCATGCACCTGACGCATCCAGAAAATCCGTGGACCACCTGCCCCGCGAGATATCCGTAACCGAGATAGTCGTGCACCGTCGTGAGCAGTGCGGCTCTCATAGGGAAATATTCTTTCTCTGCGGCGTCCCACGTATTGGCTGGCGTTTTCCACAGCGTGTCTAGCTCCTCTTTCAGCAGCCCCAGATACAGATTGATGTCGTTCCCTGGTTGTTTCGGCCCTTCAATTAGCATACTCATGTGAATGTACTTCCTCTTCATGCACAACCAGGGGGGAAGGTTGTACATCCACACAAACACAGGCCAGGTGCTATGTGTGCTTCTCTGGCTGCCAAACGGATTGACTCCATCGGTGCTCGCGCCCAGCATGATGTTCCTTGGATCGTTCCCAAATTCTGGGTGTTCGAAGTTCAACGCTTGCCACTGGCTCCCATCCTTAGGGTGACTCAGCATCTTGTCTTTTTTATTTATCTCTGGATCATTTGCGTCATCTTCTCGCTTCTTCTCCTCCCTATCCGCGTGCCAACGCAGGAGCTTTCCTACCTTAGGGTCCGCGAAATACCGCTGCAGATGAGGAGTGATCGGAAAGTACCACACCACTTTTCGAGGAGCTTTCTTCCTCTTCTTGTATCGAGTGACACCGCACACCGGACATATGGTAGACTCCATGTGCTCGTCCCGATAAATGATGCAATTGTTCATGCACACATGGTATTTCACGTGCGGTAAATCCAGAGGACACACGATTTTCTTCGCCTCCTCGAAACTGGTCGAGCACTGGTTCCCCTTGGGAAGACGTTCGTGCCAGAATGACATGTTCTCGTCGAAGCAGGCGTCGGTCATTTTGTGTTTTACCTTCATCTCCAGAGCCATGAGCGTTACTTTCAGGCGGGTATCCTCGGGCCTGCATCCTTCATACAATGGAGTAACCGCGTCTATCTCTAGTTGATCCAGCTTGGCTTTCTCTCGGGCGGCAGCTCTTGCGTTATCCGTCTGCTTGAGAAGCAGCTCTTGAATATGAGGGTCCTGCACCCAGCCCATCGATGGTCCATCGTCGTCTGCTGCGCCGGCATCTTCGTCTTCATGATCATGCCCTTCGTCTGCTCCCGCATCTTCCCCATCATCATGTCCGGCATCTTCTACATGATGACTGTGTACAACATCACCGTCGTGATCATGTCCTGGAGATTCTTCGTCTTCTCGCCCGCCCGAGCCGCGGTGGTTGTCTTGCTGCCCATCCTCATTTCTTGCCCGACCCCCATGGACGACTTCATAGTCATCTTCATCACCTTGCCACCAATAGCCATCCATGAAACCACGCAAGAGCAGGTGGTCCCGCACCTGCCCAGAATCCGGGTCCGCAATAAGGCTCTTCAGCTTGCATCTTCGACACAGACATCTTATCTCCGTCTCGTTCTTTTCAAGCATCTCGGCCTTCGCGGAGCTGAAAAACCTATTCACGATGCCTTCGGTCATCGTGCGGACCATGGTCGCCTACGGGGTAGAGCAAAACGATATTTTAGAACCAAGAAAAAATTTGGCATGACTTTCCCTAAAAATAGGACCAAAAAGAATGCATAGTGCCAAAATTCTCGCCGAAACGGAAATGAATCAACATTCCGGCAAAATATTGGCAACTATCGCATTTCAAATACCGGTACTTGCAAACACAAACGTATATGCAACACCACAAACATATGCAACACCACAAAGATACATAGATCAAGCTAGGACATAAAAAGTGCATGTGCACGTTGTTGGAGGGAGAACAACATAAAGATAGCTTCCCCCTTACTTACCTATCAAAAAAGGGGGTTTAACCACTTAATTTGGATGAATTTATGGTGCAAATGAGGTGAGGAGGAGGAGGCAGCCGAGACAAGCTTGGAGGAGGAGGAGGAGAGAATGAAGTGGGGAAAGTGAGTGGGTAGGTGTGGCTGTCCAAAATATCTAGCTCGTCCCATGTTACTAATGGCACACCACCACCTAATGCGCCATTAGTAACCCTGGTTACTAATGGCGCACCTTCTGGTGGTGCGCCATTAGTAGTTTTGCAAAAAGAAACAAAAAAAAGACACTAATGGCGCACCGTGGAACAGTGCACCATTACTAGCTTAAACTAGTAATGGTGCACTGTCCCCAGGTGCGCCATTAGTAGTTTTGCAAAAAAGTAAAAAAAAAAAATTGTAGTGGCGCACTATGTGGCTGGTGCGCCATTACTAGTTAGAACTAGTAATGGCGCACTGTGCCCTGGTGCGCCAATAGTATGTCTGGAAAAATAAAATAAAAAAATTTGTTACTAATGGCGCACCGTGTGTCTGGTGCGCCATTAGTATATTTCACACTAATGGCGCACCAGCACATGGTGCGCCACTGCTACATAGCAATGGCGCACCACATGTCTGGTGCGCCATTAGTGGCCATTCCATCTATAGCCCTTTTCCTAGTAGTGTCTTTACCTGCTTGCATAATGGTTACTTCCATATGTCAAGCAATATTCATTCAAATACTTTGTGATCGACATTCTGATCCTGTTGATTCAGCATGTGTGTGAAAGCACAATTCATCAGTATTCCTTGAAAATTATCCTTCCGGCTCGGACGTCATTTTGAACATGAGCTCGTTGTCGACCATTCGAATTGCCACCGTTTGTGCCTCTAAGTCTATTCAACTTACTTATCTTTTGATCAGAGCATCTGCTTCTGATCCCCCAATTTGGAAATCATAATTCCTTGTATTTAAGCTCTCGAATTATCAAGATATTTCTACAATCCGATGCCTTTTTGCATTATTTCTTCTTCTGGTTGAACATATATGCTCACATAAGATTCTTGGCGGTCCGCCAGATCGTTTGGTAGATTATTATCCGACCGTTCCTGCATAATCTCAAAACCTTGAGTTCTTCCCCTGATACATAATGCCTTTGGTAAATTGTATCATTTGCCTTGTCAACTATGCCCTACTTTTGAGCTTGTATTATTTACTCCTGAAGATATGTTTCTACGATGCCCTGATGGGTTGAACCTATGCCTTCCTTAATCTGCGTGAACCCGAAAGATTTCATGGGTCATACTTATCTGGTATTGCACCAGGTAAAACTTTCAACAACTAATGACATTTTCAAAAAGCGAGAGGTGAATGGAAGGTTATACATTGAAGAAGTGGGAGTCGACCTTGAACTTGTGTTCATGCCCATGGACACGATGTAGATCCTATCATGGAAACTTCTTGTAATAATAACTATTTCCCTGATATAGGTTCATCTAGTATCCATGTTTGGTCCTTTGCAACCGTGGTTCCGACCATGATTGTTCTCCTTTGATTCCATTTCTCAGACAAGATGAAGTACTTGTCTTCTGCAAATCATTTCACGTGTCCACCGTCTACTCTGCTCTACCGTCGAGTATTACACTCTGGGATCTCGGGAATATCACCGCACTACATAACTTCTTGTGAGTTCTTCATCAACTATTATTTCTCGATGATTTCAATTTTCTTTGGGTTTTGAGTTGTTTGTCACTCGAAACACCGATAACTGAATTGAGTCCGTTCTACGTTCAACTACTCTTTGTAATCCTTATTACCTGCGAGTTGTACTCGCTGATGTCATTCCCAACCGATCAGCTATATCATTATCATGCTAAACTTTAACTATGCTACCTGGTCCTTAATCTCGGAGCACAACTTTCGATGATGAGCTAAGCTTACGTTGATCTTCCTTGTCATATCAGTTCGCCTTGAACAACAAGCTTGATTTCAAGTTTGTGTCCTACCCATGGTTCCACTAACCTTCCGCTTCATCATTCCTTTGACTTGATGTCGTCGCTGATTGATTACATCTTCATGAAATCTCTCGACAAATATGTCGTGATCATCATCAACCTTATGAGCTCTTCCAGGATATCAATTGAGTTCATGATGAGAAATACCATCCTTGCCCCCGATGATTTGTGTTATCTTTGACCACTTTATTGCCTTCTGTTCAACACAAACTTGTTCGTGTTTTGTGTTATACCTTGAGATCCCTGCTATCCAGCATTTGTTCTTCTTTACCTTGGAGTATTACCATCTTTTAATATCAAGGATGTTGTGAGGACTGCTCCACCTCTTAAGGAATTCTTGGTATTGTGATGCTTCTCACCATCACCATTCTTTCTTGATCCTCGTGTTGATTCCAACCGGTGTACCAACAAGTGAACGGTGATGTTTGGATTCTGCCCTTCTAGCAACCCTATTGCTTTGAACTTAATGGTCGGCCGTTCATTCTTAGACTATTGATTATTGAATCACCATTCTGACATTGGTCGTGCAGCCCAACCCATATTTCGGGCGCACCTTTCAACCAATGTTTAATTGTGTATGCTTTCCTCGAGCATGCTTCATTATATCATTTGATCTGACAAATGCTATCTCCTTATCCACATAATTGGGGAGATGCATCTTTTTGGATAGCTCGTTGAATTATCGCTGAGTCCGTCAGCCACTTCCTCATCCTCTCCTTGGTTTAATGATGAACTCTGGTTTCGGAACTTGCTTCCATAGTTCATTTCCTCGAGAATCTTACAATGTCATCTCGACAATTTGTGTCGCACCTTTCTCTTCCCAGGGCGATCCTGACTCTGAGATATCCTGACACCAATCGGATCTGAACCTCGGACAGATATGATGGTTGGAACATATTTCCAAGAGTTATAACATTGGTCTTTATATGACTCGGCCAGGTGATGTCATGCCTAGCTCACTTGACCGGAGGACCTATTATTATAGTTTCCTTTTTAGCAGGGTTATCCATTATTCCCTGAGGAAATTGTAAGACTTATTCTATAAGTTGTTCCAAATGGATCCTTTTTGTTTCCAAAGTCTGATCTTCACCTGTTGACCATGTCAATGCTATCTCGAAGCATGTCTATGGTACTCCGATTTTCAACAGGAACATTTGAAGCCCAATGCTAAATGTTTCCTGCTCAATTATCCAAACACCGCTATATGGGTTATGTCATGAAAATTCTCTCCCCTACCTAAAGAGTTTTCTACATTACATCCTGTCATGGATATCATGTTCTGCTTGTCCTTGGGAAGGATATACCCCTGGAATATGTGTTTTAACACATTTTCCTTTCCATCGTTCTGTTTAATCTGATAATCATATTTTCCTTTCCCTTGTTTGGTTTAACCTTTCTTGTGATCTATATGATCTAAGAAGTAATATTCTCCTGCTTATGTAAACCCCTCGTTGTACAATTCTATCAGCAAGACCCTATTACTATTGTTGATGACATTCCGGTAACCGCCGATGGACGAGAACTTTGCCTAATGGTCCACCTCGTTCAACGAGCAGGAAAATGGTTCTCTTCGTCCCTCGCCCTTGGTATCGATATTGTTGCCAACATAACTGATAGGCTACCCTCCGACATGTCTTGCTATCATGACCGTGCAGGATGTCCACGCCTTTCCTACTTTAAACCACATGGTGGGCCCATAACCCACAGTTTCACAGGATCGAAACCTGACTCTCCTGTACACCCTGTTTCCAAAGTTATTCCTCATGCGTGGCTTCGTAAGTACTTCATGAGCCACCTTCCGAGAGATCATCAATTCTGGTACCAGATACAACACGTATTGTCGTTGCTTTGAACCCTTCACAACCTGTTTCAGGCATCGAGCCATTGCCTGCCCGCTCGAAATTTCACATGATACGTCCTTACTCTGCTCTCAATATTTTCTTAAGTTTCAATTCGAGAGTTACTTTTCGCCACCTTCCCCGATGTTATTGACCAGATTGTCAACCTTGCCGAGGCCCGTTCTCCCGGAATACCCCCCTTATTCTTTCGTAAGTACGATGGAACCCCCAAAGAAAGGATGCCGACTTCATCTTGATGACCTGAAGCAGAAAAATGAAGACATCAATATAACGGATCGACCACTTTGAGAGGAGCAACCAAGGCCGAGTAGATTTGTTAGAATTTCGTAACCAAACCTTTCCCCCTTAGACCCCCTCTTAAATCTCGGGACGAGATTTCTTGTAGTGGAGGAGAATTGTGACGCCCGGATATTTAAGCTACAGTGAACCTCTGCTAATCATGCCACGTCACCTCGATTACTGTCGCTAATCTCACATTAGTTCATAACCGATCCAAATTCAAATTTGAAATAGGGGCCAACAACAAAAGTTTTGAAACATTAAAACTAAAATGTTCATCGTGTGGCAAATAATCCCTAACTAGTTTTGGTGGTGGCACCAACCTTTTCCAAAGTGTTTAAATGCCCTAATCTAATTAAAAATTCTGGCTAAAATAATAATTTAATTGCTTTTGCAAATATAAAAATATTAAACTAAATTATTTTCGGTCCAAACTAGGTTTGGCAGTGGCCTATTTTGATGGTACTAATTCAGGTGCTAACTTGTATTTTACAGAAACTAAAGTAACAAAAACTAAAAGAAAAACCAAAAATAAAAGAAAAAGAAACAAAGCCCCCCATGCTTGGCCGTGGCCCAGCTGGCCACCAGGCCACAACCGGCCCAGCCTCCCCCTAGTAATCCCCACCCCGGTCGAACCCTAAACCGCTACCCTCCCACACGTTCCCCACTCCTCTCATCCCCCGCGCTGGATCTGGATAAGGGCACGACACCCCGACCCCGTCGCCGATTCCCGTCGCCGCCTGGACCTCGCCGGACCGCCGTCCTCTTCGTCGTCGCCTCGTCTTCGTCCTCCTCCCCAGCGGCTTCTGCGAGCCTCGCCGCCACGATCCCCAGCAGCCGCACGTGCGGGCCTCGCCCTCCTCTGTCTCTCCCTCTGTTTGCCCCCACATCCGCGGACAGCGCCGCTTGTCGCCGTAGCTCCTGCTGCTCCCGCCGTAGACGCCGCCGCCCGAGCTCGCGTGAGCCAAAACACCCCATTCGCCGCGATCACCGCGCGCACGCGCACAACACCGCACCTGATCCCCGCACCGTGGCCATCTCCTGCTCCTGGCCGCGCCGAAGCGCACGCGCTGCCCGCGCCCCGCTCGCCCCGCGCCACCGCTGCTCGCGCGCATGGCCGCCCCTGGCTCTCCCTTGACGCGCTCACCGCGCCCGCGCCACGGCTCGACGGCGCGCGCCCATGTCCCATCGCTGTGTTGCTGCGCTGCCATTGCCACTGTGCGAGTCCCCCTGCTACTGGTGCCCCGCCGCGCCCCGGTTCCCATGCTGCTGCTCCTCTGCCGCCCGCGGGCTCGCTCGTCGCCGGCCCCGCACTCCGTCTCCCCACGCCGGCCGGCAACCGCGGTCGCCCTGGCCACTGGCCTCGCCTCGCCGCACTCCCTGCGGGTGAGCGCTCGCTCAGGCGCGCTTCGCCCTCCTGCCCGCTAACCCGCTAAGGCCCCCTGGGGCCTATGACAAGGGGGCCCCATCCCCCAGCGAACGATAAAAAAAGGAAGAGATAAAAAAGAATAAATAAATAAATAATAAAATATTAATTAATTAATTAACTTAATTAATCTTAGTTAGGTTGACCTAATTACTAATGAAACTAATTAACCTGTTTAATTACTCTTAGTCAATGACAGTAGGACCCACGCGTCAGTTTGACCCAGTCAACTGACTGGTTGACTGCTGACGTCGTGCTGACGTCATGCTGACGTCAGAAATGTATTTTAGTATTAAATTAACTCTGTTAATTCTAGGAAATGATTTAAAACTTTAAAAATTAATATAAAATAAACCGTAGCTCGGATGGAAAAACTTTGTACATGAAAGTTGCTCAGAACGACGAGACCAATCCGAATACGCAGCCCGTTCGTCTGCCACACATCCCTAGAATAGCAAACATGCAACTTTCCCCCTCCGGTTCATCTGTCCGAAAACACGAAACGGCGGGGATACTTTTCCGGATGTTTCCCCCCTTCGCCGGTATCACCTCCTACTGCGTTAGGTCACCCCTAGCATCGCGTATCACCATGTCATGCTTTGTGTTGCTTTGATTGCTTTGTTATTTATTATGTTCCCCCCTCCGTTACTTCTTTCCGGTAGACCCCGAGACTGCCGGCGACCCCCAGTTCGACTACGGTCTTGACGACCCCTCCTTCTTGCTAGAGCAACCAGGCAAGCCCCCCCCCTTGATCACCAGATATCGCCTATTCTTCTCTATACTGCTTGCATTAGAGTAGTGTAGCATGTTACTTATTTTCGTTAATCCTATCCTGATGCATAGGCTGTCCTTGCTACTACTGTTGTTACCTTTATCTGCAATCCTACATGCTTAGTATAGGATGCTAGTGTTTCATCAGTGGCCCTACATTCTTGTCCGTCTGCCATGCTATACTATCGGGTCGTGATCACTAGGGAGGTGATCACGGGTATATACTGTGTACTTTATACATGATACATGTGGTGACTAAAGTCGGGTCGGCTCGTGGAGCACCCGCGAGTGATTCACGGATTGGGGGCTAAAAGGACATTTATCCCGACGGCCCTCTGGGTGGATCTTTGTGGCGGAGCGACAGGGCAGGTTGAGACCGCCTAGGTGAGAGGTGGGCCTGGCCCTGGTCGGTGTCTGCGGTTACATCAATTAACATGCTTAACGAGATCTCGGTATTTGATCTGAGTCCGGCCATTGGGTCTATACGCACTAACCAACTACGCGGGAACAGTTATGGGCACTCGACGTCGTGGTACCGGCCGAAGCCTTCGTGACGTCAGCGACTGAGCGGCGCGCGCCGGGTTGGACCGCGTAGCGCAACTTCCTTTGAAATGGAGGTTGCTAGGTCTGCTCTCCAGCCGCGTACGCAACGTGCAGGTGTGCAATGAGCGATGGGCCCAGACCCCTGCGAGCATAGGATCTTCTGCGGCCGGGCATGACCCAGAAAAGTGTGTCCGGCCAAATGGGATCGAGCGTGTTGGGTTATGTGGTGCACCCCTGCAGGGAAGTTTATCTATTCGAATAGCCGTGTCCCTCGGTAAAAGGACGACCCAGAGTTGTACCTTGACCTCATGACAACTAGAACTGGATACTTAATAAAACACACCCTTCCAAGTGCCAGATATAACCCGGTGATCGCTCTCTAATAGGGCGACGAGGAGGGGATCGCCGGGTAGGATTATGCTATACGATGCTACTTGGTGAACTTACCATCTACTCTCTTCCACATGCTGCAAGGTGGAGGTGGCCAGAAGCATAGTCTTCGATAGGATTAGCTATCCCCCTCTTATTCTGGCATTATGCAGTTCGGTCCACCGATATGGCCCTTTACACATATGCCCATGCATATGTAGTGTAGCTCCTTGCTTGCGAGTACTTTGGATGAGTACTCACAGTTGCTTTTCTCCCTCTTTTCCCCCTTTCCTTTCTATCTGGTTGTCGCAACCACATGTTGGAGCCCAGGAGCCAGACGCCACGGTCGACGGCGACTCCTACTACACCGGAGGTGCATACTACTACGTGCAGCCCACTGACGACGACCAGGAGTAGTTAGGAGGATCCTAGGCAGGAGGCATGCGCCTCTTTCGATCTGTATCCCAGTTTGTGCTAGCCTTCTTAAGGCAAACTTGTTTAACTTATGTCTGTACTCAGATATTGTTGCTTCCGCTGACTCGTCTATGATCGAGCACTTGTATTCGAGCCCTCGAGGCCCCTGGCTTGTATTATGATGCTTGTATGACTTATTTATGTTTTAGAGTTGTGTTGTGATATCTTCCCGTGAGTCCCTGATCTTGATCGTACACGTTTGCGTGCATGATTAGTGTACGATTGAATCGGGGGCGTCACAGATTGGCCCGAACCCAAACCCCATGGAACGTACGTCTGCACCGTTGGATTCTCCTTGATCGAACGGTGATCGTCATCCCTTTCGACAGCACATGTAAATGTTTTCAAATAGCCCCTCCCAAAAAATGTTTTCAAATAGCACACAGCTCACACACGAAAGCCGTGTGCCTACCAAACCGTGGCCGATGCCACCCCCCTTTGCCGCACGCACGATCTGAGTCGTGCGTTCTTATTGGCCAGAACCCAAACCCCACGGATCGTACGACTGCACCGTTGGATGCTCCCAGATCGAATGGCAATCTCATCCCTTTCGACAGGAAATGCAGTCCGGCTAGGAATTGATTTATATGCCAAAATGCACGTTAAATGCCAAAAAATGTCTGACATATAGCACACGAGACCTGAAATGCGCCTGCAAATCAAACCTGTGGTATAATTGTGATTGCGTTACGTGGGAAAAATTTAGAGGCGAAACGATGAACTCACGTCTTCATTTCACCATTAGTACGTCTTCATTTAAAACGAAATTATTCTGTTTGTGCACACGAGCGCTTAGAGGCAACCGTTTGCATAGGCATTTCCACGCGCGTAGCGAGCGAGGATATTTTTCACCCTTTTCACCTAGGCCGCCAACACTCGGAGTCCCCAACACCCCCCACCTTCCGCTCGCGTTTCACTCAACTAGTCCACCCAATCTCCATCGCCAGCTCCCCCCTCCCCCAGATCCAGAGCAGAACCCTCTCCGGCACCGCCGTGCTCACCCCGGCCGTGTGCCCGCTCTTCAGCGTCAAGCCTACCTCCACTGCCGTTCCCAACACACGGCGGTCGGCGCCTCGCCGTCTTCGTTTGCTCTCCAGCCACCCTCAAGCATAGTGATGTAGTAACCCTCGCCTCTCCTATGGTCCGGGCGGGTTTGCATTAAGAAGTCTGTTAGTTACTGCTCTCCATCGCGGTGAGGCATATTTCCTCGCAATCCCTCTTCCAATTTCGTTCCGTGTGTTCTCAAATTGGCTATAAAATAACGGAGAGCATATATATGTTCATTATCTACCTTCCTTACTACATATAAGTTGTATTTGTTCCAATAAGTTACTGCCTATTTACAGATCGCGGGCGCCCGAGTCACGCAAACTTAACAAATTAGCCGTACATTTTCTAAATTATTGCATCGCATGTTTAGAAAGCTTGATACCAAGTTGTTAGTTTTATGCTTATCCTCCTTTCCTGAGTTTCGCATGTGTTCTCTATAGATGCCGAGTTGTGATACTTCTCCAACGTATCTATAATTTTTGATTGCTTCATGCTATATTATATTCTGTTTTGGATGATTAATGGGCTTTGTTATACACTTTTATATTATTTTTGGGACTAACCTATTAACCGGAGGCCCAGCTCAAATTGTTGTTTCTTGCCTATTTCAGAGTTTCGCAGAAAAAGAATATCAAATGGAGTCCAAACGGAATGAAACCTTCGGGAATGTGATTTTCGGAACAAACGCGATCCAAAGGACTTGGAGTCCATGCCAAGGCATCAACCAAGAGGGCACGAGCTAGGGGGGCGCGCCTACCCCCTGGGCGCGCACTCCACCCTCGTGGGGCCCACGTTGCTCCACCGACGTACTTCTTCCTCCTATATATACCTACGTACCCCCAAACTACCAGATACGGAGCCAAAAACCTAATTCCACCGCCGCAACCTTCTGTACCCGTGAGATCCCATCTTGGGGCCTTTTCCGGAGCTCCGCCGGAGGGGGCATCGATCACGAAGGGCTTCTACATCAACACCATAGCCTTTCCGATGATGTGTGAGTAGTTTACCTCAGACCTTCGGGTCCATAGTTATTAGCTAGATGGCTTCTTCTCTCTCTTTGGATCTCAATACAATGTTCTCCCCCTCTCTTGTGGAGATCTATTTGATGTAATCTTCTTTTGTGATGTGTTTGTTGAGACCGATGAATTGTGGGTTTATGATCAAGTTTATCTATGAACAATATTTGAATCTTCTCTGAATTCTTTTATGTATGATTGGTTATCTTTGCAAGTCTCTTCGAATTATCAGTTTGGTTTGGCCTACTAGATTGATCTTTCTTGCAATGGGAGAAGTGCTTAGCTTTGGGTTCAATCTTGCAGTGTCCTTTCCCAGTGACAGTAGGGGCAGCAAGGCACGTATTGTATTGTTGCCATCGAGGATAACAAGATGGGGTTATATCACATTGCATGAGTTTATCCCTCTACATCATGTCATCTTACTTAAAGTGTTACTCTGTTCTTTTGAACTTAATACCCTAGATGCATGCTGGATAGCGGTCGATGTGTGGAGTAATAGTAGTAGATGCAGGCAGGAGTCGGTCTACTTGCCACGGACGTGATGCCTATATACATGATCATACCTAGATATTCTCATAACTATGCTCAATTCTATCAATTGCTCAACAGTAATTTGTTCACCCACCGTAATACTTACGTTCTTGAGAGAAGCCACTAGTGAAACCTATGGCCCTCGGGTCTATTTTTCATCATATTAATCTTCCAACACTTAGCTATTTTTATTGCCTTTCATTTTACTTTGCATCTTTATTATAAAAATACCAAAAATATTATCTTATCATATCTATCATATCTCATTTTCGTAAGTGACCGTGAAGGGATTGACAACCCCTTCATTGTGTTGGTTGCGAGGTTTATATTTGTTTGTGTAGGTGCGAGGGACTTTAGCGTGGCCTCCTACAGGATTGATACCTTGGTTCTCACAAACTGAGGGATATACTTACGCTACTTTACTGCATCAGCCTTTCCTCTTTAAGGGAAAACCAACGCGGTGCTCACGAGGTAGCAAGAAGGATTTCTGGCGCTGTTGCCAGGGAGTCTACGCAAAAGTCAACATACCAAGTACCCATCACAAACTCTTATCTCCCGCATTACATTATTTGCCATTTTCCTCTCGTTTTCCTCTCCCCCACTTCACCATTGCCGTTTTATTCGCCCTCTCTTTTCCGTTTGCCTCTTTTTCGCTTGCTTCTTGTTTGCTCGTGTGTTGGATTGCTTGCTTGTCATGATGGCTCAAGATAATATTAAATTGTGTGACTTTACCAATACCAACAACAATGATTTTCTTAGCACTCCAATTGCTCCTCTTACCGATACTGAATCTTGTGAAATTAATGTTGCTTTGTTGAATCTTGTCATGAAAGATCAATTTGCCGGCCTTCCTAGTGAAGATGCCGCTACCCATCTAAATAGCTTTGTTGATTTGTGTGATATGCAAAAGAATAAAGATGTGGATAATATCGTGTTATTGATATTGCGAGGTTTATCTCTAAGTATTTTCCTCCCACTAAGATCATCTCTCTTAGAAACGATATTATGAATTTTAAGCAACTTGATCATGAACATGTTGCACAAGCTTGGGAGAGGATGAAATTAATGATACGTAATTGCCCTACACATGGTTTGAATTTGTGGATGATTATACAAAAAATTTATGCCGGATTGATTTTTTCTTCTAGAAATCTTTTAGATTCGGCCGCGGGAGGCACTTTATGGAAATCACTTTAGGAGAAGCTACTAAACTCCTAGATAATATTATGGTTAATTATTCTCAATGGCACACTGAAAGATCTACTAATAAAAAAGTGCATGCGATAGAAGAAATTAATGTTTTGAGTGGAAAGATGGATGAGCTTATGAAATTATTTGCTACTAAAAGTGTTTCTTCTGATCCTAACGATATGCATTTGTCTACTTTGATTGAGAATAATAATGAATCTATGGATGTGAATTTTGTTGGTAGGAATAATTTTGGTAACAATGCGTATAGAGGAAACTTTAATCCTAGGCCGTACCCTAGTAATTCCTCTAATAATTATGGTAATTCCTACAACAATTCTTATGGAAATTATAATAAGATGCCCGCTTAATTTGAGACTAGTGTTAAAGAATTTATGAATTTGCAAAAGAATTTCAATGCTTTGCTTGAAGAAAAATTGCTTAAGGGTGATGAATTGGCTAGGAACGTTGATAGAATTTCTCTTGATGTTGCTTCTTTGAAACTTAGATCAATTCCACCTAAGCATGATATCAATGAGTCTCTCAAGGCCATGAGAATTTCCATTGATGACTGCAAAGAACGGACCACTAGGATGCGTGCTAAGAAAGATTGCTTTGTGAAAGCGTGTTCTTCTAATTTCTATGAAAATAAAGATGAAGATCTAAAAGTTATTGATGTGTCCCCTATTAAATCTTTGTTTTCCAATACGAATCTTCATAATGATGGGACTGAATATGAGCCACCTTTACCTAGAAGGCATTCCAAAAATTCGGAGTTGTTAGATCTTGATGCTAAAATTGGTACAAGTGAGATTGAAGAGATCAAAACTCTGGATATTAATAAACCCACTATTTTGGATTTCATGGAATTTAATTATGATAATTGCTTTTTGATAGATTGTATTTCCTTGTTGCAATCCGTGCTAAATTCTCCTCATGCTTATAGTCAAAATAAAGCTTTTAACAAACATATCGTTGATGCTTTGATGCAATCTTATGAAGAAAAACTTGAGTTGGAAGCTTCTATCTCTAGAAAACTTTATGATGAGTGGGAACCTACTATTAAAATTAAAATTAAAGATCATGAATGCTATGCTTTGTGTGATTTGGGCGCTAGTGTTTCCACGATTCCAAAAACTTTGTGTGATTTGCTAGGTTTCCGTGATTTTGATGATTGCTCTTTAAACTTGCACCTTGCGGGTTCCACCATTAAGAAACCTATGGGAAGAATTAATGATGTTCTTATTGTTGCAAATAGGAACTATGTGCCCGTAGATTTTATTGTTCTTGACATAGATTGCAATCCTTCATGTCCTATTATTCTTGGTAGACCTTTCCTTAGAACGATTGGTGCAATTATTGATATGAAGGAAGGAAATATTAGATTCCAATTATGAGAGCCACTTATGGATTGCCTACCAAAGATGGAACACTTTCCTAGAAAGAAAATTAAACTACCATATGAATCTATTATGAGAGCCAACCCGGGTCTATTTTCCATCATATTAATCTTCCAACACTTAGCTATTTTTATTGCCTTTCATTTTATTTTGCATCTTTATTATAAAAATACAAAAAATATTATCTTATCATATCTATCAGATCTCACGTTCGTAAGTGACCGTGAAGGGATTGCCAACCCCTTTATTGCGTTGGTTGCGAGGTTTATGTTTGTTAGTGTAGGTGCGAGGGACTTTGGCGTGGCCTCCTACTGGATTGATACCTTGGTTCTCAAAAACTGAGGGAAATACTTACGCTACTTTACTGCATCACCCTTTCCTCTTCAAGGGAAAACCAACGCAGTGCTCAAGAGGTAGCAAGTTGCAGCGACAGCACTCATGCTTCAGACGATGTATCTTCATCTGATTCGGACAACCCTAGGTCTTCAGCAGATTGTGAGGGATCAAGTAATCTTGAACGGGATAGAGTTGCAGCAATTACCCTTCCGGTCAGGACACGGAGGAATGCTCCAAGGAAGCCCACACACCAGCCTAAAGGTGTATATGAAGTATCCGAGATTGATTTAAATTCTTGGGCTCCAACTAAACCAGATAAAGCACGCACGAGGTTCAGGAGTGTGTGTCGATTTGTTGGCAGGGCAAGGCTCAACATTAATTTGCCGGGGTTTCGAAAGGCTGACACAGAAACACGACGAAGGATAATCCGGGAGATCATGGATCACTTCAACGTTCCAGAGCAGTGGAGAATGCAGGTGGAACACGCTGCACTGAAGAAGGCTAGGGATGCTTGGAGAAACTGGAAGCACGTGTTGTACAAGAAGTACTTGAGTGAAGGCAAGGACCCAATCCCCGCATACCCCCAAATTACAAAGGCAGACTGGGTAGAATTCAAAAGGGTCAGGGCAACTAAAGAGTTTGCTGAGAAGAGTTTCAAGCAATCAGAACTTTAGAAGAAGAACATACACCCCCACCGTATGGGTGTGGCAGGATACTACGGCATGAAACTGATATGGGAGCAGGAGGACAAAGAAGCAGTAGCGGCGGGTGGGAATCCGGCCTTTAGTGAAATCAGGAGCGAACGCGTCAGAGACTACTTGCAGGCACGTGCAAAGAGGCGTGATGACAGAACTTATTACTTTGAAAACTCACGTGACGCTGAACTGTATCAAGTGATGTTAGAGGCTTCCAAGATCCCTGGAAGGTTCTACGGGAACTAAGGGCCATGTGACATTCTGTCCATTGCTTTGGAAACAAAAGAGCCCCCTGGTCGTGCAAGGGGTATATGTGTTAATGTCCCGCACAAGAGGGCTTTCACACTCAGCAAAGAAGAGAGGCTCAGCATGAAAAAAGCGAGGAGTGAAATGAAGCAGAATGCATTGTATGAAAGGTTGAGGAAGGAGATTTATCCGGCTATTCGGAAGGATGTTGAGGAGTCAATGATGATGCAGAAGACTCTTAACACTGACAGATAGCCAGCAGATGGGAGGGGAGGCGGGCATGTAGGATGATGCTTATTGCGCGACAACACTGCACAAGAGTAGCTGTGCGTCAGCTAACCCCGGCGACACTAAGGCTGCAGCTACTCGTGATGATGCTATATCTGATCTATCTGGAATGAAAGAGAGACTGAAAGGCGTGCTTACACATTATGAAGGTACATTAAAATGTGCAACAACCTGGGTTTGCCAACCCTGCTTGGAAGATGGCCTCTTCTTGGACAATGTGCCATTGAAGCCGGGCTGTGTGAAGTGCTACGTGACTGAAGTAAAGCCTGGATTCAATGAATTTGCCCTGAAGAATATCCTAGGAGACTTCGATGAGCAAAGGACCTTGGGAGAAACACTGTTACATCACATCCAGTGGCCACAAAAGGAAATAGAATTCATCGATGAGATCCCTGAAGCCCTGCCAAGAGCAACCACTGTCGCCCCTCAACCGGTGACGCTCTCCTTGCATAGCAGCTCTCACGGGCTGATGCATGAATCTGTGATCAGCCTGCCCGACATTGTGGCATAAAGGCCATGTCATCCTCCACCCCAAAGCAGCCAGTGGCAAGGCCTACAACTGCTGAAGACGCACCACCGGTTCAGATGCCGGCTGCTGAAGCAGCGGGGGAGAACCAGATGCAGCACATGCTCAGCAGACCAACCTGGTGGAAGAGACTGCTAAGCAGTCTGATGGTTCAGAACCGCCTGCTAAGCAATGTGTAGGTCCAGAACCGACTGCTCATCAGTCCATCGGTCCGTAGTCGCGTGATCAGCATACCAATGCGTCAGCATTTCCTGCTCAGCAAACCAACGCGTTGGCACGGCCTCCTCAGCACACCGACAAGTTGGCACCACCTGCGCAAAAACCCGACATAGCTTCAACGCATGGTCAGCAGTCCGATGCCTCTGCTCCTACAGCCCAGCAGTCCATCACAGCAGCACCGCCAGCTCAGCAGTCCGGCATAGATAAACCGTCTGCTAAGAAGTTTGTCCAAGCTTAACCATCTGCTCGGCAGTCTACCTTGCAGAAAACCAGACGTTCTGCCAGAAATGCTTCAAGTACCAAGAAGGAAGTGGCCAAAAAGGCTACACCCACGACAACTAGGAAGTGTGGCGGGAAAGTGAAGATGAAAGAGAATGATTGCCTCTTACTTACAGCACTCATCGCCCAGAACCAAATTAACAGCAGCTTGTTCGAATCGGGGAGTAATATTATTTTTGACGCCATGGATGATGAAGAAGTACATTTGTTGCTTGCTAAAAGTAAAGCAGACGTACTTCAAGCACGCAATTACGTCCATGGCCAACCATTTCTTGTTGGCGAATACTTTGATGAGTGCAGCTCCAGTTGCCACGAGTTACATGAATATTGCATGGATCTAATGGCAGTAGGTCATCATGGTTTGCTAGTCCACTACAACAGAGATCATTTCCGACACGATGCTAGTTCCATCGATGTGAGTTTAGAGGACTTACATCTCTTCTTCAACTTCAACGTGCTCGATGCCACTCTTGTTACATGCCTGATTTTGTAAGTACTTAACAAACTCTGATCAACTTCTTCATACAAGGCTATAAATGATAAACAGCTAACTGCATTTTATTCCTCTCAGGGGATTGAACGCGCAGAGAAGAAAAAGGGAGAGTGTGTATTTCATAGATCCTGAATTAGCAAATGACACAACAATACATGGTAAGGACCTACGGGACTGGGCCGTTAACACGGTCGTCCATCTCTTCGAAAACACGTCCCATGCAGAATCACTTCCGTGGCCATATCATGAATGGTAAGTCAAGTAAACAACCACGCATACACTAATTGTCTTTCATATTTTGACATAATCCATAAGTTCATGGCTTTCTTAGTATGTAGCGATCACTGGATATTGGTATTCATTGTTCCAAACAAGAACACAGTTTACTACATCGATTCTCTCAGAGAGTCAACAAACGCTCAGGATCTGACGCATCTTCAGCAATTCATAGATAGGTATTGAATTCTATGATGTTGAAATTAATTTGCATTCATAGCTGGTTCAATAATTGATGTTGTCAAAATTCATCATCATTTGCAGTGTGCTCGCATTGTGGAAAACTAAACCAGGGAACATGTTCAAGAGGGAACTACCTCTGCAGCACAAGATCGTTTCACCGGTAACACACCAAAAACCATTATTTTCAGAAAAATTATCCAACAGTATGCAAATACCTTTTCTTATGCTAGTCAAATGTTCAAGCTTCTAAAGAAACCTCTTTCTATTTTGTCAAAAGAAAAAATAATACATTTAATACTGGTTAGGTTGTTCCTAACAGGACAAATACATGACTAATTATGTACAAAAAAATTCAGCGTCCTCAACAAGAAGCAGGGACCAACCTTTGTGGATACTATGTTTGCAGAGACACTGACGCGCGTCGGTCCTAAACAAACGGTTTTTTACCCCTTTCCCCGACGGCATTTGGAACCGCCGCCAAGTGAGTGTGTGCGATAGGGTGTGCTACCCACACGACCCAGAAATCGTCGGGGATAGGCCCTCCTGGGACCCAGGCTGGGGCCGTGTGCGATCGGGCAAGGCATCGAAACCCAATCATTTCCGTAGGTATGTACATCCCACACGGTAATCCGAGAAAGTCATTTCCGTAGGTATGTACATCCCACACGGTAATCCGAGAAAATCATTTCCGTAGGTATGTACATCCCACATGGTGAATCCCAGAAAAACATTTCCATTCGTATGTATATCACACACTGTCAATCCAAGGAATACGTTTCCGTTCTTATGTACATCCCACACAGTCAATCCAGGGAAAACATTTCCGTTCAGACGTAAATCCCATACAGTTTTATGTGTAGGCTCGTGTGTGAAAGATGTAACTATCACACATGGTCTTCCTTGGTTAACTGTTTGCTTTTATCAACTATATCACACACGATTTGATGAAGAAAACTATGTGGCATTGGGCTATCCATCGCAAGCGCTTTTACTACCAGAACCGTTTGCAAAGTTCCATGACACATTTAGCAGGTTTATTAGTTAACAATTAGTAATTGTAGTATGACGCAAATTCACATTTCATATCGAACAGCTGTTTGCTAATTTCATATCAGGCACATAAATATATTATAACATCACAGTAGGGTAGCTACATGAAAACAGCACAGTACAACATATAGCTAGTTCAACTTCATAAGAACAATATATTCATTTCCCTAATCGAGATCATCCAGGCTCATCTTATCCACCTCTGCTTTCAGTTCAGTAAGAACCCCTTTTGCACGGGCCAACTGGGAAAGTGCCTCCTCCTTCGCCAACACCATCTTAGCCAAGTCTGATTTAAAAAATCTGAGCTCATTCTCCACCTTCAACTTTTTATCCCGCATCCTGAAATATGCTTCAGCGTTGACAAGACTTTCTGTAAGCCTACGTGTGTTCACTTCCTCATACATGCTCCAGAGCTTCGTTAGGAACATTTTCAAAGACTCTAGCCACTCTTGATCAACCCACTCCAAGTAAAAACACTTCCTTTCATCCTATAATATTTAAAACTAGATCAGTAACAATTGTAGGGGAAATGGGTTTATAGCAACATAGAAAATCACCAATTCTTATTTTGAAAAACTGAAGAAACATGTTAACTATGACATATCTTCTCAGAAAGATCAATGTGCAAATGAAATAATTGGTACTGAGACAACAACCAAATTCTGGAACATCAGAAGCTATAATTAACTACAACAACGCTACAAGTTCTTAATCATGTACAATAAATAACAAATTGCACATTTTATGAGGAAGGTAAATATAACTGCAGCAGCATAGCGACAGTGTTTGGATGACAGCAAGTTGATACTAACAGGTGTGTACATGCCCAAATTTAGTAACATAGAACTAATAGCACTAAGGCCGTCCACTATGTATGCCAAAACTAGTGTAAAGACAACTGTTGCTACATCTCGCACCTGTGCCCTGAATTGGTGAGCCGATGCAGTGGAAAAAATCAGGGACCCGGACTCCGGAGCACGTAGTTGCTACGATGCCCAGTTCCTTCGTGCCATAAAGATTTAGTATTTTACTGCTTGGTTGCTCGGATGTGTGGACCAAAGTTGGCTGCACAAACTGCTGAAGCGGTGCCAAATAATTTTCTAATGGCACCGCTGAAGAGATGGCAAATATTTAAGATACTAGGTACAAACTGTGACACTATCTTAGGATGCGTTTGGTTGAAGGTGTGGTATGAATGGGTTGGGATTGTGACAGTGTCTGAATCACATCTAACAAATGATTTGTAACAACGGAAGAGGGTCTAACATTCTTTGCACATGCCAGAAACTTCCTCCCAGTGTTCACAGAATCAAACGCAAGTAGCTTCACGCATGGAGATTGATGGTGACAATGAGCAGATAGATCTTCAGCCACCCCGCTCCATTCGATGCCACTGATGGTCTTAGGGAGCTACAAGAGTAAAAAACGACTCAAATCGACCTCCGGGTAAAAATCCTTCATTCCAAGTCATAGCTCGAGAGAGAGAGAGAAGAGAGGCATACCCGGGTGGTGAAGGAGTAGTCGCCGGAGGAGGAACCGCTGGAGATGTCTTTGAAGAAGACCATGGCAACCCCGGCGGTAGGATGCGAGACGGCGAGAGCAAGGAAGCGGCTATAGCTAAGCAAGGAAGGAAGGAAGGAGGAAACAGGGGAAATGTGACTTGTGGTCGGGGAGAAAAGAGGGTGGGGAAGGGGGAAGGGGGGCGAGGGTAGATATTTTGGCGGTAGGCCAAAATTTTGGAAATGTGGAGGTAAACTTTGCGCGCGGTGCCACCGGACCATTCACTTTGAACGATTGTGTGCATCCCAAACGATTCTTCTGCTTTACGCGCATGGGTTGAGTTTGATAATTCAAATTTTGGTCTCAAGGCATGGGCACATTCACTTTGAACGCGCGCGGTGCCGCCGGACCATTCACTTTGAACGATTGTGTGCATCGCAAACGATTCTTCTGCTTTACGCGCATGGGATGAGTTTGATAATTCAAATTTTGGTGGAAATTTCCCCGAGTACGCCATTGCATAATTTGACATCGCTTGCTAATTTGGGCACACAAAAGAGCATACAGCAGACAGACCACACTTACTGAATCGAGCAATTTTAGTAATTACATAGAGCCAGTTGACCTAAACATTGCTCTAACAAAAGACCAGCATTAAAAACAAAGCCTAAGTACGCATAATTAAAAATCCGACGCCGCGCCGACCTATGTATCGCCGGTGTGAGATGAGATGTCGATGACTTGGCCTGGTGACATGTCGCCGTTGGTGGACTCCGCGTCCCCCCTGGTGAAGTCGACCGCGTCCTCGTCCTCGTCCTCGTCCTCGTCCTCGTCCTCATCCTCGGCGCCGCCCTCAAGGTTGTAGTACTCGTAATAGTGGTTGCGCCAGAGCTCGCGTTGGTACTCCACCGCTGATTCCTCGACGGACACACTCTTCTCTACCTCGACCTCGGCCACGCACAACTCCTCCTCCCGGCGCTCCTTGATCTCTGCCACCTCCTGCATCTCCAGCTCCCGCTCGGCGACCTCATGAGGAAGCAAGTGCTCCATGGCCACCGCCGCCTTTTCAGACGTGGGTTGCATGCTGGAGTCCGAGGTGGCCTGGAATATCTTGGCGTGTGCATCCTCAATCTTGGCATGGATGGCCTCGACCCGGGCCAGGGTGACATCAGCGGCACGGACGGCAGCTCGAGCGCTCTCGGCGTTTGCAGCCGCCGTCGCAGCAGCAGTTGTAGCCGTCTCGGCTGCTGCAGCTGCCCTATCGGCAGCCGCAGACACCCTCTTGGCGGAAGCGGCCGTGCTCAATGTGGATGCGGCGGCACTCTAGGCATAGGCGGCCGCGCTCTCGGTGTAGGCGGCGGCGCTCGGGGGGGACGCGGCCATCATACGGGCCTTCACGAAGCGTTTCCACGGCATCATCTTTGCAAGAAAGGGGTGCGGGAATAGGGATCGGGATTCGTGGATTTGGGGGTTGCCGGCGAAGCTTAATGAGGGAGACTTAAATAGACCCAGATATTTTCATCGCAAACGGTCCTAGAAAACAACTGTGTGTGATGTTGTAGATATTTTTTATTAGCTGTGAAAGACGAATTTGGAATAAAGTGCCAACAGATAGTGTTTTAAATGAACAAGAAATTTTGTAGTACTAATACAACTGTCATGTCAAATTTTGGAAAATTTCAGGGGTCATTTGACCTTCTAAGACATTTAAGTGATTTTCTAGCCATTTAATGACCGTAATTGAAATTTGAACTACATGTACATGCAACAGCTAACCATAACGGTTTGAACACTCTTATTTCGTGTACTTGTGTGCGGTTTTTAATTCCATGTGCAGTAAATTGGAAGGAATTTTCAAACATATTGGTCTAACGGCTATGACACAATTAAGCATGGAGTGACATGGCATTTTAATTCCAAAAAATTAAAAAAAATCAGAAACACATGAAACCTTGGTTGATGTAATGTCATGCCACCAAGATTATGTGGTAAAAAAATTGGCATGTTTAACCAAAGTTTGGACACACACCCCTCACAAACCGGAGCAACTCACTAGAAGGCCCGTGGTTCCGCGAGGGAACAATGCATGTTTGATGACTAACGGGAGATAGCTTCCTCTTACGGCCTTCAAATTTTTTTATACATCTAACGTTCACTACTACAACTGTAATGTGAAACATTTGAAAATTCTAGGGGTCATTTGACCTTTGAAAGACATTTAAGTGATTTTCTAACCATTTAATGACCGTAATTCAAATTTGAACTACATCTACATGCAACGCGTAACCAAAACGCTTTGAAAAATCATATTTCTGTACTTGTGTGCGAGTTAATTCCATGTGCAGTAAACTAGAAGGAATTTTCAAACATATTTGTATCACGACATGGACACATATGCATGAATACGTATGCATGGAGTGGCATGGCATTTTAATTCCAAAAAAAATCAGAAACACATGAAACCTTGGTTGATGTAATGTCATGCCACCAAGATGATGTGGTAAAGAAATTGGCATGTTTGACGAAATTTTGGACACACACCCCTCACAAACCGGAGCAACTCGCTAGAAGGTTCATGGTTCCGAGAGGGAACAATGCATGTTTGATGACGAACGGGAGATAGCTTCCTCTTACGGCCTTCAAAGTTTTTCTACGTCTAACGTGCACTACTACAACTGTATTGTGAAATTTTTGAAAATTCTAGGGGTCATTTGACCTTTTCAAGACATTTAAGTGATTTTCTAACCATTTAATGACCGTAATTCAAATTTGAACTACATCTACATGCAACGCCTAACCAAAACGGTTTGAAAAATCATATATGTGTACTTGTGTGCGAGTTAATTCCATGTGCAGTAAATTAGAAGGAATTTTCAAACATATTGGTCTGACGACATGGACAGATGCATACGTATGCATGGAGTGACATGGCATTTTAATTCAAAAAAATAGAAAAATGATCAGAAACACATGAAACCTTTGTTGATGTAATGTCATGCCACCAAGATGATGGGGTAAAGAAATTGGCATGTTTGACGAACGTTTGGACACACACCCCTCACAAACCGGAGCAAGTCGCTAGAAGGTTCGTGGTTCCGAGAGGGAACAATGCATGTTTGATGACGAACGGGAGATAGCTTCCTCTTACGGCCTTCAATTTTTTTCCTACGTTTAACGTGCACTAATACAACTGTCATATGACAATTAGGTAAATTTCAGGGGTCATTTGACCTTTTAAGGACATTTAAGTGATTTTCTAACCATTTAATGACCGTAATTCAAATTTGAACTACATCTACATGCAACGCCTAACCATGACGGTTTGAAAAATAATATTTTTGTGTACTTGTGTGCGAGTTAATTCCATGTGCAGTAAATTAGAAGGAATTTCCAAACAAATTGGTCTCACGACATGGACACATGCATAAGTATGCATGGAGTGACATGGCATTTTAATTCAAAAAATAAAATAAAAATGATCAGAAACACATGAAACCTTGGTTGATGTAATGTCATGCCACCAAGATGATGTGGTAAATAAATTGGCATGTTTGACGAACGTTTGGACACACGCCCCTCACAAACCGGAGCAACTCGTTAGAAGGTTTGTGGTTCCGAGAGGGAACAATGCATGTTTGATGACGAACGGGAGATAGCTTCCTCTTACGGCATTCAAATTTTTTCCTACGTTTAATGTGCACTCATACAACTGTCATGTGACAATTTGGTAAATTTTAGGGGTCAATTGAACTTTTAAAGACATTTAAGTGATTTTCTAACCATTTAATGACCGTAATTCAAATTTGAACTACATCTACATGCAACGCCTAACCATAACGGTTTGAAAAAATAATATTTTTGTGTACTTCTGTGCGAGTTAATTCCATGTGCAGTAAATTAGAAGGAATTTTCAAACATATTGGTGTCAAGGCATGGGCCCATGCATGGAGTGCATGCCATGGCATTTTAATTCCAAAAAATTAAAAAATGACCAGAAAAACATGAAACCTCGCTTGATTTAATGTCATGCCACCAAGATGATGTGGTAAAGAAGTTGGCATGTTTGACGAAAGTTTGGACACACAGCCCTCACAAACCGGAGCAACTCACTAGAAGGTTCGTGGTTCCGAGAGGGAACAATGCATGTTTGATGACGAACGGGAGATAGCTTCCTCTTAGGCCTTGAAATTTTTTGTACGTCTAACGTGCACTACTACAACTGTAATGTGAAATTTTGGAAAATTCTAGGGGTCATTTGACCTTTCAAACACATTTAAGTGATTTTCTAACCATTTAATGACCATAATTCAAATTTGAACTACATCTACATGCAACGCCTAACCAAAACGGTTTGAAAAATCATATTTGTGTACTTGTGTGCGAGTTAATTCCATGTGTAGTAAATTAGAAGGAACTTTCAAACATATTGGTCTGACGACATGGACACATGCATACGTATGCATGGAGTGACATGGCAGTTTAATTCAAAAAATAGAAAAATGATCAGAAACACATGAAACCTTGGTTGATGTAATGTCATGCCACCAAGATGATGTGGTAAATAAATTGGCATGTTTGACGAATGTTTGGACACACGCCCCTCACAAACCGGAGCAAATCGCTAGAAGTTTCGTGGTTCCGAGAGGGAACAATGCATGTTTGATGACGAACGGGAGATTGCTTCCTCTTACGGCCTTCAAATTTTTTCCTACGTTTAACGTGCAACTGTCATGTGAAAATTTGGTAAATTTCAGTGGTCATTTGACCTTCTAAAGACATTTAAGTGATTTTCTAACTATTTAATGATAGTAATTGAAATTTAAACTACATCTACATGCAACGCCTAACCAAAACGGTTTGAAAAATCATATTTTTGTGTACTTGTGTGCGAGTTAATTCCATGTGCAGTAAATTCGAAGGAATTTTCAAACATATTGCTGTCAAGGCATGGGCACATGCATGGAGTGCATGCCATGGCATTTTAATTCCAAAAAATTAAAAAAATGATCAGAAAAACATGAAACCTTGCTTGATTTAATGTCATGACCAAGATGATGTGGTAAAAAAATTGGCCTGTTTGACGAAAGTTTGGACACACACCCCTCACAAATCGGAGCAACTCACTAGAAGGTTCGTGGTTCCGAGAGGGAACAATGCATGTTTGCTGACAGACGCGAGATAGCTTCCTCTTACGGCCTTCATATTTTTTCCTACGTTTAACATGCACTAATACAACTGTCATGTGAAAATTTGGAAATTTTCAGGGGTCATTTGACCTTTTGATGACATTTAAGTGATTTTCTAACCATTTAATGACCATAATTCAAATTTGAACTACATCTACATGCAATGCCTAACCAAAACGGTTTGAAAAATAATATTTTTGTGTACTGGTGTGCGAGTTAAAAAATCATCAGACAATGTAAATATCTGGTGTTCAAAAAAGAAAATGTAAAGATCTGGCAAGACAACCGGCCCCCACACGATTGGCACTCAATCTCGCGGTTCGAGGTTTGGTAGGTGATTGGCGGGGATCATTAATCAGACACAGTTCTATATTGGAAACCGTTAGCTATTATGTTCACACACGGATTTGCTGCAGGAATTGTGTGTAATTCAAACTACAGTACTCGTAAATTCTGGTGACCGGCGTGTGTACTATCCCCGTCGATCTAGATTATGGCCGCCAATAAATACTACCTTGCTCACGTTGTCCCGCCTGCATTCTCATCTACATCCTCCCCTCGCTCGCCCTCTCTCTCTCTCTCTCTCTCAAATCTCTGCCATGGTGCCGCCAGTCTGCCCACGCGCCGACGAGGAGTCGCCACCCCCCCCCGAGGACGCTCACTCGATTAGCAGCGACGAGGACCCCTACGCGCCGCCTGACGAGGTTGCGCCGGACCCCCCAACTTTGGATTGGTTTTGGGGCCAGTACAATCTTTGTCTGTGGAAGTTGCTACCTCCGGCTGAGAAAACCAGGCAAGTGGCGTTCAAGAAGGAGATGGCGGAGGAGAAAGCCGGGTACCAGGCGGGCTGTGAAGTCCGTGATGCCGCCTGGAAAAAGGAGGCGGCGGAGCTTTGGGGGCGGGCGCGTCGTCGTGCCGAGGAGGTGTACGAAGAGGGGTACTTCGTGAGGAAGGTCATATGCGTTGGGCGCCTCGTTGCTGCGTGGAGGTGGGCTGATAAGCTCCAGCGTGCCACCGACGACGAGCTCCGGTGGGCGCCCAACGAAATGGCAAGATCGACCGCGCGCGTCCGCCATTAAGAGGCAGATCGGTACGTCAAGCGCTGCGAGGCGGAGGAGTCGGAGTACTGCCTCCGCACTAGGAAGACTCCACGCACCAGGGTGCTGCTGGCGAGGGGCTGCCGGAATACTGGCCCCGGGAGGGATTATTAGTTTTAGTATTGTTCGTTTTCAATTTTATGCATTGTACCTAGTAGTTAAGTATCATCACGTATATGTGATGATATTATATATATATATATATATATATTATGAATTCCATTTTCTATCTGTTTTTGTATACTAATTTGAATCTAGCTGTTATCATCCACATATACAGAATGGAAAGCGTATATACACAGATCGATACAGAACATATAAGAATGCAAAACAGAGTACACACATTGAAACAGAGCAATAAACAAAGCAATACTATGATTGTTGTGAATACATAGTTATCCACATCGAAATGACTTTCCAAAACAAAACGCGTCCATGAGACCATGACCAGCAGCCCTTGCCTAGGGTAGCTCTTGGCTCTGCCTGAACTTGTGTAGGCGTTTGTCCAAGCGGTCGACACGCTCGCGGTACATCTGGAGCGCGATCTCGAGCTCCAAGTTGGCTATTTCATCGGAGATCACCAGCTCGAGGATGCAACGGCCATGTTCCTCTACTGCGCCCAGGTGGACACCTGGGCCAAGGAGGCGGTCGAGCCTACGGACCAGCGCATTGGCATCCAGCGGGCCGCGGACAAGGTGAACGGAGGCACCCACGCGAACGGCGCAGCGGGCCTCCGGAGCAAGTACGGCGCGGCCGACCTCTGGTGCAAGTACGGCGCTGAGGGCCTCTGCCCACTCCTGGCGAGGAATGGGGGTACTGACGGGACGTGTACCCAGCTGCGACGCCGTGTCGACAGCAGGCAAACGCCGATGGATCCGCTGTTGCTGTGCGGCGCGCCGCGCCTCTCGCTCTACGGCAAGCCATAGCCTATCGGCGCGGACGCGCCTAGCTTGATCTGCGGCGCGCCATCGATCATGTTGTGCGGCGAGCTGCAGCCTGTCGGCGCTGACATGCCTATCTTGATCCGCGGCGCTCAAGCGCCATGCGCCAACGGTCCGCTCAACCTTGGCGATGACGCGCATCACGGCGTCGTCCATCGCATTGCCGGGGAGCGCCTTGGCCTCGACGGGCCATGGCGCCTGCTCGTTTTCCTCGTCGACAAGGTTGATGGCAGAGGCGGCACTTTGGTGGGTTGGCATGCTTGGAAAGGTGGATGTGCTACAGGCTGCGCTTGTCGCCTTTGTGCGTCGCACGCCCCCTATGCGTAATATAGCAAGGTGGCGGGAAAAAGGTGAGGAAATGGGCGGGAAACGGTGGCGTGTTCATAAAATGCCATCAATTAATGGAAACTTAGCATCGAGCTAGCACAAGTCGTAGATGATGATCAGATGAACACGGACCACACTAGGGAACCCGTCGGTGATGAATTCATCAATCCCAAACGGTTGAATACTAGCAAGTGTTTGCCCACAACACACACGGCCTATTCCATCATAAATAGGTCGGATGGATCAACTGTATGCCACGTATCGCACATTGTTAAAAAGTAATGTGGTAGACCTTCTTTAACATGTGTTAAAAAATAAAAAACAAGGACCTCGAGGTTAAATTAGCTGAGGGAATGGGGCGTTTTGGTCATTTGACCGAAATGACCCATCCCATCACCTAATTTAACATCGACACAACTTCCCATCCAGTCACCCATCCGATGGCTGCTCCAGCCTGAGCACACTTAACTTGATAGTTTTCTTACATGAGCTACTGGTGGAACAGCTAGTCCTTGCTGATAGGAATGCCTCTTCACATCCTTATGGCATATCCGGATGACCGCCCATCCCACAATGGCCAATAGATGTTGTGTAGACAGAGCATATCACATACATCTTATTAGAAGCAACCGTCTGCGTTATTATCGGTCTTCGCACACATTTCTGATTACAGACCTATTTGCCGCGTATCACACACATCTTGTTATATTGAACCGTTTCTGTTCTCTTACCTAATCACAAACAGTTCATCCGAGTGAACCGTATGCTCTATATCGCACACACCTTCTGGCTGCCCGTTTCTTTTGTGTTGCCTAATCACAAGCCGTTCATCCGAGTGAACCGTATGCTGTGTATCGCACACGCCTTCATCTGGCTGCCCGTTTCTTTTGTTCCTGCTCATCGCAAATAGTTAATTGAACTGAACTGTATGCCCTTCATCTCACATGCAACTAAAACTTGGACCGTGCTTGATGCATCCATCATCGCAAACATTTTAGACATTTCTGACGGTTTTCATACACCACCGTTTGCAATTATGGCATCGCACACAGTTTCTCGAAGGGCCTCTAATTGTAGTGTCGCGTTAGCAGCATCCTGCAGTAGTGACACATGATCTCCATCTGCAAATCTGCTGATAGTTGTGACGATCCTCGCGAATTAGTACCAGTAAGTCAATCTTAATTAATATCTTCTACTCCACTCATATGGCACATTCTGATCTTAAAAATACTGCAGCTCATCTTCAAACCAAGGACCCCTGAACCGCTCCTGGCTGGTTTATTGCTGATGGTTCGGAGATTTATCAGCGACTTCTTCCTCGATCACTACATCCATCCCACTGATGGTAGTGAAGATTTCAGCATGCCTTCTCCTGAAACATTGAGTAAGAGTTAGCTGCTAAACATATACCGCATGGATCCATTGTTTTCCATCTGATGAGGTCTTCGTATTTCGTACACTATGATTAATTATGTAATGCATATATGTGTGGACAAATCATTGGAATTTGGCTACCATATGTTCAATCGCAATTGTTTTGAAATCTGATGAATGTTCTTCATGTGGACACTATTTGTTCAACTGAATATTGTGGCAAATTTGCTTTTTGCGTACCGATTAAAATTGGGATATTTTTGTTTATTTGTTCAATTGAATATTATGGCGAATTTGCTTTTTGCGTGCTGATTCAAAATATGATATTTTTGTTTATTTGTTCAATTGAATATTGTGGCGAATTTGCTTTTTGCATGCTGATTCAAAATGGGATATATTTTTTTAACCTGGCAATTGCTCCGCACACGGTTCAACTAAATGACTGTGTGCGATCCACATCGAAAAGCATACGTCAATCGTAGTGGAACCGTCGGTGATACACAGCAGATCGCAAACGATTTGCAGCGCTACTACGTGTGCGTAGGGTCTCCGGAACAGTTTGTGATATCGCGTTCTCGCACACGAGAACCGGGAGTAAACCGTGCCCAATGTAAAATACAATCCCAGTCATAATTTTTTCAGGAAATGTGTGGGATCCCAAATGAAAAGCACACGTCACTCTTGCGGCAACCATCGGTGATACCCAACAAATCACAAACGGTCTGCAACACTTGTATGTGTGCGAAGGGGCTCCTGAACCGTTTGTGATAGAACATTATCGCATACGGTAATTGTTGGCAAACGTGTGCGATGGAGTCTTGCATGGAAGACGAGTTACACAGAAAACTCGTGCACGATGGGGCACAAATCGCACACAGTTCATATGTTGGCCCATGTGCCTTACATATTGTTTCCCAAACGGTTCATTACGATAGGTCGTATGGTTTCACTGCGTCATTAGAAACGTTTAATCACCGATACTACACGTGCAAAAGAATTTAGTGTGTGCTGCATCGCACACGATTACACTTTTGGAAGGCTGATGGCCCACAAGTATAGGGGATCTATCGTAGTCCTTTCGATAAGTAAGAGTGTCGAACCCAACGAGGAGAAGAAGGAAATGATAAGCGGTTTTCAGCAAGGTATTCTGTGCAAGCACTGAAATTATAGGTAACAGATAGTTTTGTGATAAGATAATTTGTAATGAGCAACAAGTAACAAAAGTAAATAAAGTGCAGCAAGGTGGCCCAATCCTTTTTGTAGCAAAGGACAAGCCTGGACAAACTCTTATATAAAGAAAGCGCTCCCGAGGACACATGGGAATTATCGTCAAGCTAGTTTCATCATGTTCATATGACTCACGTTTGGTACTTTGATAATTTGATATGTGGGCGGACCGGTGCTTGGGTGCTGTCCTTACTTGGACAAGCATCCCACTTATGAGTAACCCTTATTGCAAGCATCCGCAACTACAAAAGAAGTATTAAGGTAAACCTAACCATAGCATGAAACATATGGATCCAAATCAGCACCTTACGAAGCAACGCATAAACTAGGGTTTAAGCTTCTGTCACTCTAGCAACCCATCATCTACTTATTACTTCCCAATGCCTTCCTCTAGGCCCAAATAATGGTGAAGTGTCATGTAGTCGACGTTCACATAACACCACTAGAGGAGAGACAACATACATCTCATCAAAATATCGAACGAATACCAAATTCACATGACTACTAATAGCAAGACTTCTCCCATGTCCTCAGGAACAAACGTAACTACTCACAAAGCATATTCATGTTCATAATCAGAGGGGTATTAATATGCATAATGGATCTGAACATATGATCTTCCACCAAATAAACCAACTAGCATCAACTACAAGGAGTAATCAACACTACTAGCAACCTACAGGTACCAATCCCAGACTTAGAGACAAGAATTGGATACAAGAGATGAACTAGGGTTTGAGAGGAGATGGTGCTGGTGAAGATGTTGATGGAGATTAGCCCCCTCCCGATGAGAGGAGCGTTGGTGATGAAGATGGCGATGATTTCCCCCTCCCGGAGGGAAGTGTCCCCGGAAGAACAACTCCGCCAGAGCCCTAGATTAGTTCTGCCAAGGTTCCGCCTCGTGGCGGCGGAGTCTCGTCCCGAAAGCTTGCTTATTATTTTTCTTCGGACGAAAGACTTCATATAGCAGAAGATGGGCACCGAAGGGCCAACAGGGGACCCACGAGGCAGGGGGCGCGCCCCCCACCCTCGTGGCCAGGGTGTGGGCCCCCCTCTGGTATTTCTTCCGCTCAGTATTTTTCATTATTTCCAAAAATAACTTCCGTGGAGTTTCAGGACTTTTGGAGTTGTGCAGAATAGGTCTCTAATATTTGCTTCTTTTCCAGCCCAGAATTCCAGCTGCCGACATTCTCCCTCCTTATGTAAACCTTGTAAAATAAGAGAGAATAGGCATAAGTATTGTGACATAATGTTTAATAACAGCCCATAATGCAATAAATATCGATATAAAAGCATGATGCAAAATGGACGTATCAACTCCCCCAAGCTTAGACCTCGCTTGTCCTCAAGCGGAAGCCGATAACGATAAATATGTCCACATGTTTAGAGGTAGAGGTGTCGATAAAATAAAATACAGATATGAGGGCATCATGATTATTCTCAAAACAGCAACATATATGGATAATGTCATATGATTTCTTATGCTCAAGTAATAATCTATTCACAATGCAAAGTATGAATCAGAAACTTTATTGAGAACTAACAAACTATAATCTCAGTCATTGAAGCAATTGCAATTTATCATAACATCAGAAAGAGTCTATGTCAGAGCTTTTCAGCAAGTCCACATACTCAACTATCATTTAGTCTTTCACAATTGCTAACACTCACACAATACTTGTGGTTACGGAGTTTTAATCGGACACAAAGAAAGATAGGGGCTTATAGTTTCGCCTCCCAACCTTTTACCTCAAGGGTAATGTCAACAATAATAGTTCATGCTAACTTACATCCAATTAGATATATATATCAGGATCTTTCCAACACACTCTGCTTGCCAAAGGATAAAATGTAAAAAGGAAAGGTGAAAATCACCATGACTCTTGCATAAGGTAGAAGATAAAAGTAAAAGATAGGCCCTTCGCAGAGGGAAGCAGAGGTTGCCATGCGCTTTCAGAGTTGGATGCACAAAATCTTAATGCGAAAGAACGTCACTTTATATTGCCACTTGTGATATGGACCTTTATTATGTAGTCCATCGCTTTTATTTCTTCCACATCACAAGATCGTATAAAGTTTATTTCCTCCACACTAGTCAATCATACATATTTAGAGAGCAATTGTTATTGCTTGCACCGATGACAACTTACTTGAAGGATCTTACTCAATCCATAGGTAGATATATTGGACTCTCATGGCAAAACTGGGTTTAAGGGTTTTTGGAAGCACAAGTAGTATCTCTACTTGGTGCAAAGAATTTGGCTAGCATGAGGGGGGAAGGCAAGCTCAACATGTTGGATGATCCATGACAATATACTTTATCTCAGATATAAGAAACATAACCCATTACGTTGTCTTCCTTGTCCAACATCAACTCTTTAGCATGTCATATTTTAATGAGTGCTCACAATCATAAAAGATGTCCAAGATAGTATATTTATATGTGACACCTCTCTTTCTTTATTACTTCCTATTAATTGCCACGATGACCAAAGCTATGTTTGTCAACTCTCAACAACCTTTAATCATCATACTCTTTCTATGTGAAGTCATTACTCTCCATAAGATCAATATGATCTCTTTGTTTCCTTTTTTCTTTTTTCTTTTATTCACTCAAGATCATAGCAAGATAATCAAGCCCTTGACTCAACACTAATCTTTATTATATAGCTCACGGACTCGATTACATAAAGCGATCATAAAGCAAAACTCAAAACTAGATCATACCAAAAACTTTATTCTACTAGATCAAGATATTACTAAAAGGATCGAACTAAGAAAAACAGTAAAGATAGAGATGTGATGGTGATACGATACCGGGGCACCTCCCCCAAGCTTGGCAGTTGCCAAGGGGTGTGCCCATACCCATGTGATTATGTCTCCCATTTCGGAGGTGATGATGGTGGAGTTGTTGATGATGTAAATTGTGCTTTCAGCTTCTTCATATTGTAATTGAGGAGAGCAATTTCCTCGTTTAAATCATCGACCTCCGATTCCAGCTTCAAGATCTTGTCACATAAATCTCCTTTGCTTTTCTGTCGAAAACGAGAAGGAATAGATCGGTTGTTAGATAGTTTAGCCCTCTTAGGGAGACTAGATTTCTTGAACTTCACGTGCGTATCCCCAGGTTGAGGTAGAGGGACATCCTCCTCCTCCGAACTTGAATCATTGATCCTCATCAAATGAGCATCTTCCTCCTCATCTGTAGTTCGACCACAAGGAGATAGATCCCCATAGGTCTTTGGGTTAGCAATGAGGTGTGAGACATAGCTCTCTCCGTCGGAATCCTCAGATGACATCTTGCTCCAAATCTGCCACAGAAATAGGTCGAAACGAAAACAGAGGACAATTGCGTGATATGGTGATCAAAACCTTCGGGAGATTATATAATGAATTTTTTCCGACCAAAATACATATCATGCAAGAAAACGGAGTCCGGAGAGCGCACGAGGTGCCCACGAGGTAGGGGGCGCGCCCAGGGGGTAGGGCGCGCCCTCCACCCTCGTGGAGCCCTCGTGTCCTTCCCGGACTGCTTCTTATTTTTCTATTTTTCTAAATATTCCAAAACGGAGAAAATTGCCATTAGAACTGTTTTGGAGTCGGTTTACTTACTATACCACATACCTATTCCTTTTCGGAGTCTGAAACGTTCTGGAAAGTGTCTCTTATGTATTCCTCCGGGGTTACGGTTTCAATAATATTGGTTTCAACATTTATGGGATTACCTGAGATATAATGTTTGATTCTTTGACCGTTCACCACCTTCGGATTTGTGCCTTTGAAGTTGTTGATTTTTATGGCACCGGAACGATAGACCTCCTCGATAACGTATGGACCTTCCCATTTAGAGAGAAGTTTTCCTGCAAAAAATCTTAAACGAGAGTTGTATAATAATACATAATCACCTACATTAAACTCACACTTTTGTATTCTTTTGTCATGCCATATTTTAACTTTTTCTTTAAACAACTTGGCATTCTCATAGGCTTGGGTTCTCCAATCATCAAGTGAGCTAATGTCAAATAACCTCTTCTCACCGGCAAGTTTGAAATCATAGTTGAGCTCTTTAATAGCCCAATATGCCTTATGTTCTAGTTCGAGAGGTAAGTGACATGCTTTTCCATAAACCATTTTATACGGAGACATACCCATAGGATTTTTATATGCGGTTCTATAGGCCCATAATGCATCATCAAGTTTCTTGGACCAATTCTTTCTAGATCTATTAACAGTCTTTTGCAAAATTAATTTGAGTTCTCTATTACTCAATTCTACTTGACCACTAGACTGTGGGTGATAAGGAGATGCAATTCTATGATTAACATCATACTTAGCAATCATTTTACGAAAAACACCATGAATAAAATGTGAACCACCATCAGTCATTAAATATCTAGGGACTCCAAACCTCGGAAAAATAACTTCCTTAAGCATCTTAATAGAAGTGTTATGATTAGCACTACTAGTTGGAAAGCTTCTACCCACTTAGTAACGTAATCAACAACAACTAAAATATGAGTATACCCATTAGAGGCAGGAAACGGTCCCATATAATCAAAGCCCCAAACATCAAATCGTTCAATAACAAGTGAATAATTCATAGGCATTTCTTGACGTCTACTAATATTACCAATTCTCTGACATTCATCACAAGATAAGACAAACTTATGGGCATCCTTGAAGAGAGTAGGCCAATAAAAACCGGATTGCAATACCTTATGCACAGTTCTATCTCCAGCGTCGTGTCCTCTATAAGCTTCGGAGTGACACTTGCGTAGGATCTGTTCCTGTTCATGCTCAGGTACACAACGTCTAATAACACCATCTGATCCTTCTTTATAAAGATGTGGGTCATCCCAGAAGTAATGTCTCAAATCATAGAAAAACTTTTTCTTTGCTGGTACGTGAAACTAGGTGGTATAAATTTAGCAACAATGTAATTAGCATAATCAGCATACCATGGAGTAGTATGAGAAGCATTTATGACATTTAGTTGTTCATCAAGAAAGCTATCATCAATAGCTAGTGGGTCATCAAGAACATTCTCTAGCCTAGACAAGTTCTCTGCAACGGGGTTCTCAGCTCCTTTTCTATCAATAATATGCAAATCAAATTCTTGTAGCAAGAGAACCCATCTAATAAGTCTAGGTATAACATCTTTCTTTTCCATAAGATATTTAATAGCAGCATGATCAGTGTGAATAGTTACTTTAGAATCAGCAATATAAGGTCTGAACTTATCACAAGCAAATACAACTGCTAAGAATTCTTTTTCAGTAGTGGCATAATTTCTCTGGGCATTGTCTAGAGTTTTACTAGCATATTAAATAACATTTAATTTCTTATCAACTCTTTGCGCTAGAACAGCACCTACAGCATAATCACTAGCATCACACATAATTTCAAAGGGTAAATTCCAATCGGGTGGCTGAACAATAGGTGCAGAAATCAATGCTTTCTTAAGTATTTCAAATGCTTCTACACAATCATCATCAAAGACAAATGGTATATCTTTTTGTAATAAATTAGTCAGAGGCCGAGAAATTTTTGAGAAGTCCTTAATGAACCTCCTATAAAACCCGGCATGACCAAGGAAACTTCTTATACCTTTGATGTCCTTGGGACATGGCATCTTTTCAATAGCATCAACTTTAGCCTTATCCACTTCAATACCTCTCTCAGAAATTTTATTCCCCAAGACAATACCTTCATTAACCATAAAGTGGCACTTCTCCCAATTCAAGACAAGATTAGTTTCTTCACATCTCTGCAAAACTCGATCAAGGTTTCTTAAACAATCATCAAAAGAGGATCCATAGACGGAGAAATCATCCATGAAAACCTCACAAATCTTTTCACAAAAATCAGAGAATATAGCCATCATGCATCTTTGAAAGGTAGCAAGTGCATTACATAAACCAAAAGGCATACGTCTATAAGCAAAAGTACCGAAAGGGCAAGTAAATGTGGTCTTAGCTTGATCATCAGCTGACACAGGTATTTGAGAGAAACCAGAATAACCATCTAGAAAGCAAAAATGTGTATGTTTGGATAATATTTCTAGCATTTGATCAATAAAAGGTAAGGGGTAATGATCTTTTTTAGTAGCCTTATTTAATTTGCGGAAATCAATAACCATCCTGTAACCTGTAATAATTCTTTGCAGAATCAATTCATCTTTATCATTAGGAACGATAGTAATACCTCCCTTCTTAGGAACACAATGGACAGGACTTACCCACTGACTATCAGCAACGAGATAAATTATACCTGCCTCAAGGAGCTTTAGTATTTCCTTTCTTACCACTTCTTTCATTTTAGGATTCAGCCGTCGTTGATGATCAATAACTGGTTTGGCATCTTTCTCCAAATTTATTTTATGTTGACATAGATTGGGACTAATGCCCTTAAGATCATCAAGAGTATATCCAATAGCAGCACGGTGCTTCTTCAGAGTTTTCAATAATTTTTCTTCCTCCTTCCCTGAAAGGTTAGCACTAATAATAACATGATATATCTTCTTTTCATCAAGATAAGCATATTTAAGAGTATCAGGCAATGGTTTAAGCTCAAACACGGGATCACCCTTGGGTGGAGGAGGATCCCCTAGGATTTCAACAGGGAAGTTGTGTTTCAGAATAGGCCCCTGTTTAAAGAACACTTCATCTATTTCCCTTCTTTCATTCATAAACATATCATTTTCATGGTCTAGCAAATATTGTTCTAAAGGATCACTAGGAGGCAGGGCAATAGAAGCAAGACCAATAATTTCATCTTTACTAGGCAATTCCTCTTCATGGTGTTGTCTACGAAATTTAGAGAAATTAAACTCATGAGACATATCACCTAGACCAATAGTAACAACGTCCTTTTCGCTTCTATCTTAGCATTAACAGTGTTTAAGAAGGGTCTACCAAATATAATGGGACAAAAGCTATTTTGTGGAAAACCAAGAACAAGAAAATCAGCAGGATATTTAGTTTTCCCACACAAGACTTCAACATCTCTAAAAATTCCCATGGGTGAAATAGTATCTCGATTGGCAAGCTTAATTGTAACATCGATTTCTTCTAACTCAGTAGGTGCAATATCATGCATAATTTCCTTGTATAAGTCAATAGGTATTGCACTAGCACTAGCGCCCATATCACACAAGCCATGATAACAATGATCTCCTATTTAAACAGAAATAACAGGCATGCCTACCACAGGTCTATGTTTATCTTTAGCACAAGGTTTAGCAATTCTAGCAGTTTCATCACAGAAATAAATAACATGCCCATCAATATTATCAGCCAAGAGATCTTTAACAATAGCAATATTAGGTTCACAGTTGAAGCTTTAGCATGATCCTTTATTCTAACAGGGAAAGGTGGTTTCTCAACATAAGCAGTAGGAACAATAGGATCATTATAAGTGATAGTCTTTTCTTCAACTTTAATAGGTGCAGCTACTTTTACTTCTATGGGAGGATGATATTTAAACCACTTCTCCTTAGGGAGATCAACATGAGTAGCAAAAGATTCACAGAAAGAAGCTACTATCTCAGAGTCAAGTCCATATTTAGTGCTAAATTTACGGAAAACATCAGTATCCATAAAAGATTTAACACAATCAAACTTAGGTGTCATACCTGACTCCTTACCTTCGTCGAGATCCCAATCTTCAGAGTTGCGTTTAATTCTTTCCAATAAATCCCATTTGAATTCAATAGTCTTCATCATAAAAGAGCCAGCACAAGAAGTATCGAGCATGGTGCGATTGTTATCGGAAAGCCGAGCATAAAAATTTTGAATAATCATTTCTCTTGAGAGCTCATGATTGGGGAATGAATATAACATTGTTAAGCCTCCCCCAAGCTTGAGCGATGCTTTCTCCTTCGCGAGGCCAAAAATTATATTTATATATTTATATATATATATATATATATATATATATATATATATATATAAAAGTGCGATCACGATGAACAAGATGCATAGGATAAAACTACTGATGAAATTCCAATTTCAATCGTTTGTAGTTCCATGATCCCATATCATCACATAGCCTATACCATGTCAATGCATCTCCCTTCAAAGATAAAGGGAAGACCTTCTTCTTGATAACATCATCGGGCATACCTGCAAGCTTAAATAATCCACAAACTTCATCCACATATATTAGGTGCTCATCAGGATGTAATGTTCCATCTCCTGCCAAAGGATTAGCTAGCAGTTTTTCTATCATACCTGAAGAAATTTCAAAGTAGACATTTTCATTTTCAGTAGGTTCAGTAGGTTGAGGAGCAACTCTTTGCTCTACTGGTCGGGGTGAAGATACCCCAAACAAGCCCTCAGAGGATTACTTTCCAGAGTAACAAGTGACAGTAAATTTCAGCACACTATATAAATTTTTCCTTACCAAATTCCACCTACTAAAGGCGCTTCACTCCTTGGAAACGGCGCCAGAAAAGAGTCTTGATGACCCACAAGTATAGGGGATCTATCGTAGTCCTTTCGATAAGTAAGAGTGTCAAACCCAACGAGGAGCAGAAGGAAATGATAAGCGGTTTTCAGCAAGGTATTCTCTGAAAGCACTGAAATTATAGGTAACAGATAGTTTTGTGATAAGATAATTTGTAACGAGCAACAAGTAACAAAAGTAAATAAAGTGCAGCAAGGTGGCCCAATCCTTTTTGTAGCAAAGGACAAGCCTGGACAAACTCTTATATAAAGAAAAGCGCTCCCGAGGACACATGGGAATTATCGTCAAGCTAGTTTTCATCACGTTCATATGATTCGCGTTCGGTACTTTGATAATTTGATATGTGGGTGGACCGGTGCTTGGGTGCTGTCCTTACTTGGACAAGCATCCCACTTATGATTAACCCCTATTGCAAGTATCTGCAACTACAAAAGAAGTATTAAGGTAAACCTAACCATAGCATGAAACATATGGATCCAAATCAGCCCCTTACGAAGAAACGCATAAACTAGGGTTTAAGCTTCTGTCACTCTAGCAACCCATCATCTACTTATTACTTCCCAATGCCTTCCTCTAGGCCCAAATAATGGTGAAGTGTCATGTAGTCGACGTTCACATAACACCACTAGAGGAGAGACAAAATACATCTCATCAAAATATCGAACGAATACCAAATTCACATGACTACTAATAGCAAGACTTCTCCCATGTCCCCAGGAACAAACGTAACTACTCACAAAGCATATTCATGTTCATAATCAGAGGGGTATAATATGCATAATGGATCTGAACATATGATCTTTCACCAAATAAACCAACTAGCATCAACTACAAGGAGTAATCAACACTACTAGCAACCTACAGGTACCAATCCCAGACTTAGAGACAAGAATTGGATACAAGAGATGAACTAGGGTTTGAGAGGAGATGGTGCTGGTGAAGATGTTGATGGAGATTAGCCCCCTCCCGATGAGACCAGCGTTGGTGATGACGATGGCGATGATTTCCCCCTCCCGGAGGGAAGTGTCCCCGGAAGAACAACTCCGCCAGAGCCCTAGATTGGTTCCGCCAAGCTTCCGCCTCGTGGTTGCGGAGTCTCGTCCCGAAAGCTTGCTTATTATTTTTCTTCGGACGAAAGACTTCATATAGCAGAAGATGGGCACCGGAGGGCCAACAGGGGGCCCACGAGGCAGGGGCGCGCCCAGGGGGGTAGGGCGCGCCCCCCACCCTCGTGGCCAGGGTGTGGGCCCCCTCTGGTATTTCTTCCGCTCAGTATTTTTCATTATTTCCAAAAATAACTTCCGTGGAGTTTCAGGACTTTTGGAGTTGTGCAGAATAGGTCTCTAATATTTGCTTCTTTTCCAGCCCAGAATTCCAGTCGTCGGCATTCTCCCTCCTTATGTAAACCTTGTAAAATAAGAGAGAATAGGCATAAGTATTGTGACATAATGTGTAATAACAGCCCATAATGCAATAAATATCGATATAAAAGCATGATGCAAAATGGACGTATCAAAGGCCTCTAGATCACTGCTCCATATCCCCAATGGTATCTGGGTCGTGTGGGAAGGACACCCTATCGCCCACACTCACTTGGCGACGGTCCCAAATGCCGTCGCGGAAAGGGGTTAAAAACCGTTTGTATAGCATCGAGGCGTACTAGTGCATGTCAGCATCCCCAAGCTTAATTCCTACTCGTCCTCGAGTAGGTAAATGATGAAAACAGAATTTTTGATGTGGAATGCTGCCTAACATGTTCATCACATATGCTTTTCTTTTTTAGCATGGACATATGGACTTTTATATTGTTCAAAGCAATAGTCCAGTTTTGACATGAAGATTTCAATACTCAAGCATATCAACAAGCAACCATGTCTTTCAAAATATCAACACTAAAGCAAGTTATCCCTAGGCCATCATGCTCAATCATTGATCCATTAATGAAACACACTCGCATATTAGCTACATCCAATGCTCAAGTACGATCATAGTGTCCCTTAGTTGGCGCTTATAAGAGAAGATGGAGACTCAAATAAAAATAAAAATTGATAAAGTAAATATAAAGGCCCTTCGCAGAGGGAAGTAGGGATTTGTAGAGGTGCCAGAGCTCAAAGCTTAAATTGAGAGATAAAAACATTTTGAGAGGCATACTTTTCCCGTCAACAAAAACGACCGAGTAATTCCCAACACTTTCCATGCTAGATATATCATAGGCGGTACCCAAACAGAAAATAAAGTTTATTCCTTTTTCCACCATTCTTTCACAATCCATGGCTAGCCGTATCCACGGGTGCCCTCCATACCAACACTTTCCAAGGAATTTATTATTTGATAACATATATTAAATTCATTTTTCATTTTGGGGCTAGGCATCCCTAATACCTTTGTCGTACTCTCGTGCAATGACAAGTGAATAAACACTCATCTTGAGAATAACACATCTAGCATGGAAAATATTGGTCACCCCCTGCCGCTTCATGAGCGGTACGAGCACACAAAAAGGAAATTATTTTGAAATTTTAGAGATGGCACATACAAATTTGCTTAGAACGGCACGGGAATACCATATATAGGTAGGTATGTTGGACTCATGTGGCTAAACTGGGTTTAAGGATTTTGGATGCACAAGTAGTATCTCTACTTAGTACAAGTTGAGGCTAGCAAATAGATTGAGAAGCAACCAACCAAGAAACGAAAAATCACATAAGCGAGCATTAAGCATAACTAACATCGGACAACATTTCCTATGTCCATAATTCAAAGATTAAACTTCTAAAATTAAATATATGTACTTGTAAGTGCATCTAGTGCCCCTTAGTGATATTGGTGTATTTAAGACCTATAGGTCAAGGGACTTATGTATTTGTGAGTGTACACAGGGTCTATAAGTCTATGAGTATTTTGATATTTACGATGAAAGTCAACCCCTAAAAATGAATGTCTTTGGTTGAAGACTTTGGTTTTCTTGAAGAATTTGAAAATGAGGAAATTGGTGTGACCTTGAAGCTTCGATATTGATGCGAGGATTATGAAGCGTGAAGACTTTTGTTTTCGTAGTTTCATTTTCTCTTTCGCGAGTCATAGGAAACACCGTACTGTTAAAGGGGGTCGAGGTAAAACTTAGGAAACACTTTCCAAGTGATGCTCATCTCAAAGCCTACACATACCCAATCCTTTCGAGTGAAGCCATTGGAAATCTAGTACAGTTCAGTCAATTTCTTTAGTGACAGAGACGAAGATCTTCTGTTCTCTGAGGAATTTGTTCTGACTGAGGAGTTAGGAGTTCGCCAGTCCAGATTGCCTACAAGTGAGGATGAGGATTTTGGGAGATCAAATTTCCGACCTGTTGCTGTGCTATGCGCCAGCTATCCAAAATATCCTATCCACCTAACGGTCATATCATTGAAGGGCATTTATGTCTTATCATGTCGGGCTGCTCCCCAACTATAAATAGCTGCCCCCTGCAACCACAAGCTGGTTGGCTGCTCCGAGAGAAACCGACACTTGTCATTGAGAGCATCCCATCCTCCGAGGACTTTGAGCAAAAATCATCAAGTGAGGAAAACCCAAACCCAAACACCTAAAACCCAAAGTGATTGAGCATCACAGAAGAGATTGTTCCTGTGTGGAACCGATGTTTGTTACCTTTGAGGACTGTGTATCCTCCAGACGGTTAGGCGTCATGGTCTAGAGCATCCAAGAGGACTTGTGGATCGCCGAGTGACCGAGTCTGTGAAGGTTTGGAAGTCACCTGAAGACTTACCATGAGTGATTAGGTGAGGTCTGTGTGACTTTAGCTCAAGGAGAATACAGTGAGGGCTGTGTGTCCGGGACTGTGTGTCCTAAGGTTTAAATACCTAGCCGCTCCAACCAGACTTACAACTGTCACAGCAGTTGGAACTGGTCTACCGAATCATTGTCTTCACCGAGCTATGGGTTCTATTTCCTCAACCCTTCCATTTCCTCATTCATGTGTTGATGAATTTGATCATTACTGTTCGAAGACTTTGACTGAAGACTTTATCAATTTCCTCAATCCTAATTCTTCAGTCATCTTATCTTCAGCCTGCTTATCCTGTTTTCACGCTACCTGTGCTATGTGTTTGTTTCATTTCATCATGATGACTCTCCTACTGCTTTGTTATGCATGCACCTGAGTACTTATTCCGCTGCTTGTAGTTCGTTGCTTAGGAAATTCCTCACTTAGAATTTCCTCAGTGATGCATTCATAAAAATCGCCTATTTACCCCCCCCCCTCTAGTCGATATAACACACTTTCAATTGGTATCAGAGCAAGGTACTCCCTTGTTCTATGTGATTTTGGTTTAACCACCTGGAGTTTTAGTTATGTCGACCGCAAGTATGAAGAAAGTGTCGTGCCCCATATTTGACGGTCGTGATTATCCCAAGTGGAAGGCCATGATGAGGAAGCGCCTCATGGCGATGAACAGCGAGCTGTGGACCGTCAGTGAGATTGGCCTTACCGATCTATGCAAGATGGCGCATGCTAATGATATTCGCAAGTACACTCGGTTGGACACTATGGCGAGGGATATCATCTGGTCCTGCATATCCAGAGATGAATTCAGGCGCATTATGCATCTTTGTAATGCGAAGCTTATCTGGGACCGAATCTCTGTCGTCTATGAAGGTCATCGAACTTGTCAGGATCCCTGGTTTGATGAGTTCAAGGAATCACTCAAAACTATGACTTTTGAACCTGAACCATCATCTTCAGCTCCATGCCGCATGGCCAAAGGTGCAAAGGTACCTGAATATCCCGCATCGTAATCTAGTGAAGATGAATCCGATGATGATTTCGGACCTAGTTATTCCAAGCTTACTAATATTGCCACTAAACAACAAAAAGCTTTGGAAAAGGTTCAAAATTTGCTAGGCAAAAGTGATGACCTGTTGGATGAGGAAATGGATCAAACTCAAACTCTAACTAATAATCTTCAGCGACTACAGTCCAAGTTTGATAACCTTCAAGGTCGTCATGAAACTCTCTTAGCCGATCATGAGAAGCTTTCTTATGAATTTCTTCAAAGAAAGCAAGATCTTGAGAAGCTAAGGGTGAGCCATGAAGATCTTCAGAAGGAAAACAATTCATTGCTTGCTAAACACATCAGTTCCGCTCAGGAAGAATTCATTCCACCATGTTTGAAATGCATTGAACGTGAATCTGCTAATCCTTCGCCATAAAGTTCAAATGCTTCTATTGTTGCAAATTCTTCAACTATCTATATGGTCACAAATTCCTCATCTGAGGATACCACAAGTATCATTGACGACAATGCAAGGTTGAGGGAATTGTATGTGACAGGCATGTACAAAAGCCTCAAAAGGCATCAGGCTCTTCGTGATGTGCTTAAAAAGCAGATACTCAACCGGAACCCTAGGAAAGAGGGTATTGCCTTTGAGAGGAAACTCAATGCTGATGGGACCTACTGGAAACCTGAGCAGTATCCCAAAACCTCATGGGTTGCTGCGGAAGGACCTCCATAGATCCATCCACTTTATCTAGCTTTACTTGTGAATCGTCATATTCATCTGATGAATCATTTGACTCCAACTATAATCTGTTCAAAAATCAGAATAGTGAAGTATTTGCTAGATATGTTGGAACTAACTGCAGGAACGGTCCCCCTATGAAGAAAATCTGGGTTCCCAAAAGGTGCCTTGAAAGTCTTCAGGTGAATGTCCTCATGACACCTCCTGTGAAATATAGGAACCCCAGATCAAATTCTTCATATGGACCAAAGCCTTCATATGGATCCAAGTCCTCATACGGACCAAATTCCTGATATGGATCAAATTCCTCATGTGGATCCAAATACTAATATGAACATCATCTTGCTAATGCTTCTGTTTTGCAGGGAAAATCTAAGAGCTATGAATATGTGCATTATTCTTCAAATCATTATGTTCATAAGTCCTCGAAGAATTTCTCTGCTTATTCATATGCATACTCTAACCCCTCTTTTGTGAAATGAAGTGCACTAGCTTCAATGTGTCGGATCACGGGTTCCGGCAAAACCCTCAAGGTTCGAACACTGGGGTGCGCGCGAAGATTTCCTCCCTACCGATCTACACCCTAGCTCGCTAATATCTCGCGGACGAACTCGACGAACTCGCAACACAAAGACACGGGGTTTATACTGGTTTGGGCCACCGATGTGGTGTAATACCCTACTCCAGTGTGGTGGTGATGGATTGCCTCTTGGGCTGATGATGAACAGTACAAGGGGAAGAACAGCCTCCTGAGGTTGAGGTGTTCTTGTGCTTTGCGAACTTGTGGGTGTGAGGATGGAGTGGATCCAGTCCAAGATGAGATGCCTCTACTGCGGCGGCTAGTTCTACTTATACAGGGCCTGGTCCTCTTCCCAAATATTGAGCAGCAAGGGAGCCAACAACGGCCAATTCGAAAGGGGACAGCTAGTACAGCTTATCCTGACAAAAGCGGTCTTCGCCTGCAAAAGGCCCTGGCGGTGACGCCGTCTTGGGCTCCACGGTGACCTCCGTCCTGCCGTCCTGCTGGTCTTGGTCTTGTTGCACTGATATGGAAACCTTTGCTTGATGCCTCGATACTCCGCGCCTGCGCTTGCCTCCTTAGCACAAAAGAGGAAACAAGGACGCTATGCGCGCTGGCGCCCGCCTGATCCCGATCGTCATGGCTCACGTCATGAGAGCCTCGCGAGGTTTGCCCTGCCTTGATATCTCCGCTCCTCACGAGGCAGCCTGGTGAGGCCACTCTGAGGAGGTCTTGCGTCGTCCGCCTCGCGAGGCTTGGCCCCTTGCAAGGGTCTTGAATGTCTCGCTGATGAAGATGGGCCGTACAGGCCTGCTAGCAAAGCCACGCCGTGGGCCGCAGGTAGGCAAGTCTGGGGACCCCCGTTCCCAAAACACCGACAGTAGACCCCGGGCCCAAGGTGCGCTCGCGCTTGGCTTCGAGGCGAAGCCAAAGGTCAAGCGCGAAGCGCCGCGGGCCCCAAAAGCCTGCGGCCTCGGTCGACGTGTGGCGGTTGATTGGACGTGGGCGTCTCCGCTTCCCCACGCCGCCTCGGCAACTGCTCGACTTGACAAAACGCTGGCGCGGACAGCGCTTGCCTTCACTGTTCCCTTTCGCCTTGCCTCAGATCCCCTTTCTCGCTCCTCGCTGCCGATACCTCCAGATCTGCTCTAATCTTGCTCCGCATCTGCGACTAATGGCGCCGCGCAAGGTAAAGCCCTCCTCGGTGCCGACTTGGCACGAGCCGGCCCTTGAAGCGCCCAATGTCACGGAGAAGAGCCTTGCCTCCACGCGCCTGCTGACGGCGGGGGGAGAGTAATGAATGGGGGAAGGCAGAGCTCGGCCTTGCCTCGGACGTGTCGGAGCCTGAGGGAAGCGCCTTCTTCCCATTCTTCACGAGCAGCATCGCCGCCGGGTTGGTTCCTCCCTTCTCCGATTTGTTTTATGAGGTCCTCGACCACGATGGGCTGCAGGCGTTGCACCTCCATCCCAACTCTGTCCTCCTCCTGTCCATCTTCGCCTACTATTGCGAGGCGTACCTGGGCGTGATGCCGTCCGTGGCACTTCTGCGCCACCTCTTCTTCCTTCGCGTCAGTGATGGACACATCTCCGGGTGCGCCAATTTTGTCGCATCCGGCAAGGCCAACTCAATCTCGAGCACCGGGAAGAGAGCCGACAACATCCGGGCCAAATGGGTCTTGATCGACGCCAAGTGCATCCACCCGCGTTTGGCGTTGCCGATGGAGGCGCCCCAGTTTAACAAGGGGTGGCCTCGTGCAGAGCTTGCTGACAAGCGGGCGTCGTCGGTGTTGGCGCAGATACAGACCGACCTGAAGCCGGGCAACGCGAATGCGGCGAAGGTCACAGGGGCCATGCTCTTGAGGGAGTTCTTGATGTTGCGCATCGCCCCGCTCCAGGCGCGTGCGCGCCCCTTGTGGAAGCTTGGAGATGGAGAAGACAAGACCTGCCTGAGGCCGAGGGCCCTGCCTGACGACGAACTGGCTGCTGTCCTACGCCTCCTGGTTGGGGATAACCAGGAGTACCAGTCGAGCGCCTTCACTCCCTTGTTCGTCCGCAAGGACTGGGAGCCAATCGTGGCCTCCAGGCCGACCTTTAACGCACGCGGGCTGGTGCCGCCTGCGCTCTTCGGAGCCCCGGCGGCGCCGAAGCCGGTGGAGCTATCTTCTGACGAGTCCCGCGGGGGGAAAGAAGAAGAGGGGGACTCGGAGGCGACCCTCGAAGAGATGGGGGAAAACTCCCCCTTGAGCAAAGCTGAAATCCTCCGCGCCCTTCCTGACGATGCCGTGGTCGACGCTCGCTAGGAGGAGGGAGAACCGCCCGTCGTCCCGACAAGGAGTAGGTCGTCACTGATTCCTCGGGATGCTGCCTCCGCCTTGACGCCGCGCGGAGCTGCCTCCGGCCCTTCTGCTGTGCCGTCCTATGCTCCTGGAGCCCGCGCACCCACACCTCAAGTTTCGAGGCATTCAGGCTTCAAGCTTCCCAAGCGGAGGGTGGAGTACACCGCGGTGGATCAGTAAGTGTTCGAGTTTCGCCTTATTCCTGCTTATACTTGCTATTTCCTAACGTTCACCCTTGGTTGATCAGGCCGACGCCTTCGGCAAAGAAAAGGAAGGAAGATACAGCAGCCGCGCCCCCCTCTGCAGAGAAAAGAGACGATAGCACTCGCACTTCCCCTACCCGGTCGCCCTTTCGAGACCAAGGGGAGCATCGTCGGGAGGAGTCAGCCCCCGAGGCCCCGCCGGCTCCAGAGGTGCCGGTGTCTGGCTCGGCTGATGAGGTCCTGACGGCTCTGGAGCCTGCAGTCTCCCAGGTCCTAGTGACGTCGCCTCCTCCTACTGCTGCGCCGCTACTCCCAGGTTCTTCTACCTCTGCCGTTACCTTGGAGCATGCTCTTTCGGAGATGACCCGGCTGCAGGCAGATCTCCTGAGTGCGGACCCGCGCCTGGAGCTGGCCTCTGGCTGGCTTCATTCTGACTTGGCGGTTCGAGCATCGCTGAGCCAGGCCGCGGCCGCCTCTGAGAAGGAGAAGCAGGCCGCCGCCAAAGCTGTGGCCGATTTCGACGCGGCACTGAAGGACGCCGAGACTGCCCGCGACCGCTGCCGAGTGCTGGAGGACGAGCTGAAGAGCCTGCGTGATCAGCTCGCCGAAGAAAACCGTGGCCGCCAGGCGAAGGAGGAGGAGATGAAGGCTCGGGAGGACGCCATCAGGAGCCAGGACGCCGAGCTGGTGGAGCTGGCGAAGGCACAGGCCGCGGAGCGCAGCCGGCTGGCAGAGCAGGAGCGGGAGGCGAAGGCGAAGGCGAAGGAGGCCAATCTTGACGCCAAGGCGAAGGTCCTGGCTGAGGACCGCGCGGCCTTCGTTGATCTCGAGGAGACGTCCCGCGTGGCACTGAAGACGCTCTACGAGAACAGCTTGGAGAGGCCGCTGACCACCGATGAGGACAGCCCCGCCCAGCTGCTCCCCTTCTTGGTGAAGCCACTCGACGAAGTCGTGGAGGGCATTGGTCCCATGGCAGAGGCAGAAGCTCGCGTCCTTTCTGTTGGAAATATGCCCTAGAGGCAATAATAAATGGTTATTATTATATTTCTTTGTTCATGGTAATTGTCTATTATTCATGCTATAATTGTATTGTCCGGAAATCGTAATACATGTGTGAATACATAGACCACAACATGTCCCTAGTAAGCCTCTAGTTGACTAGCTCGTTGATCAACAGATAGTCATGGTTTCCTGACTATGGACATTGGATGTCATTGATAACGGGATCACATCATTAGGAGAATGATGTGATGGACAAGACCCAATCCTAAGCATAGCATAAAAGATCGTGTAGTTTCGTTTGCTAGAGCTTTTCCAATGTCAAGTATCTTTTCCTTAGACCATGAGATCGTGCAACTCCTGGATACCGTAGGAGTGCTTTGGGTGTGCCAAACGTCACAACGTAACTGGGTGACTATAAAGGTGCATTACGGGTATCTCCGAAAGTGTCTGTTGGGTTGGCACGGATCGAGACTGGGATTTGTCACTCCGTGTGATGGAGAGGTATCTCTGGGCCCACTCGGTAATGCATCATCATAATGAGCTCAATGTGACTAAGGCGTTAGTCACGGGATCATGCATTGCGGTACGAGTAAAGAGACTTGCCGGTAACGAGATTGAACAAGGTATTGGGATACCGACGATCGAATCTCGGGCAAGTAACATACCGATTGACAAAGGGAATTGCATACGGATTGATTGAATCCTCGACACCGTGGTTCATCCGATGAGATCATCGTGGAACATGTGGGAGCCAACATGAGTATCCAGATCCCGCTGTTGGTTATTGACCGGAGAAGCGTCTCGGTCATGTCTGCATGTCTCCCGAACCCGTAGGGTCTACACACTTAAGGTCCGGTGACGCTAGGGTTGTAGAGATATATTTATGCGGAAACCCGAAAGTTGTTCGGAGTCCCGGATGAGATCCCGGACGTCACGAGAGGTTCCAGAATGGTCCGGAGGTGAAGAATTATATATAGGAAGTCAAGTGTCGGCCACCGGGAAAGTTTCGGGGGTTACCGGTATTGTACCGGGACCACCGGAAGGGTCCCGGGGGTCCACCGGGTGGGGCCACCTGTCCCGGAGGGCCCCGTGGGCTGAAAGTGGAAGGGAACCAGCCCTTAGTGGGCTGGGGCGCCCCCCTTGGGCCTCCCCCCATGCGCCTAGGGTTGGGAACCCTAGGGGGGAGCTTCCCCCTTGCCTTGGGGGGCAAGGCACCCCTTTCCACCCCTTGGCCGCCGCCCCCCAACCCTAGATGGGTTTTGGCCGGACCCCCCCTCCCAAGGGGGCCTATATAAAGGGGGGAGGGAGGGCAACAATACACAGCCTTGGGCGCCTCCCTCCTCCCCTGCAACACCTCTCTCTCTCTCGTAGAAGCTTGGCGAAGCCCTGCCGGAGACCCGCTACATCCACCACCACGCTGTCGTGCTGCTGGATCTCCATCAACCTCTCCTCCCCCCTTGCTGGATCAAGAAGGAGGAGACGTCGCTGCATCGTACGTGTGTTGAACGCGGAGGTGCCGTCCGTTCGGCACTCGGTCATCGGTGATTTGGATCACGGCGAGTACGACTCCGTCATCCACGTTCATTGGAACGCTTCCGCTCGCGATCTACAAGCGTATGTAGATGCACTCCCTTCCCCTCGTTGCTAGTACACTCCATAGATGCATCTTGGTGAGCGTAGGAAAATTTTAAATTATGCTACGATTCCCAACAGTGGCATCATGAGCCAGGTCTATGCGTAGTTACTATGCACGAGTAGAACACAAAGCAGTTGTGGGCGTTGAGTTTGCCAATTCTTCTTGCTGCTACTAGTCTTTTCTTGTTTCGGCGGCATTGTAGGATGAAGTGGCCCGGACCGACCTTACACGTACACTTACGTGAGACAGGTTCCACCGACTGACATGCACAAGTTGCATAAGGTGGCTAGCGGGTGTCTGTCTCTCCTACTTTAGTCGGAACGGATTCTATGAAAAGGGTCCTTATGAAGGGTAAATAGAAATTGGCAAATCACATTGTGGTCATACGTAGGTAAGAAAACGTTCTTGCTAGAAACGTACAAACCACGTAAAAACTTGCAACAACAATTAGAGGACGTCTAACTTGTTTTTGCAGCAAGTGCTATGTGATGTGATATGGCCAGAAGATGTGATGAATGATATATGTGATGTATGAGATTGATCATATTCTTGTAATAGGAATCACGACTTGCATGTCGATGAGTATCACAACCGGCAGGAGCCATAGAAGTTGTCTTTATTATTTTGTATGACCTGCGTGTCATTGAATAACGCCATGTAAATTACTTTACTTTGTTGCTAAACGCGTTAGCCATAGAAGTAGAAGTAATCGTTGGCGTGACGACTTCATGAAGACACAATGATGGAGATCATGATGATGGAGACCATGGTGTCATGCCGGTGACGAAGATGATCATGGTGCCCCGAAGATGGAGATCAAAGGAGCATGATGATATTGGCCATATCATGTCACTATTTGATTGCATGTGATGTTTATCATGTTTTTGCATCTTATTTGCTTAGAACGACGGTAGTAAGTAAGATGATCCCTTATAATAATTTCAAGAAAGTGTTCACCCTAACTGTGCACCGTTGCGAAGGTTCGTTGTTTCGAAGCACCACGTGATGATCGGGTGTGATAGATTCTAACGTTCGAATACAACGGGTGTTGACGAGCCTAGCATGTACAGACATGGCCTCGGAACACACACAATACACTTAGGTTGACTTGACGAGCCTAGCATGTACAGACATGGCCTCGGAACACGGAGGACCGAAAGGTCGAGCATGAGTCGTATAGAAGATACGATCAACATGGAGATGTTCACCGATCTTGACTAGTCTGTCTCACGTGATGATCGGACACGGCCTAGTTAAACTCGGATCATGTTTCACTTAGATGACTAGAGGGATGTCTATCTAAGTGGGAGTTCATAATCAGATGAACTTCATTATCATGAACATAGTCAAAAAGGTATTTGCAAATTATGTCATAGCTTGCGCTTTAGTTCTACTGGTTAAGATATGTTCCTAGAGAAAATTTAGTTGAAAGTTGGTAGTAGCAATTATGCGGACTGGGTCCGTAAACTGAGGATTGTCCTCATTGCTGCACAGAAGGCTTATGTCCTTAATGCACCGCTCGGTGTGCTGAACCTCAGCGTCGTCTGTAGATGTTGCGAAACATCTGACATACACGTTTAGATGACTACGTGATAGTTCAGTGCGATTTAGAATTGTGGCACCAAAGACGTTTTTGAAACGTCGCAGAACATGTGAGATGTTCCGAAGACTGAAATTGGGATTTCAGACTAGTGCCCACGTCAAGAGGTATGAGACCTCTGACAAGTTTCTTAAGCCTGCAAACTAAGGGAGAAAAGCTCAATCGTTGAGCGTGTGCTCAGATTGTCTGAGTGCCACAATCGCTTGAATCGAGTGGGAGTTAATCTCCCAAATGAGATAGTGATAGTTCTCCATAGTCACTGCCACCAAGCTAGTAGAGCTTCGTGATGAACTATAACATATCAAGGATAATTATGATGATCCTTGAGCTATTCGCGATGTTTGACACCGCGAGAGTAGAAATCAAGAAGGAGCATCAATTGTTGATGGTTAGTAAAACCACTAGTTTAAGAAGGGCATAGGCAAAAGGGATACTTCATGAAATAGCAAGTCGTTTGCTGCTCTAGTGAAGAATCCCAAGGTTGAACCCAAACCCGAGACTAAGTGCTTCTGTAATGAGAGGAACGGTCACTGAAGCAGTACTACCCTAGATACTTGGTAGACGAGAAGGCAGGCAAGGTCGACAGAAGTATATTGGATATACGTTATATGAATGTGTACTTTACTAGTACTCCTAGCAGCACCAGGGTATTAGATACTGGTTCGGTTGCTATGTGTTAGTAACTCGAAATAAAAGCTGCGGAATAAATGGAGACTAGCTAAAGGTGAGATGACGATATGTGTTGGAAGTGTTTCCAAGGTTGATGTGATCAAGCATCGCATGCTCCCTCTACCATCGAGATTTGGTGTTTGCGTTGAACATGATTGGATTATGTTTACCGCAAAACGGTTATTCATTTAAGGAGAATAATGGTTACTCTGTTTATTTGAATAATACCTTCAATGGTCTTGCACCTGAAATGAATCTCGATCGCCATGATACACATGTTCGTGCCAAAAGATATAAGATAGTAATGATAGTACCACATACTTGTGGCACTGCCACTTGAGTCATATTGGTATAAAACACATGAAGAAGCTCCATATTGATGGATCTTTGGACTCACTCGTTTTGAAAAGATTGAGACATGCGAACCATGTCTATTGGTATATATGCATGAAGAAACTCCATGCAGATGGATCGTTTGGACTCACTTGATTATGAATCACTTGAGACATGCAAATCATACCACATGGGCAGGATGACTGAAAGTCCTCGTTTTCAGTAAGATGGAACAAGAGAGCAACTTATTGGAAGTAATACATTTTGATGTACGCAGTCCAATGAGTGCTGAGGCATGCAGTGGATATCGTTATGTTCTTACTTCACAGATGATTTGAGTAGATGCTGAATGTATTTACTTGATGAAACACTAGTCTGAATTATTGAAAGGTTCAAGTAATTTCAGAGTGAAGTTGAAGATCGTCGTGACAAGAGGATAAAATGTCTGTGATATGATCATAGAGATGAGTATCTGAGATACGAGTTTGGCACACAATTGAGACATTGTGGAAGATGTTTCACAATTAATACCGCCTGGAACACCATAGTGTAATGGTGTGTCCGAACATCATAACTGCACCCTATTGGATATGGTGCATACCATGATGTTTCTTATCAAATTACCACTATCGTTTATGGGTTAGGCATTAGAGACAACCGCATTCACTTTAAAAGGGGCACCACGCAATTCCGTTGAGACGACACCGTTTATAGAAACCTAAGTTGTCGTTTCTTAAAAGTTTGGGGCTGCGATGCTTATGTGAAAAAGTTTCAGGCTGATAAGCTCGAACCCAAAGCGGATAAATGCATCTTCATAGAATACCCTAAAACAGTTGGGTATACCTCCTATTTCAGATCTGGAAGCAAAAGTAATTGCTTCTAGAAACGAGTCCTTTCTCGAGGAAAAGTTTCTCTCGAAAGAATTGAGTGGGAGGATGGTGGAGACTTGATAAGGTTATTGAACCGTCGCTTCAACTAGTGTGTAGCAGGGCACAGGAAGTTGTTCCTGTGGCACCTACACCAATTGAAGTGGAAGCTTATGATAGTGATCATGAAACTTCGAATCAAGTCACTACCAAACCTCGTAGGACGACGAGGATGCGCACTACTTCAGAGTAATGCGTGATCCTGTCTTGGAAGTCATGTTGCTAGACAACAATGAACCTACGAGCTGTGGAGAAGCGATGGTGGGCCCATATTCCGACGAATGGCTCGAGGCCATGAAATCCGAGATAGAATCCATGTATCAGAACAAAGCATGGACTTTGTTGAACTTGCCCGATGATCGGCAAGCCATTGAGATAAATGGATCTTTAAGAAGAAGACGGACATGGACGGTAATGTTACCGTCTATGAAGCTCGACTTGTGGCAAAGAGTATTTTCACAAGTTCAAGGAGTTGACTACGATGAGTTTTTCTCATCCGTAGCGATGCTTAGGTCCGTCGGAATCATGTTAGCATTAGCTACATTTATGAAATCTGGCAGATGGATGTCAAAACAAGTTTCCTTACCAGTTTTCGTAAGGAAAGGTTGTATGTGATACAATCAGAAAGGTTTTGTCGATCCTAAGGATGCTAAAAGGTATGCTAGCTCCAGCGATCCTTCCATGGATTAGAGCAAGCATCTCGGAGTCAGAATATACGCTTTGATGGAGTGATCAAAGTTTTTGGGTTTATACAAAGTGTGTTAGAAACTTGTATTTACAACAAAGTGAGTGGGAGCGCTACAACATTTCTGATAAGTATATGTGAATGACATATTGTTGATCCGAAATGATGTAAAATTTCTGGAAAGCATAAAGGGTTGTTTGAAAGGAGTTTTTCAAAGGAAGACCTGGATAAAGCTACTTACATATTGGGCATCAAGATCCATAGAGATAGATCAAGACGCCCGATGATACTTTCAAAAGACAGCACACCTTGACATGATTTTGAAAGAGTTCAAAATAGATCAGCAAAGAAGGAGTTCTTGGCTGTGTTACAAGGTGTGAGTATTGAGTGAGACTCAAGACCTGACCACAGCAGAAGATAGAGAAAGGACGAAGGTCGTCCCCTATGCTTTAGACGTAGGCTCTATAGTATGCTATGCTGTGTACCGCACATGTAGTGTGCCTTGCCATGAGTTGGTCAAGAGGGTACAATGGTGATCCGGGAAAGGATCTCATGACAGCGGTCGAACTTATCCTTAGTACCTAGTGGATTAAGGAATTTTCTCGATTATGGAGGTGGAAAGGAGTTCGTCGTAAAGGGTTACGTCGATGCGAACTTTGACACTAATCCGGATGACTCTGAGTAGTAAACCGGATTCGTATAGTAGAGCAATTATTTGAAATGGCTCCAAATAGCGCGTGGTAGCATCCACAAGATGACATAGACATTCATAAAGCACACGGTTCTGAAAGGTTCAGACCCGTTGACTAATAACCTCTCTCACAAGCATAACATGACCAAACCAGAACACATTGAGTGATAATCACGTAGTGATGTGAACTAGATTGTTGACTCTAGTAAACTCTTTAGATGTTGGTCACATGGTGATGTGACCAGTGAGTGTTAATCACATGGTGATGTGAACTAGATTATTGACTCTAGTGCAAGTGGGAGACTGTTGGAAATATGCCCTAGAGGCAATAATAAATGGTTATTATTATATTTCTTTGTTCATGGTAATTGTCTATTATTCATGCTATAATTGTATTGTCCGGAAATCGTAATACATGTGTGAATACATAGACCACAACCTGTCCCTAGTAAGCCTCTAGTTGACTAGCTCGTTGATCAACAGATAGTCATGGTTTCCTGACTATGGACATTGGATGTCATTGATAACGGGATCACATCATTAGGAGAATGATGTGATGGACAAGACCCAATCCTAAGCATAGCATAAAAGATCGTGTAGTTTCGTTTGCTAGAGCTTTTCCAATGTCAAGTATCTTTTCCTTAGACCATGAGATCGTGCAACTCCCGGATACCGTAGGAGTGCTTTGGGTGTGCCAAACGTCACAACGTAACTGGGTGACTATAAAGGTGCATTACGGGTATCTCCGAAAGTGTCTGTTGGGTTGGCACGGATCGAGACTGGGATTTGTCACTCCGTGTGACGGAGAGGTATCTCTGGGCCCACTCGGTAATGCATCATCATAATGAGCTCAATGTGACTAAGGCGTTAGTCACGGGATCATGCATTGCGGTACGAGTAAAGAGACTTGCCGGTAACGAGATTGAACAAGGTATTGGGATACCGACGATCGAATCTCGGGCAAGTAACATACTGATTGACAAAGGGAATTGCATACGGATTGATTGAATCCTCGACACCGTGGTTCATCCGATGAGATCATCATGGAACATGTGGGAGCCAACATGGGTATCTAGATCCCGCTGTTGGTTATTGACCAGAGAAGCGTCTCGGTCATGTCTGCATGTCTCCCGAACCCGTAGGGTCTACACACTTAAGGTCCGGTGACGCTAGGGTTGTAGAGATATATGTATGCGGAAACCCGAAAGTTGTTCGGAGTCCCGGATGAGATCCCGGACGTCACGAGAGGTTCCGGAATGGTCCGGAGGTGAAGAATTATATATAGGAAGTCAAGTTTCGGCCACCGGGAAAGTTTCGGGGGTTACCGGTATTGTACCGGGACCACCGGAAGGGTCCCGGGGGTCCACCGGGTGGGGCCACCTGTCCCGGAGGGCCCCGTGGGCTGAAAGTGGAAGGGAACCAGCCCTTAGTGGGCTGGGGCGCCCCCTTGGGCCTCCCCCCATGCGCCTAGGGTTGGGAACCCTAGGGGGGAGCTTCCCCCTTGCCTTGGGGGGCAAGGCACCCCTTTCCACCCCTTGGCCGCCGCCCCCCAACCCTAGATGGGTTTTGGCCGCCCCCCCCCCCCTCCCAAGGGGGCCTATATAAAGGCGGGAGGGAGGGCAACAATACACAGCCTTGGGCGCCTCCCTCCTCCCCTGCAACACCTCTCTCTCTCTCGCAGAATCTTGGCGAAGCCCTGCCGAAGACCCGCTACATCCACCACCACGCCGTCGTGCTGCTGGATCTCCATCAACCTCTCCTCCCCCCTTGCTGGATCAAGAAGGAGGAGACGTCGCTGCACCGTACGTGTGTTGAACGCGGAGGTGCCGTCCGTTCGGCACTCGGTCATCGGTGATTTGGATCACGGCGAGTACGACTCCGTCATCCACGTTCATTGGAACGCTTCCACTCGCGATCTACAAGGGTATGTAGATGCACTCCCTTCCCCCCGTTGCTAGTACACTCCATAGATGCATCTTGGTGAGCGTAGGAAAATTTTAAATTATGCTACGATTCCCAACACTTTCTTCAGCTGCATTAACTCCCGTCTTCAGCCATCTGCACCTTCGTGACCCCAACGCCTGCCTTGACGAGCTGCTGGAGCCCGTCGCTGATGAGCACTGCGCGGCTGCTGATGCGGCTGTGCAAGGTCAGGTGGGGGCTCTGCTGAAGAAGTTCTGCGGCTTTGCTTCCGCGCCCTTGTCCAGAGGCGAGGCCACTGCCGCAACTCCGGCCGGCGACCAAGGCGAAGGCGACACCACCAAGGGAGGAGTGCCACCCACGGGCATCGATGGTGTTCAGGGGTGACCTGCGGCTCCTTTCCTGTTTTATTCCTGCAATCATGTATCAGGCCTCGTGGAGGCGTTAAACTTGCGTTTGGTATTGTGAAAACAATATGTCTTGTAATATTTGCTTCGAGATTTTGCGATTTTCTTCCTATCTGCTTTGTGTTCTGCGTCGGCAGAGCCCGGCCCCGCGCATACCTCAACCACCATTGGGCCGACCGGAGACCAGGACGGACCAAGGTGTGAGGGGCTACGTGACCAGTTAGGCTCCTGAGTCGCGATGCTCAGGAGTCCCCCTTGACGCGCAAACAGCTTATAGGGAGAGTACGCGAGGATAGATTAATGTTCGATGTCGGCAGAGCCCGGCCCCACGCATACCTCAACCGCTGTTGGGCTGACCGGAGACCAGGACGGACCAAGGAGTGAGGGGCTACGTGACCAGTTAGGCTCCTGAGTCGCGATGCTCAGGAGTGCTCCTTGATGTGCAAACAATCTCCATACCTGCCCTCGCTGAGGCCTCGGGAGGGGCGTGCGACAACCAGGTCCGGGAGACCTAGTTGGGTGGCGTGCGCTTGGGCGTGACCCGAGCGCAGCCCCCAGGTCTGGGAGACCTGGTTGGGTGGCGTACGCTTGGGCGTGACCCGAGAGCAGCCCCCGTGCCCAGCCCCCTCGCGCAGCTCTCCCGAGGGGAGGCATTGCGGTGAGGCCGGACGCTGAGCTGTGGGGCTCCCTGAGGTTCGTACAGCCGCGAAGCCGCCCTCAGTTGTTTATCACCAGTGCGGAGCGTAGAGCTTCCGCTTGTGCACGGGCATAGCCGCTCCTCAGCAGTGTCGACAGCCAGCGCGGAGCATGGTGCTTCCACTTGTGCGTGGGAGGGGGCTCCCTCTGAGGAGAGCCCCCGAGGCGTGTACAACCCCGCCCTGACACGTCGCTTGCACGGCAGGGCTGCGAGGTGTATCTAGGCACTAGTGAGCCAGCGGGGGACTCACGAGGCCCTACCTCAAGGCGGGTTGCGCCTAGTCTTGGGTCTTTGATAGCTGTGTGTTCTTGCGAGGTGGTTGGGTGCAAGTGCTCTACGTCCTCAGGTCCCGGCCCTCGAGCGAGCTCAGCCACCGCTGGTATGCCAAGTCGTGATGACGTGGTCAAGGACAGGGGTGAGGGCTGGAGAGCTAGTAAGAGCTACTGAGTCGCGATGCTCAGGAGCCCCCCTTTTAACGCGCAAGCGAATTGCCTAAGAGAGGGGCAGACCCGTGATAATCACAGGTAAATTACGCGTGAAAGGCAGACTAGCTTGGATAAATGCAGAAAGATACATGCCACTGGGTCAGGCCCGAGCGGCTTGGGGATGATGCAGCCCGAGGGGCGCCCGCAGCAAGGTAAGCTAAAGACATAAGCAAAAGAGATACATGCCACAGGGACGGACCCACGCGGCCTGGGAATGATGCAGCCCGAGGGGCGCTCCCAGCTAAATGAACTTGGAAAATGTCACCTGGTTTTGTTGACGGAGAGATGTCGGAGCAGCTGAAGGTACGCGGCGAAGGGGTCGCTCCTCACGAGCCACCGGGGCCCTGAGCCTTGGGAGGCTCTGGGGGCTCAGGAGGTTCTTTGAGGACCGTCTCCATCTCCGTTAGGACGGCGCAGTGCCTGGCCTCCTGAGATGCCAGGGTGCGCTGCAAGTTGCGCTGGTAGACGAACGACACGCTCGGCAGGCCAAAAGGCATGCGAACGTAGCTGTGCGGTGGGCCTTCCCAGCGGCCCACGCGAGAAGGCCAGAAGAGCTCTTGAGAAGCGGCCCTGTTGAGCCCTGGGACGTCAACGCAGACACGCAGCCCGGCATCCTCACCTGGATGGGGAGCTGCGCCTCGTGAGCGGTGGTCGCCGCGCATGGCCCTTCCGTCTTGTAGTTCCCGAGCTGTTGACTCCTTGCCCTGCGTTCTCCTGAGGGAAACATGCCATGAAGCACACCTCCAAGTGGTGCCCGAGCGCCTCCCTCGTGATGTGGGCAAGGTCTGAGGCCCTCCAGGAGAGAGCCTCCAAGCCCTGCCCGAGGAGGGCGCTGGGCGCGCCTTCCTATGCGACGGAGGGAGGCGCCCCTGGAGCGGGCGCTGATCCTGATGAGGTTCCAACCGCGATGCCATCATCCTGAGGTCCTGCATGGCGCAGCTGCTTCTTCTTCTTGGGGATGGCCTCTGGAGGGCCCTCGCCTTTGCTGTCGGGGTCGTCGATTGCTGCAGCTCGAAAGGCGCGCTCGAGGGAGCACACCGCGTCTCTTTCTTCGCAAGGGACCATGATGATTCCGCCACTTCCCGGCATCTTGAGGACATTGTAGCCGTGGTGGGTCACCGCCATGAACTTGGCCAGGGCTGGATACCCAAGGATGGCGTTGTATGGCAGATGGATGTGCGCGACGTCGAAGTCGATGAGCTCGGTGCGGTAGTTCTTGCGTTCTCCGAAGGTGACAGGGAGGCGGACCTGCCCTATCGGCGTGGTGGAGCCGTCGGTTACTCCTGAGAAAGGCTTGGTAGGCTGAAGCTGATCATATGGCACTTGGAGGTTGTCGAACGTGTCGACGGACAGGACGTTGAGCCCTGCGCCGCCGTCGATGAGGGTCTTGGTGACTTGCACATTGCTGATAACTGGTGAGCACAACATTGGGAGGGCGCCGGCGGTGGCCGCGCATTTGAGCTGATCTGCCGAGTTGAAGGTGATGGCACACTTGGACCACCTTAGCGGGCACGTGGCCTCAAGCTTGGGGAGGACTGCATTCACCTCATGAGCAAACTATTTGAAGATGCGCTGCGAGGCTGGGGCCTGAGCTCTGCCCAAGATGCAGGCGATTGCACGCGGCTCCTAGAAGCCCCCAGCCCCTTCGTCCTGATGGTGGTCGTCATTCCTTCTTGGTGGTGGCGGCGGCGGGGGAAGACCGGCGTTGCCCTGAGGACGATCCTCACGAGGCTGGTCTCTCCAGTTGCCCTCGAGAGGATGATCCTGCCAGCGGTCCTCACGAGGCCGGTCGCGCCACTCCTGGCGCGGGCCACGGTCGTCCCAGCGCCCGCCTCCACGTCCTCCTCCCCGGCCGTAGCCCCGGTCACTGCGCTCGGGGCGTCGACCGAAGCGTCCTTCATGAATGGCTCTGAGCTCTTGACAGTCGCTGGTGTTGTGGGTGTTCAGGTTGTGGAAGACGTAGAACGGTCAGCTGCTCTTGGATGACTCGGGCTGATCTCTGCCCCGCTTGGTGTCCGACTCCGCTGCGAGCACGGCTGCTTCCTTGTGCTTCACGTCCTTGGCCTTGGCTTTCTTCTCCTCTGGGCCTGCAGCTGGCAGCTCGAGGAGGGAGAGGCGCCCTTCCTCAGCTCTTGCGCACTTGGTCGCCAGGTTGAACAGCTCCTGAGATGTGCACAGCTCCTCGTGAATAGCTAGCTCCTCCTTCATCTTGATGTCGCGGACGCCATCAGAGAACGCAGAGATGATGGCCTCATCCGTGACCTTGGGGATCTTGAGGCGGGTGCTATTGAAGCGCTGGATGTACTTCTGGAGGGTCTCTCCTGGTTGTTGCTTGATACGGCGCAGGTCACCCGCGGCCGGCGGGCGGTCGCGCGTGCCCTGGAAGTTGGTGACGAAGCGGTCGCGCATCTCATCCCAGGAGGAAATCGAGCACTGAGGCAGGTTCAGGAGCCACGAACGGGCGCCGTCTTTGAGTTCCATAGGGAACCAGTTCGCCATGACTTTCTCGTCGCCGTTGGCCGCCTCAATGCTCAGCTCGTAGATCTGCAAGAACTCCGCGGGGTCGAGGGTGCTGTCGTAGCGAGGAGGCAGATCTGGCTTGAACTTTCCCGGTCAGGCGACACTACACAGCTCGGGGGTGAAGGCGCGGCAACCGGCCATGGTCGCCAGGGCCCGCCTTGGAGGTGGAGCTTGGTCTTGACGCCCACGCGCCACTACGGCAAGTGCCGCGGGGGCCTGCCGTGGCAGATGATCCTGACGCGGTGGTGCGAGGAGTGGCGGAGTGTTCTCTTGCGGCCGAGGAACTTCTTGACAGCTTCCTTCTTCACGCGCGGGCGCCGGCCGCGGCGGATTGCGTCGCGGTGGCGCACGCCTTGGTGCCAAGGTGCCATCTTGGGGCAGAGGCGGTGGAGGCGCTCCGTGAGCTGCGTCGCCTGAAGCTGGCGGAGAGAGGGACGGCACAGGGGAGCCCCCTGCGGCGCGGACGAGCTCGGCGATGCGGTTGAGCCAGTCCTCGTAGAGGTCGTCGACCGGGCGGTAGCGCAGGAGCTCGTGTGCCATGAGGAGCGCGGCCCGTGCGTCCATGGGAGCGCGACGAGCGTGGGATGAGGAACCGGCCAGGGTCAGCGACGGAGTGGCGGTGCGGCCGTCCTGCCGCACCGAGGGATGCAGCGAGGACGCCTGCTGCTCGTTCCCTGCCGGGCCGGTGGCGGCGTTGGCGGCAGGAGACGGAGAACGACGAGGTGGCCCACCGACGGGAGCCGTTCGAGCGACGCGGATGGCTAGGGCAGCCTGGCGCTCAGCACGAGCACGCGAGCGTCCGCCATGGAGACGACGAAGCAACTGGACGCGAATGACGGAAAGGAAGCTCCGGCGCACCCCTACCTGGCGCGCCAAATGTCGGATCACGGGTTCCGGCAAAACCCTCAAGGTTCGAACACAGGGGTGCGCGCGAAGATTTCCTCCCTACCGATCTACGCCCTAGCTCGCTAAGATCTCGCGGACGAACTCGCAACACAAAGACACGGGGTTTATACTGGTTCGGGCCACCGATGTGGTGTAATACCCTACTCCAGTGTGGTGGTGGTGGATTGCCTCTTGGGCTGACGATGAACAGTACAAGGGGAAGAACAGCCTCCTCAGGTTGAGGTGTTCTTGTGCTTTGCGAACTTGTGGGTGTGAGGATGGAGTGGATCCAGTCCAAGATGAGATGCCTCTACTGCGGCGGCTAGTTCTACTTATACAGGCCCTGGTCCTCTTCCCAAATATTGAGCAGGAAGGGAGCCAACAACGGCCAATTCAAAAGGGGACAGCTAGTACAGCTTATCCTGACAAAAGCGGTCTTCGCCTGCAAAAGGCCCTGGCGGTGACGCCGTCTTGGGATCCACGCTGACCTCCTTCCTGCCGTCCTGCTGGTCTTGGTCTCGTTGCACTGATATGGAAACCTTTGCTTGATGCATCGGTACTCCGCGCCTGCGCTTGCCTCCTTAGCACAAAAGAGGAAACAAGGACGCTACGCGCGCTGGCGCCCGCCTGATCCCGATCGTCATGGCTCACATCATGAGAGCCTCGCGAGGTTTGCCCTGCCTTGATATCTCCGCTCCTCGCGAGGCAGCCTGGTGAGACCGCTCCTGATGAGGTCTTGCATCGTCCGCCTCGCGAGGCTTGGCCCCTCGCGAGGGTCTTGAATGTCTTGCTGATGAAGATGGGTCGTACAGGCCTGCTAGCAAAGCCACGTCGTGGGCCGCAGGTAGGCAAGTCTTGGGACCCCCATTCCCAGAACGCCGACAAATGCCACCTTTCTCTTATGGAGCTCGCAGAATGATGAAATCTTTGCCACCCCTCCAGATGTGGGTGGTGAAGAAAAAGAACTAATCTCTTATGCAGGGTCAGGTCTCCAGACGAACTTGAACGTCCGAAGAATTTGTTGGAGACCTGAATATGCTTGAAAGGACACAAGCTAATCATGAAGAGATGAATTACTCATTTCTCACGTCCTTATACTGATGTTCTACTGTATCGCTTGATGAAATTCTATCTGATGAATCTGATATCATATTCTTCACTCTGAAGTATATGAGTTCATAAGTTGTACTAGTTCATCTGCAGGATGAACAACCCAAAGCTACTGAGTGGGTCCTCGACAGTGGATGTACAAATCACATGACCGGGGACAAGAACTTATTGATGGACACTGCTTTATCTCCATCGCATCTAAAGCATATCACCTACGCTGACAAAGGCAAAATCAAGGTATTGGGTCTAGGTAGGGGTGCGATCTCAAAGGATCAACACATGGACAAAGTCATGCTTGTCGAGTCCCTAGGATTCAACCTCATGTCTGTCTCAATGCTTTGTGATCTTGATATGGTTGTCATCTTTGGCAAATATCATTGCATTGTGCTCATGGAATCTGACAATTCCAAAGTCTTCAAAGGCTTTAGGAGAGGAGACTTGTATATTGTTGATTTCTCTGCAGGACCACAGCCTGCCACATGTCTACTTGCAAGAGCTTCAGAAGGCTGGCTATGGCATCGATGACTAGGTTATGCTGGCATGAGGAACTTACATACACTCGTGAAGAAGAAGCACGTCATTGGCATGGAGGGTGTCAAACTCCACAAAGACCATCTCTGCGGGGCTTGTGAGGCTGGAAAGATGACCAAGTCCAAGCACCCCTCGAAGACTATCATGACTACCACTCGTTCATTTGAATTGCTTCACATGGACCTCTTTGGCCCTACTCATTATGCCACACTAACAAATGAAGCATCTCTATATGGCTTTGTTATTGTTGATGAGTTTTCTCATTACACCTGGGTGCATATTGTCACTTACAAAACTGAAGTGCAGGAAGTCTTCAAACGATTTTCCTCAAGGGCCTCGACGAATTTTGGTGTGAAGATCAAGCACATCCGGAGTGACAATGGGACCGAGTTCAAGAATACTAGTCTTGATGACTATCTTGAAGAACTTGGTATCACTCACGAGTTATCTTCCCCATACACCCCTCAGCAGAATGGCGTCGTGGAGCACAAGAACAGGACTATTGTTGAGATGGCTCACACCATGCTTGATGAATACAAGACGCCTCATCACTTCTGGCCTGAGGCTATTGATACTACATGCCACATCATCAACAGGGTATACCTTCACAAATTCTTCAAGAAGACCTCATATGAACTCCTCACTGACAAGAAACCCAATGTGAGTTATTTCAAAGTCTTCGGTGCTAAATGTTGGGTTAGAGATCCACATCACAATTCTAAATTTGCACTGAAAGCACATGAAGGTTTTATGCTTGGTTACGGAAAGGACTCGCACACCTACAGAGTCTTCAATACCTATCACCATAAGGTTGTTGAAACTATAGATGTGCGGTTCGATGAGACTAATGGCTCGCAAAGAGAGGACCTACCTCCTGTGCTAGATGAAATGTCACCTGAGGAATCCATCAAATTCAAGGCAACTGAGGATGTCATACCCACTGAAGAATCTGTTGAAGAAGTCATTCCAGAACATGAAGAAAACCATGCTGGTGCATCTGACGAAAATGGCTCTGAATAAAATGTTGAGCCCACTCAAAGTCGTCAACCTGCTCTAACCTTTTCCCAATTTTAAGTCTTGGCAGATTTTAACAACTTAGCACAAGTCAAGCAATCAACCTACACATGCAATTCTAAGAGTATAGCAGCAGAATGTAGATCATTGCATATGAAGGTAAAGGGAGGGGTTTGGAATGGCAAACGCAATGTAGACACGGAGATTTTTGGCGTGGTTCCAATAGGTGTTGCTATCGTACATCCACGTTGATGGAGACTTCAACCCATGAAGGGTAACGGTTGCGCGAGTCCACGGAGGGCTCCACCCACGAAGGGTCCATGAAGAAGCAACCTTGTCTATCCCACCATGGCCATCGCCCACGAAGGAATTGCCTCACTTGGGTAGATCTTCACGAAGTAGGTGATCTCCTTGCCCTTACAAACTCCTTGGTTCAACTCCACAATCTTGTCGGAGGCTCCCAAGTGACACCTAACCAATCTAGGAGACACCACTCTCCAAAAGGTAATAGATGGTGTGTTGATGATGAACTCATTGCTCTTGTGCTTCAAATGATAGTCTCCCCAACACTCAACTCTCTCTCGTAGATTTGGCTATGGTTGAAAGATGATTTGAGTAGAAAGCAACTTGGGGAAGGCTAGAGATCAAGATTCTTGTGGTTGGATTGGAATGTCTTGGTCTCAACACATGAGTAGGTGGTTCTCTCTCAGAAAATGAATGGTGGAAGTGTAGGCACGTTCTGATGGCTCTCTCACTTGTGGAGAGGAGGGTGGAGAGGTATATATAGCCACCACACAAAATCTAACCGTTACACACAAAAGAGCCAACTCGGTCAGACCGAATGTATGAACACGGTGAGAGCATTTCAGTCCAAAATGTGAACCTTAGGATTTTCGGTGGGACCGACATGATCAACTTGGTGGGACCGATGCGCTAGGGTTAGGGCAAAACTTAATCTCCGTTTGACCGATCACTTCAACTCTGTGAGACCGATTTTAGTAATAGGTTAACCAAGGTTGTCAGAATCGTGATTCTGAATCGGATCGGAGCTTCGATGGCAGGATCGCAAATCGTAGAATCTTCAAAATCAGGATCGTAAAAACGTAGATTCTATGAACCGAAATCGTAGAATCAGAGGGGTTAGTTTGGATCGTAAAGTCGTAGAATCGTACAACAGAATTGTGATTCTGACAACCTTGAGGTTAACAGAGAGTTGGTCAGGCAAACTTGGCGGCACCAACGCTCCTTTCGGTAAGACCGAAACGTTACGAAAGGGAAACAGAGAGTTTGCATTGCAAACTCGGTGGGACCGATCGCTCATTTCGGCGAGACTGAAACGTTATGAAGGGAAATAGAGAGTTTGCAATCCCATCTCGGTGAGACCGAGATCCCTATCGGTGAGACCAAACTGATTAGGGTTTCTGGCTGTGGCTATGTCAAGTGAAGTCGGTGGCGCCGAATGAATCAAATTGGTGGGGCCAAGTTTGACTTTAGGTTTAGGACATATTTGGATATGAGAAAGTGGTTGAGGGTTTTGGAGCATATCACTAAGCATTTTGAGCAAGTAGACCATTAAGCAACACCTCATCCCCTTTTAATAGTATTCGCTTTCCTATGGACTCAATGTGATCTTGGATCACTAAAATAGAAATGAAGAGTCTTGAGTTTTTGCCAATATTTGTCCTTAGCATTTTGAGGGGTCCACATCTCTAGTCCATGTTATGCCAATCATTGAACTTTCTGAAATAATCATCTTGAAAGGATATTAGTTCAATGAGCTATATGTTGTTATGAATAACCAAAACCACCCAGGGATTAGTTGCACTTTCAATATCCCCCTTTTTCGTAATTCATGACAACATATGGATCAAAGCTTCAACAAATGATAGTAAGAATGAAGTACATCATCGCTTTGAGAAGTATGTAATAAGCAAGAGCTCCCCCTAAATTTGTGCATTATTTATGATTTGCTTTCGAATGCAACTGCACAATCGATTAGGATCATGGGTTACTCTTCCATGTCACATACATCTTGGTGGAGTGCTCAAAATGATAGAACATATATAACATGCACTCATCACCAAGACAAACATGATAGATCATACACATGATATAAGATAGCATCATTCAAGCATGGCATAATAAAGCATAGTATGATCCACCACATCATCATAAAAGTATCTCACACACAAGCACAAATATTGTATCAAACACACAACAAAATAAGTAGCAAGAGAGACCAATAAAAAGCAAAACACTCTCTCTCTCAGCCTATGATCTATACACTTTCTCCCCCTTTGGCAACAAGTTACCAAAAAGCTCCAAAATGCATAGTGCTATACGGCACTCTAAGCATGATCTCTGGGAGCTCGGGAGTGCAAAGATGGCGTGGAGAGAACAGCATCTGCAAAGACTCCGGCTGATGTATGAGGAACTGGAGGGGTTCCCACTAGAGGGGAAACTGAGGTTGTGGCTGCAGGAGCTGAGGTTGTGGCCCAGAGTCAATCACTGGCACTGCTGCAGACCTCTGTCTTCTAGGCACCCTCTGATAAGCATCTGTGATTCTCCTGTCACTCCTGTCCTCAAGGCCTTCTTGACCCTTTCCTTCCTCTTCTTCCCTCCAGTAGCTTCTTCTTCTCTTGGTTCAAGAGTGAATTCCATTGTTTACTGAGTTGAAGCTCTGGCTTTAGACTTAGGCACTCCTCTTGCAGGAGCCTTCACTTTCATGCCTGGCTTGATGCCAGCAGCAGCAGCTTGCTCTTTCTTGAGCACTTTCTTCTGTGAGGTGGCCTCCTCATCAACAACAAAGTCCTCATCTTCAGAATCTAAATTTCTCTTCCTCCTTGTTCTGGTTGCTGCTTTGGGCAGGTTGCTTGGGGTGCTTCTGCTACCCTCATCATAGCTGCTTGAGGGACTAGTGCCCTCATGGAGATTTTGGTGCTCCTCAGACTTGTTCTGGCTATCACTCTGGTCTGACATCTCTGACACTGAAAGCTGACCCTATGAATAGATAGGTTGAGATGGAGTAGATGAGTATCACAAAGCACAGCCATTTTGCAAAACAAATGAGTCAAAAACTTAGTTTTAGTTTTCTACGGAAAGCATTTCGGAGATACCGATATTACAAACTCGATGACACCGAAGTAGCTTTAGAGTCTAAACTGGTGAAATCGGTCAGACCGAGACACAGTTTGGTGACTCCGAGATGCTAGGGTTTCACAGAGAAAGTAAATTCAGTCACACTGATTCTTACACTTTGGTCAGACTGAGTAGTACATGTGCAATGACCTAGGCCAAATCGGTGAAACCGAAATCCTAATACCAGTCGGACCGAGATGAGTTCGGCGGAAACCTAAACCTAAATTTTTGCATCAAATCTAATCTCACGGTGTTTTGCAGTGGATACAGTCGTTTCAATCATGGCAAGAATATAGGCATTGATCTTTGTGCTAAGAATCGGAGTTGGGAAAGCACAAAGGGTCGAGTTCATACCCTAGCTTGGTGATGAACCCGCTACTGTGACAACGGCGGCGAAGATTCCCGCTGACGGTGAAGGACACCAGTGGCAGGAGGTCGCGGGCGACGAGGCGACGATCCGGAGACCATGATACGGCAGAGCTGGATAGGCGTGGGCGAAGGGGTTTGGAGAAATTTCCAAATTTTCAACCCGGGTATATATATCCAGACACTCTCGGTGTGACCGAGTGGAACGACTCGGTGGCACCAAGATGCAGAATCGCAAGCGGTTGCTGCAACTCGGTGAGACCGAAGGGTTCTAATCAGTTGCACCAATATAAAAAAACCTAGATCAACTTACTGAACTTGGTATGACCGAATGGAATGGGTCGGTCAGACCGAAATGCACTAAGAGGTTTTGGAAGTTTAAGCCCTTGACGGGTCAGTGACTCCGAGTGCTCCTCACCCGGAGGGTCCGATTTCGACTTGTTCAAACTTTGTGATGTAGCATGAATAGAGTTTGAGATGAGAACAGCATAGATAGCTAGAGGGAGTCCTTAGGCATTCTTGTCCATCCATTTGGCCAAAAGAAAAGGACCAAACAAGCAAAACAACAAATGGATGTCCTCGAATGAGAAAAATATGCACTCAACATGCTCACACAATAAGATAGCAAATAAAATATGTGGCAAAGCATGCACAAACACTCTAGCATCTATCAAGCAATTGGTGATGACTAGGTCATCTATATATGAGTATATTGACTAAGGAGTCAAATGAGAACATTTAATCGTAGGTCATACTCATCGTTTAAGCACAAGTGGGGTTACCACTTTTACATAAAGCATTGTTGTGTTCACACCATTAGAGTTGCTTTAGCTCAATTCTTTCACTACAAAAAAAGACACATCCATGACATTTTGGGCCGAACGAAAAAACTTTCTGTCATACTTATGACACTTCTATGACGATAATTGTGACAAAACCCGGTATCATCATAGATGTGGTGGGGTCCTACTTCTATGACAAAAAGTCATGACAGAAAATGGGCTTTTCATCCTGGGCGGGCCGGAGACGCGGGTGCATGACATTCTTTGGGCTGTCCATGACGGAAAAAACTATGGTAGAAGTGAGGGCGAGGAAAATATCAGGGGAGTTCCCGGTTACGGTGGGTGGTCGGGGCCGAGCGATGCGCATTTCTCTCGTACGTACGCGCGTGTGTGCGAGGCGTTGGGCTCTAACTGAACCCGAGTGAGGCGTTGGGCTCTAACTGAACCCGAGCGGTTGCACTAGCTACGTTACTGAACCCGAGTGATCGATCCCTTGCTCTTAACTGAACCCGAGTGATTCCTTCGCTACTGCTGCTAACTGAAGCCGATCGAACACTGCTACCTCCTTCCCTTGATGAACAGTGAGCATTGTTGAGCGGGTTTGGACGAACAGTTCCCGGTGGGGGGTTGGATGAACAGGACCCCGTGGTAGTAGAGGCCGTTGCCGCTGGATGAACAGTACCCCGATCGATCGAGCCGGTGGATGAACAGGACCCCGTGGAGGGCTGGATGAATAGGACTCGGTGGAGGGCTGGTTGAACAGTAGCCGGTGGAGGGCTGGATGAACAGTAGCCCATGGAGGGGTGGTCGAACAGGACCCCGTGGAGTGGGCTGGTTGAACAGTAGCTGGTGGAGGAGCGCGCGGTGGAGGCTGGATGAACAGGAGCTCGTGGATGAACAGTCGCAGGTGGAGGCTGGAGGAGGTCGACGGTGGATGAACAGTAGCCCGTGGAGGCAGGAGGAGGTCGACGGTGGAGATGAACAGTATCCCGTGGAGTCCCGTTTTGCGGTACGCCAAACCCCTCCCGATGAACAGGACCCCCGTTTCGACCGTAGCGCTCCAACACAAGTCCGTTTCCTCCATTTTGCGGTACGCCACACCCCTCCCGATCAACAGGACCCCGTTTTGACCGTTTTGCGGTACGCCAGACCCCTCCCGATGAACAGGAAACCATTTCGACCGTGGCCGGTCGAACACAAGGCCGTTTCCTCCGTTCTGCGGTACGCCAGGCCTCGTTTCCATCGGCTGTTCCGTCCAGGCCGGTTGGCTCCCGATGAACACGACGATGCATTCTGTTCCGACCCAGCCGGTTGCCTCCCCATGAACACGACGACGGCGCAGCTTCTCCGTTCCGACCCAGCCATGTACACGAGCCCTAGCCGTACGTATGCGCGAGTAGGCGTTCGAGACCCCGCCCGTATGTACGTGCGTGGCCGTATTTACTTTCTTGCACCCTGGTCGTTGTACGTACGTGTACATGCTACGTGCGCGCCTCTACTACGACACGTGCGCGCCTCTACTACGACACGTGCCGCACGGTTCATCGCTGCAGCCTGCAGACAGACCGATCGTATGTACGTACACGTTCGCCACCAGAAGGACAACACTACATACGCTTCGACCAGGTGGGTCCGACTGTCACGCACTTCCTTGCATGCGAAGATGTAGCTGGTGGGTCCCAGCAGTCAGGGTGGCGAATCATTTTTCCCGTAATATGGACGCACTTCCTTGCGTGCGAAGATGTAGCCGGTGGGTCCTAGCAGTCAGGGGGGAAACGTTTTTTTTTGCAAAATACGGTGCCCGTCCGGTGGGTCCCTGCTGTCAGGTGGAGGAATCATTATTTTTCACGTAATAAGGAGGCACTTCCTTGCTGCGGCCGTGGACCCAACTGTCAGCCTCAACCACATTGACCACGCCGCGCCGAGAGCACCAAGGCGGTGGACGACGGCGAGGCCTAGGAAGGGAACGACGTGGAACCGGGAAAGACGCGGCAGTGGATGCCCCCGCGGAGAGGAGTACGAGGGTTCACTGGTTCGGTTGCGGTGTGAGGCTGCCGTCGCCGCAGGGCCTGGCCAGCTGTGGGAGTAGTAGGGGCTGTGAGGCCTCCGCGGCAGCACAGCCGGCCATGGGAGGCAGGAGCAGGCGGCATGACCGGCGCTGCTTTGGGCGGCTGGAGCAAGAAGACCAGAGGTTGAAGAAGCACGACGGCCGTTGGATGGACATCGTACGGTCACTGCAGCTAGAATCGTTTATATTGACTAAGTTGACAAAGCCCTTGGTATGCGTCAACTTAGTAGGCCCACAGGTCAGCCTCCGAAACGGTGCGCCCCAGATGTCCGGGGGAGGAATCATTTTTTGGGCGGGTGAAGCTATAATATCCGAGATTGAAGAAGAAGCACGACATCCGTTGGATGGACATCCAACAGCCACTGTTGCTAGAACCGTGTGTTGACTATAAGTTGATAAAGCCTTGCATACGCATCAAATTATTATTTTTTAGGGGACGCGTCAACTTAGTAGGCCCACAAGTGTGTGGCAGAGAACCTATAGCCCATTTGAGATTTATAAGAATGTACATCCCATTTTTGAATTCTAATGGAATTTACTACAGCCGATTTACAGTTTGTTAAAAGTACAACCCATTTTCTAGCTAGGACAACGATTAATAATTTCAACCAACCGTTCAAAATAGAATTCAATAAAATTTCCCACATTTTGATGGGATCCAAAATATTTTTATCCCTAAATTTCTAGTCAGATTAAATACAATTTCAACATAAATTTGTCTTATGCAAAAATCCAACGAAACATTGCGCGCGCAACAATTAATGAAATTAAAATTTCCAAAATCCAAAAATAATATTTTATAAACTAATTACGTGTTTGGTGCATTTTTTTATATTTACAGCCCAGTTTTTATAATTACATCCCATTTATTATTTCTTAAAGCCCATTTTGTTGTTAAGCCTAATGCATCCCTCCTAGGAAAGACCCAGCGGGGCCCACAATAACAAGTTGACCTTTCCTGGATATTCCTCAAAAAAAAGTATAGCTGGGCCAGCCATTTTCAGCTTGAAAAAATTAATATCTGGGCTGGATATCAGCCTGGGCTAGACGGGCCACAGCCCGCCCAGTTAATACCTGCTCTCCTCTGAACAACAACGAAAACATCGCTCTTGTCTAAAAAAAACAAAAACATCGCTCAAGAAAAACTCTGTAGTGCTCACACCTCAAAAACACAAATACTGCTCGTGCTGCTTGGTCCCAACTGTCGGCCGCTCCTTGCGCAATTCTCTCGTTTATTGACTACATAAGTTGACAATGGTGTGGGACCGTGATGTCAGGAAACCAGGAGGAAGCAAAAAAAATTACAGTTGTAGTATATAATAAGGAGGCACTTGAGGACGTGCGGCTATGGCCCTGGTGGGTCCTGATGTCTACTACACAACCTTCTTCTTGTAGACGTTGTTGGGCCTCCAAGTGCAGAGGTTTGTAGGACAGTACCAAATTTCCCTCAAGTGGATGACCTAAGGTTTATCAATCCGTGGGAGGCGTAGGATGAAGATGCTCTATCTCAAGCAACCCTGCAACCAAATAACAAAGAGTCTCTTATGTCCCCAACACACCCAATACAATAGTAAATTGTATAGGTGCACTAGTTCGGCGAAGAGATGGTGATACAAGTGCAATATGGATGGTAGATATAGGTTTTTGTAATTTCAAAATATAAAAACAGCAAGGTAACAAGTAATAAAAGTGAGCGTAAACGGTATTGCAATGCTAGGAAACAAGGCCTAGGGTTCATACTTTCACTAGTGAAAGTTCTCTCAACAATAATAACATAATTGGATCATATAACTATCCCTCAACATGCAACAAAGAGGCACTCCAAAGTCACTAATAGCGGAGAACAAACGAAGAGATTATTGTAGGGTACGAAACCACCTCAAAGTTATCCTTTCTGATCGATCTATTCAAGAGTCCGTAGTAAAATAACACGAAGTTATTCTTTCCGTTCGATCTATCCTAGAGTTCGTACTAGAATAACACCTTAAGACACAAATCAACCAAAACCCTTATGTCACCTAGATACTCCAATGTCACCTCAAGTATCCGTGGGTATGATTATACAATATGCATCACACAATCTTAGATTCATCTATTCAACCAACACAGAGAACTTCAAAGAGTGCCCCAAAGTTTCTACTGGAGAGTCAAGACAAAAACGTGTGCCAACCCCTATGCATAAGTTCACAAGGTCACTGAACCCGCAAGTTGATCACCAAAACATACATCAAGTAGATCACATGAATATCCCATTGTCACCACAGATAAGCACATGCAAGACATACATCAAGTGTTCTCAAATCCTTAAAGACTCAATCCGATAAGATAACTTCAAAGGGAAAACTCAATCCATTACAAGAGAGTAGAGGGGGAGAAACATCATAAGATCCAACTATAATAGCAAAGCTCGCGATACATCAAGATCGTGCGGAATCAAGAACACGAGAGAGAGAGAGAGAGATCAAACACATAGCTACTGGTACATACCCTCAGCCCCGAGGGTGAACTACTCCCTCATCATCATGGAGAGCGCCGGGATGATGAAGATGGCCACCGGTGAGGGATCCCCCCTCCGGCAGGGTGCCGGAACAGGGTCCCAATTGGTTTTTGGTGGCTACAGAGGCTTGCGGCCGCGGAACTCCCGATCTAGGTTATTTTCTGGGGGTTTCTGTATTTATAGGAATTTTTGGCGTCGGTCTCACGTCAGGGGGGTCTTCGAGTCATCCACGAGATCGGGGGCACGCCCAGGGGGGTAGGACGCGCCCTCCACCGTCGTGGATGGCTCGGGACTCTTCTGGCCCAACTCTTTTCCTCTGGAGGCCTCTTTTGCTCCATAAAAAATCATCAAAAATTGGCACGTCAATTGGACTCCGTTTGGTATTCCTTTTCTGTAAAACTCAAAAACAACAACAAAAACAGAAACTGGCACTAGGCTCTAGGTTAATAGGTTAGTCCCAAAAATCATATAAAACAGCATATAAATGCATATAAAACATCCTAGATGGATAATATAATAGCATGGAACAATAAAAATTATAGATACGTTGGAGACGTATCAAGCATCCCCAAGCTTAATTCCTGCTCGTCCTCGAGTAGGTAAATGATAAAAACAGAATTTTTTATGTGGAATGCTACCTAACATATTTATCAATATAATCTTATTTATTGTGGCAATAATGTTCAGATTCGAAAGATTCAAGACAAAATTTTAATATTGACATAAAAATAATAATACTTCAAGCATACTAACAAAGTAATCATGTCTTCTCAAAATAACATGGCCAATGAAAGTTCATCCCTACAAAATCATATAGTTTGGCTATGTTCCATCTTCGTCACACAAAATATTCAAATCATGCACAACCCCGATGACAAGCCAAGCAATTGTTTCATACTTTAGTATTCTCAAACTTTTTCAACTTTCACGCAATACATGAGCGTGAACCATGGACATAGCACTATAGGTGGAATAGAATGGTGGTTGTGGAGAAGACAAAAAAGAGAAGATAGTCTCACATCAATTACGCGTATCAACGGGCTATGGAGATGCCCATCAATAGATATCAATGTGAGTGAGTAGGGATTGCCATGCAACGGATGCACTAGAGCTATAAATGTATGAAAGCTCAACAAAAGAAACTAAGTGGGTGTGCATCCAACTTGCTTGCTCAAGAAGACCTAGGGCATTCTGAGGAAGCCCATCGTTGGAATATACAAGCCAAGTTCTATAATGAAAAATTCCCACTAGTATATGAAAGTGACAAAATAAGAGACTCTCTATCATGAAGATCATGGTGCTACTTTGAAGCACAAGTGTGGAAAAAGGATAGTGACATTGCCCCTTCTCTCTTTTTCTCTCATTTTTTTGGGCCTTCTCTTTTTTTGGCCTTTCTCTCTTTTTTTATTTGGCCTTTCTCTCTCTTTTTATTTCCTCACACGGGACAATGCTCTAATAATGATGATCATCACACTTCTATTTATTTACAACTCAAGGATTACAACTCGATACTTAGAACAAAATATGACTCTATATGAATGCCTCCGGTGGTGTATCGGGATGTGCAATGAATCAAGAGTGACATGTATGAAATAATTATGAATGGTGGCTTTGCCACAAATACGATGTCAACTACATGGTCATGCAAAGCAATATGACAATAATGGAGCGTTTCATAATAAACGGAACGGTGGAAGTTGCATGACAATATATCTCGGAATGGCTATGGAAATGCCATAATAGGTAGGTATGGTCGCTGTTTTGAGGAAGGTAAATGGTGGGTTTATGGTACCGGCGAAAGTTGTGCGGTACTAGAGAGGCTAGCAATGGTGGAAGGGTGAGAGTGCGTATAATCCATGGACTCAACATTAGTCATAAAGAACTCACATACTTATTGCAAAAATCTACAAGTCATCAAAACCAAGCACTACGCACATGCTCCTAACGGGATAGATTGGTAGGAAAAGACCATCGCTCGTCCTCGACCGCCACTCATAAGGAAGACGATCAAAGAAACACCTCATGCTTCAAATTTGTTACACAACGGTTACCATACGTGCATGCTACGGGACTTGCAAACCTCAACACAAGTATTTCTCAAATTCAAAATTACTCAACTAGCATGACTCTAATATCACCATCTTCATATCTCAAAACAATCATCAAGCATCAAACTTCTCATAGTATTCAATGCACTTTATATGAAAGTTTTTATTATATCCCTCTTGGATGCCCATCATATTAGGACTAAATTCATAACCAAAGCAAATTACCATGCTGTTTAAGACTCTCAAAATAATATAAGTGAAGCATGAGAGTTCATCTATTTCTTCAAAATAAAACCACCACCGTGCTCTAAAAAGATATAAGTGAAGCACTAGAGCAAACGACAAACTACTCCGAAAGATATAAGGGAAGATCAATAAGTAGTTGAATAATTATGTAACTATGTGAAGACTCTCTAACATTTAAGAATTTCAGATCTTGGTATATTATTCAAACATCAAGCAAAACAAAATAAAATAAAATGACGCTCCAAGCAAAACACATATCATGTGGTGAATAAAAATATAGCTCCAAGTAAAGTTACCAATGAATGAAGACGAAATAGGGGATGCCATCCAGGGCATCCCCAAGCTTAGGATCTTGGTTGTCCCTGAATATTACCTTGGGGTGCCTTGGGCATCCCCAAGCTTAGGCTCTTGCCACTCCTTATTCCATAGTCCATCCAATCTTTACCCAAAACTTGAAAACTTCACAACACAAAACTTAACAGAAAACTCGTAAGCTCCGTTAGTATAAGAAAATAAATCACTACTTAGGTACTGTTGTTAACTCATTCTAAATTCATATTGGTGTAATATCTGATTTATTTCAACTTCTCTATGGTTCATACCCTCCGATACTACTCACAGATTCATCGAAATAAGCAAACAACACATAGAAAACAGAATCTGTCAAAACAGAACAGTCTGTAGAAATCTGTATCATTCGAATACTTATATAACTCCAAAAATTCTGAAATAAATTGGTGGACGTGAGGAATTTTTCTATTAATCATCTGCAAAAAGAATCAACCTAAAAGAGATCTCCAGTAAAAAATGGCAGCTAATCTCGTGAGTGCAAAAGTTTCTGTTTTTTACAGCAAGATCACAAAGACTTCACCCAAGTCTTCCCAAAGGTTCTACTTGGCACAAACACTAATTAAAACATAAAACCACATCTAAACAGATGTTAGATGAATTATTTATTAGTAAACAGGAGAAAAAACAAAGAACAAAAATAAAATTGGGTTGCCTCCCAACAAGCGCTTACGTTTAACGCCCCTAGCTAGGCATGATGATTTCAATGATGCTCACATAAAAGATAAGAATTGAAACATAACGGGAGAATCATGAAGAATATGACTAGCACATTTAAGTCTAACCCACTTCCTATGCATAGGGATTTTGTGAGCAAACAACTTATTTGAACATGAAACAACTAGCATAGGAAGGTAAAACAAGCAAATCTTCAAGATTTTCAACACATAGAGAGGAAACTTGATATTATTGCAATATGTACAAGCATATGATCCTCTCTCATAATAATTTTCAGTAGCATCATGAATGAATTCAACCATATAACCAGCACATAAAGCATTCTTTTCATGATCTACTTGCATAGAAATTTTACTACTCTCCACATAAACAAATTTATTCTCATCAATAGTAGTGGGAGCAAACTCAACAAAATAACTATCATGTGAAGCATAATCCAATTGAAAATTAAAATCATGATGACAAGTTTCATGGTTATCTTTATTATTTATAGCATACGTGTCATCACAATAATCATCATAAATAGGAGGCATGCTTTCATCATAATAAATTTGTTCATCAAAACTTGGGGGACTAAACATATCATCTTCATCAAACATAGCATCCCCAAGCTTGTGGCTTTGCATATCATTAGCATCATGGGTATTCAAAGAATTCATACTAACAACATTTCAATCATGCTCATCATTCACATATTTTATGCCAAGCATTCTATGTAATTCTTCTAGTACTTGAGCACAATTTTCCTTCCCATCATTTTCACGAAATACATTAGAAAGATGAAGCATATGAGACACCCTTAATTCCATTTTTTTGTAGCTTTATTTTATAGACTAAACTAGTGATAAAACAAGAAACAAAAATATTCGTTTGCAAGATCTAAATATATACCTTCAAGCACTAGCCTCCCCGGCAACGGCGCCAGAAAAGAGCTTGATGTCTACTGCACAACCTTCTTCTTGTAGACGTTGTTAGGCCTCCAAGTGCAGAGGTTTGTAGGACAGTAGCAAAATTCCCTCAAGTGGATGACCTAAGGTTTATCAATCCATGGGAGACGTAGGACGAAGATAGTCTCTCTCAAGCAACCCTGCAACCAAATAACAAAGAGTCTCTTGTGTCCCCAACACACCCAATACAATGGTAAATTGTATAGGTGCACTAGTTCGGCGAAGAGATGGTGATATAAGTGCAATATGGATGGTAGATATAGGTTTTTGTAATCTGAAAATATAAAAACAGCAAGGTAACAAGTAATAAAAGTGAGCGTAAATGGTATTGCAATGCTAGGAAACAAGGCCTAGGGTTCATACTTTGACTAGTGCAAGTTCTCTCAACAATAATAACATAATTGGATCATATAACTATTCCTCAACATGCAACAAAGAGTCACTCCAAAGTCAAATAGCGGAGAACAAACGAAGAGATTATTGTAGGGTACGAAACCACCTCAAAGTTATCCTTTCTGATCGATCTATTCAAGAGTCCGTAGTAAAATAACACGAAGTTATTCTATCCGTTCGATCTATCCTAGAGTTCATACTAGAATAACACCTTAAGACACAAATCAACCAAAACCCTAATGTCACCTAGATACTCCAATGTCACCTCAAGTATCCGTGGGTATTATTATACTATATGCATTACACAATCTCGGATTCATCTATTCAACCAACACAAAGAACTACAAAGAGTGCCCCAAAGTTTCTACCTGAGAGTCAAGACGAAAACGTGTGCCAACCCCTATGCATAAGTTCACAAGGTCACTGAACCCGCAAGTTGATCACCAAAACATACATCAAGTAGATCACATGAATATCCGATTGTTACCACAGATAAGCACATGCAAGACATACATCAAGTGTTCTCAAATCCTTAAAGACTCAATCCGATAAGATAACTTCAAAGGGAAAAACTCAATCCATTACAAGAGAGTAGAGGGGGAGAAACATCATAAGATCCAACTATAATAGCAAAGCTCGCAATACATCAAGACCGTGCCGAATCAAGAACACGAGAGAGAGAGAGAGAGATCAAACACATAGCTACTGGTACATACCCTCAGCCCCGAGGGTGAACTACTCCCTCCTCGTCATGGAGAGCGCCGGGATGATGAAGATGGCCACCGGTGAGGGATGCCCCCTCCAGCAGGGTGCCGGAACAGGGTCCCGATTGGTTTTTGGTGGCTACAGAGGCTTGCAACCGCGGAACTCCCGATCTAGGTTATTTTTTGGGGGTTTCGCTATTTATAGGAATTTTTGGCGGCGGTCTCATGTCAGGGGGGTCTCTGAGTGGTCCACGAGATAGGGGGTGCGCCTAGGGGGTAGGGCTCGCCCTCCACCCTCGTGGATGGCTCGGGACTCTTCTGGCCCAACTCTTTTACTCTAGAGGCTTCTTTTGGTCCATAAAAAATCATCAAAAATTGGCACGTCAATTGGACTCCATTTGGTACTCCTTTTCTGTAAAACTCAAAAACAACGAAAAAACAGAAACTGCACTGGGCTCTAGGTTAATTGGTTAGTCCCAAAAATCATATAAAACAGCATATAAATGCATATAAAACATCCTAGATGGATAATATTATAGCATGGAATAATCAAAAATTATAGATACGTTGGAGACGTATCAGGTCCCCACTATCATCCTCTCCAAGTAAAGTCATCTCCTCATTTCTCATGTCTGTTGACCATGTTGACAACACGAGACGGCGGCGCCACGGCGAGCGCAACAACTTGAAGGACGGCGAAGAGGGCCTCGCGGGCCCTACGGATGGTCTTATACAGCGCCCGCTGCTCATTTGGGGAAGCCAGGATCACAGGGCCACATGTCCGTGACGGCATTGTCGTTCGCTTGTTCACCGGTGCTCGTTGACGAGACGGAGGTTGCAGCATAGGTCCTCCTGCGCTGGTAGCTCTTCCGCCATTAGGGCGTCGAAGTGCGGCCGCACCTGCTCTATGGTGAACACGGCATGAACCGGCTTGGACTGTGGCGCCGGCTCCTGGTTGAAAGCTACGTCCATCGTCTGATTGTCGTCGCTCAGCTCGGCGAGCTCGCTGGCGAGCCAGCATGTCCGGCTGCTGGACCGACCCGCTGCCAAGCACGAGTCTGACTGCCCTGGCTCACCCGGACCGCCTCCCTCACCCGCGCGCGCTTTCGGCCCGAAACGGTCAGCGCCGCCCGCCCCGCTTCCCGGTGCAGGCGATTGCTCTGCCTTCAAACAACACAAGTGTCGTCCGTCTGTCCGACTGCCGCCCACATTAATGATACGCGGTTGCCGAGGCGGCTACTCCAGCGCCACACGTCCGTCCCACCGCCGCCCACCATTGTTATATAAACTATTGCGCCGGCCATAGCCGCAGTCATCCGCCTCCATTCCCTTTCTCCTATCCACACCACTACTGCCCACCATGGCTTCCTCGCGCTCCAACGCTCTTCGGGTAGGGCGGACGACGGACCACAAGGAGATGGCAGCCATTGCTGCCGACTGCCTAGCCGGCAGGCAGCCGGAGGACAACGATGTCCCAATGGAGAATATGGTAGTCGACGATTCGGCGCCAACCCCCTCCTCCGCGCCATCCTCGCCGGTGGATTGCACCATGACCATCGGTGAGGCCCGTGCCCAATACAGGGACACGGTGAGGCAGAAGCGTGAGGAGCAGTTCCGGGAGGCGCAGGCCGACGCCACCTACAACCACCATCTCCTCCAGGAGCACCTGCAGGCGGAGGAGCAGATCGCCATGGAGTGGGCGGAGCAGGAGGCGCTGCTCGACTCGTACCGCTCCGCCCGCGAGGGCCGCCTCGAGCGCTAGCGGTACCGCATGCGGGTGGCGGAGGTTGCGGCCGCCTACAAAGAGGGCGATGAA